>NC_085877.1:37300094-37562594 GCF_034702125.1 Engraulis encrasicolus
TTTTTAACTGTACTTTCTCAGAATAGACATGTCCATCACAAGTTTATCGAGACACTCCTCTGTATTTTAAAAACAAACATTGTGGCACAGAATAACCTTTTTCACGAATTTCTGTGTCACTGGAACCCAACCACATGTATTTTTGCTGCTCTAAGTGTCAAACTGTGTCAATTGTGGTTTCACACATGTGGTGTGTATGTAGGCTACTGATTTGACAACTGCCTTGCGCTCACAGTCACGCTACCTGATGTACAGTAGTTCCTCTTCTCGTGTCTCTGCCTCTGAATGTGCATGTCCAAGCCTACTATGCCAGATCCAGGTCATCCATACGATAGATACACATGATAGTTCAGAGTGGTTGGAGTTAGGGGGCAATTAATTGCAAAGTAAAGTAGTTTCTCTGGGGGGAGGCAAAGGATTGATAAAACTTTTCAGGGGTTCAACTAAATTCGTATGTCTAGTCCTTTATCTGATGTGTTGACATTCACTTCAACCAGTCCTGTGTGTAGAGTGGACAATCACTGACCACATTGTAGCAAAGGACTTGCATTATAGATAGAGCTACGGGATTCAGTATGTGAAATTGGCGAACCGGCCAATGGCAAAAGAGGAAGTGAGCACTGCGTTTTCAATTCAAGCACAAACCTCCAAAGCATTTTATAGGACACAGCAGCATATACAGTAATGTAGTACATGTACATGTAACAGATGCCAACTTGCAGAGTTCGGCAGTAGGATGTTCGTAAATCTCCCTCCCGAAGTGTTTTACTGTATCAGTAGCACAGAGCTAGCCAGGCCACGCCCTCCTAGTGATGCAATGCCTTCGGCGATGCTTCTAATCAGGCCAAGAGCAATGTAAATATCTTTTCTGATATCTGGAAAAATCGGGAACTCCACCCACTTTGTGAAAAACCAGTCAACCAGTAGCAAACTTAGGGAGGCGGGTCAACCATGTTGTTCGAGAAAACATTAATGTTATGCTCCAATTGGTCAGATCAAGCCTCGCAGAGATTTGAAAGTCAATGATAATCAGGCTAGCACAGAGTTATTGGTCTGGAGCTTTAGCTCAATAGTATCATGCTGTACCTCCCATGCCAAATTGGAGCGTAGACTGGTAGGTCGTGGGTTCAAACCCAAAGTGGTGGACTGCACAAGAAGACCTTGGTTGCACTGGTGCCCAAATCTGGGATGGAAGTAAGCTTTAGAGGGGTGAGTGTAACGGATGCCAACTACAGCAGACTTTGTCAGTACAACGTTAGTAAACCTCCCTTCCAAAGGCTCATACTAGTCTGGACCTTTAGCTCAGTGGTATCGTGCTGTGCCTCCCATGCCGAACTGGAGCCTTGACTGGTAGGTGTAGGTCTTGGGTTCGAGACCCGAGTGGCAGACTGCACAGGATGACCTTGGTTACATACAGTACAGTCAGTTGCTGCATCTGTCAGGTTGTGAGAGATTGCTTCATCTGTTGGATTGTGGGAGACTTTCTATGGCCACCCAATAAATTGTTTTTCAAATCCCCTTGGGTCTTAAAAGACTTGCTCCAACTCTGGTAAAACAAGGCCTCTTGAGTACAATCTAATGGCAACCTCAACCCATGACGCCCCGAACAGTAAAAATACACACATCAGGTGAAATCTGAATGTTGCTACCGCTTGCTTTGAGGTGTTTTCAACACAAGTACAAATATCCAAACATTGTACACACAACACAGGCAGAGGCTGATTGAGTATTTAGTGCAAGGTCAAGAATACACCCCATCTTGACCTTCATGGCCTTTGTACAAAGTAGTCAAGCCCTTCCATTATGAATGTTATCACCTTATTTCACAGGCCAAGATTGAGCAGGAAGTGATCAATCAAAAATACAACACAGCAATTGAATAAACCACATCTATTTTTTCAATGTGTTAACACAAGCATGAAATCACTTCAAGCTAAACAAAATTAAACAATGTTCAGATATGATAGCATCACATCTTGATCTGTAACATTACACAGGCAACATAGTTAAACACAACCAATTCACTGAAAACAATTAAACAACCTAATTGCTTTTCATGACTTTAACCTAAGCTAAATGTATAGATTGCATTAATAATAATGTACATATACTGTATATAATTGTAAGAACATAAAACAATGGTGATGAATACTTAACAGTCAATACAAATACATGGTTATATACAATAGGTCTACATCCTTAACATTTAATAATTCACTGGGTGAATTATGTCAGAACATACATTTTACTTTGGTCTCAGTTTATAGTAAAATGCCAAACAGTGACAACAAACACATCTTCCCTAAGTTTAGACATCCTGGCTGTTGCTGTTTATTGATGTTCGTTGGTTATATTGGTGAAAATGAACATTACTTCTCCTTTTACACACAGCTCCACAATACAGCACAAAACATAATTTCTGCCAAGAACATAGCCTACCATGGAAGGAACATCACAGACACACCCTTTTTGGGGGAAAAAAACTTTCAGTGGGAAAAGCTGTACATTATGTATATAGCATGGTCAGTCATAGAAAACACTTCCGTGACTCTCTCTTCTCCATGACACATCCTGGACATCTGGGTGGCGAATATGTTGAACATCCATCCCACCAGTAGGCCTAATCGTTTTTCAGTGACATGGACAAAGGTTACCAAGTGGATTAAACAGGACACGTTTTTCAAATTTCACCCCTCCCTCCACAAAACGTTTCTCAGTTCGGCAATGCCAGACTAGCCTGACTCTCACCAGAACACTTGTCTGCCATGACGTCTCAGAGACAGGAACTAGTTTTAACAATTTTTTTAAATTATATATATTTTTAGGGGATTTATTTTACGCCTTTATTGACAGGATAGTATAAGATGCTGACAGGAAATAAGTGGGAGAGATAGATGGAAATGAGAATTGGGAAATGACCCCGTCCGGACTCGAACCGGGGTCCCCATGGGGCGGGCATGTAAGCCGAAATGTGGGGGGCTTAGCGCGTTGCGCCACAGCGCCTCCTAGTTTTAACGATTTAATGTTAACATATGTAGCCGGCAACGAATTTGACAGAACATAGACAGTCTTTGGCGTAGGTCTAATCATCAGCCCGGGTCTTGTGTTAGCGGATCCAGTATAGCCTGCCATTGCCATGCAGCAGGAACCAGACTTTTAACCCGCAGGTAGACCGGACCAAACTGGTGGAGGTGGTGTGGATGGAGGAGGAGATCTTGAGCTGTGTGTGGGCAGCAAGAAAGAGGAGTTAGAAACATCACTAATAATGGAAATGAAGGCCGCTGATTATCTGAGTAGAATGCACATGTGATATTTGAGTGTTCCTGGCGGAGCCACCACAGGCTTACATTTCCACACAGCCTTAAGAGCTCCACTAGGAATGGGAGAGCACACATTGGACTCGTTTTCACAAGGCATGGATTCATTTACCATTTGCCTGCCCTTGCCACCAACAAAATCCTTCAAACCCGTTCTCAGTATGTGGAATCTACAATAAAGTTGTCACATGACTCCTGTCAATGCGAGTCGCCATTGTTGTTGAAATTCGGCAATATCCTGGCCGTCAAGCTTCCTGAATCCAATTAAAACAGATGTGTGTGTAGCTTGGAACGCGTTAACCCACCTCACCCCCCTCACGGCGGAACTGTGGCGAGGGCTATAGGCTAGTTCCAGACCCTCTATAGCAATGTTTCCCAAACCTTTTCAGACCGAGGCGAGGACCACTTTGTCCCCCCAAACATGTTCAGGGACCACCTGTCAACTGAGCTAAATTGATGCTGCAAATTTCGATGCAGATCACTGTTTTTCATTCACATTTAGAACCGTATGTTTAGCCTTGGAATAATATTACAAACAGCCAACTGCTAGCTTGTCTTGGAAAAGTAGAAATCCCCTCGCAGACCACCTGAGCTCTGTCGCGGACCACTAGTGGTCCCCGGACCACACTTTGAGAATCACTGCTCTATACAAATGAAAGCGGTACGAGGAGATGGTAAAACCAGGCTAGCAGTGTTCTACTCTTACCTCATGTACCTCATGTAGAGCCCTCTGGTTTAGACAGGGGAAGTGACATCATCATAGTCTGCATTATCATCTGGAGAAAAAGAAAAATGGAACAGAAAATCACTACTCTTACAACTCCTATATGCATGAAGGCCATCTAGAGCTTAAGAACTGAGAGAGTTATCAAGAGGAAAAAAGGTGCCGACAATCACTTATCCTTGATTTCTAAAATAATCCTAAAAAGAGACACTTAGTAGATCTTGAGAAGTGTTATATATACCTTCATCTCGGTGCCTGGGTGGTTTGATAGTTTCATAGACATCTGCTGCTCCTGTTTCAGATGGAGATTAGTAATTAAAAATGCCATATATTGACCAGAAAAAATACACATTTCAAAGTATGAATACACCAACCTCTCTGCAGTGGCATGTATAGGGGTGTGGTAGTCTCATAAGTGTCAGCAGTTCCTGTGTGAAAACACTAAATTGCATGAACTCAACCACCACAAAAAAAAAAATACAAAGTACGTGGTGGATGCCATAGTGTAACTGTTCTTACTGTTCTGAAGAGGCATGTACACTGAGTCAGACGCTGGATTCTGGTTGGACCTCTGATGGGCTGAATTCTGATTGGTTCTCTGGCCTTGTGGTGAATTCTGATTGGTGCTTTGCTGCTGAGGCTGGTGGTCTCTACAGGAAATGAGAGAACAATTATGTTCTCTCATGGTGTATGCAGTATATTTTGTGAAGATAATCCAGAGATTATGGGGAATTATAAATAACTCACGTTGCAGATGCTCTCAGACACCCCCCTGCAAATAATACAAACAAATAAAGTCAGCAAAATGTCTTTGTGCTAAAATTCCTAATAATTTATCATCTTCAAAAGGAACTGCTTAAAGGGTCATTTGCCAAATACATTTTTGTTCAAAAGTAACTTCTGCCGTTCTGTTGTCCAGTTACAGTACTGTACATGTAACTGTTTTGTCTGTTGGTGTTTGTTCATGTAGGCTATTTTACCTGTGCCATATTTTGAGCGATACACACAGAAAAGGACAGAGGCCAGGATTATCACGCTGATCAGAGCTCCCACTCCAGCTAATAACATGATGAGGGACCTAGAGTCTGTCACAAGCAATGAGGAAAAACAGAAAAGTTACCTGTGTGTGTGTGTGTGTGTGTGTGTGTGTGTGTGTGTGTGTGTGTGTGTGTGTGTGTGTGTGTGTGAGAGAGAGAGAGAGAGAGAGAGAGAGAGAGAGAGAGAGAGAGAGAGAGAGAGAGAGAGAGAGAGAGAGAGAGAGAGAGAGAGAGAGAGAGAGAGAGAGAGAGAGAGAGAGAGAGATGCTCATGTGATTACCTTTCACATCAAGGGTAATGCTCCTGCTGCTTTGTGACGTTGTGGACCTGTCTCTCCTCTCCCCCTGACACCAATACTGGCCCTCATCAGACTCAGCAGCACTTGTAATGGTGAAGGTGTTTCCCTCAGACACTGGGACTCTGCTTGACCCCTTATACCACTTATATCTCCAGCCACCAAGAGACTCTATCACACACGTCATAGTGACCGTCTCTCCAGTGAACACAGGACCCTCAGGCTTTACAGACACTGTAGGTGTTGGAAGGTCTGCAGAGGAAGAAATGGAAGATTGAAAGAGAAACCGTATTTGTATCAATTCTTGTACTGTAGGTATAATATCACATACAGATGTCATTCTTGAAGTCAAACTAACCTGTAACATTTAGCTGCACCTCATTGCTATATTGTGTGAAGTAGACTGGGTCTCCTCTCCCAGCTCTGCACCAGTACTGTCCTCCATCAGACACCTTAGCAGAGCTGATGCTGTAGGAGTTTCCATCAGTCGGGGCCACAGGAGTAGAAGTCTGGGTGTCTCTGTACCAGTAGAACAGCAATCCAGAGCTAACACCCAACTCACACGTCAGAGTGACAGAGTCTCCGGTGAATAGCTGTGAGTTCTGATTTAATACAAGATGGGGCTTTGAATCTGGAAAGGAGAGACCCTGTGATTTCAGTCCAAAGCCACGACACACAGTGCACCATGGTCTCAGTAAGAAACATACCAATCAAGCCAGATTAATATTGCCAGTTAAACGTTAAAAAGGGCTTACAGTATCACACACTGCACACTGAAGACATATAGTACACCATAGGTGTGCATATAGACAGGGACGAGGTGGTGCTAAAGCACCCACCACCACTTTGCCCTACTGGACAAAAATGCCATTTTTGAAAGTTCTTTTTATACTTTTTTGTCACAGTGGTCTGTGCACAGTGGTCTTCAGCACCTGTCCCCCGAAATGTCCCCATGCTGATATCACCTGTTACATTCAGCCAATCTAGCCCACCCCCACGCTCTCACATACACACACATGCACATACAGACACAAAAGTGTGTATTTACCTTTTACATCAAGGGTAATGCTCCTGCTCCTATATGATGTTGTGGACCTGTCTCTCATCTCCCCCTGACACCAATACTGTCCCTCATCAGACTCAGCAGCACTTGTAATGGTGAAGGTGTTTCCCTCAGACACTGGGACTCTGCTGGACCCCTTATACCACTTATATGTCCAGCCACCAAGAGACTCTATCACACACGTCATAGTGACTGTCTCTCCAGTGAACACAGGACCCTCAGGCTTTACGGACAGTGTAGGTGTAGGAAGGACTGCAGAGGAAGAGATGGAAGAAGATTGAAAGTAGCCTGATAAACCAGACTAAATGTGGATGTCTAATTTAGTCTGGCCTCGATGCATAATACATCCGAAGATTGTTGATGAGAACAACCTTCCCTCAAAACCCTGCCCGCTTTGATTCAAAACACATCTTTGCGTTGTAATTGGTTTGCCAGATTCATGGCATTCTGGCTTCATTGAATCATTATGCGAGGCCAGACCCACCTGTAGACAAAACATTTTGCCGTCCAGCGGGTGGCGCTGGTTCACCAGGCTAGATTGAAAGAGAATCAGTGTTTGTATCCATCGTTGTATTAAAACTATATATTTGACTAACACTCAATCAAAATATATTGAAAAAAAATAGTTTGCTGTACTGTGATTTTTCAGAGAGAGAGAGAGATGCTCATGTGTTTACCTTTCACATCAAGGGTAATGCTCCTGCTGCTTTGTGAAGTTGTGGGTCTGCCAGTCCTCTCCCCCTGACACCAGTACTGGCCCTCATCAGACTCAGCAGCACTTGTAATGGTGAAGGTGTTTCCCTCAGACACTGGGACTCTGCTTGGTTCCTTATACCACTTATATGTCCAGCCACTGAGAGACTCTATCACACACGTCATAGTGACTGTCTCTCCAGTGAACACAGGACCCTCAGGCTTTACGGCCAGTGTAGGTGTAGGAAGGGCTACAGAGGAAGAGATGGAGGAAGATTAAAAAAGAATCAATGTTTCCCTTGTTGCATCAAAATTATGTAGGCTACATGTATTTGACCAAAACACTGTCATAGGCTATCGGGAAAAATACTTGCTTTACTGTGATTTTTCAAATAAAATCCTTAAAATCCTCCAAAGCAACCATTATGAATTCAATACGTATTTCAACAAAAAACAAAAAAACGGACATCTTTTTGTGACTTACACTGACTGATATAATCAAAGCTGAATGCATAGTGTCCTACCCTCATATGTACACCTTTCCTAGTCTGTTTCTTTCTTAATATTGGTGTCAGATTCACACAAATACAGTTCTGGGGTAATACCTTGCTACTACACAGGCACAGCAAGTATGATTGAAATCCGTGTCGGTCGGATCCCAAAGTGTCTGATTTCACTTGAAATGGCCCATGAACATCAAGCCGGCTTGATGTCCATTGATGTCCATGTAAAAATTAAGGGACTTTTAAACAGATTTCAGAGTGCCTCGGACCCCCTCTGTCTGTACTGTATATGTATTGACATGCTATCAGAATTGTACTGTCCAGGTTGATCAGGTAGAGCAGTGTTTATTACCTGTTACTGTGACAGGTGTAGGTTTGCTGAGCTGGGATTCGCTTGGATTACCGCTTCTATGTCCTTCACAGGTGAACTGGTGCCGTCCAGGTTTATCAGGTAGAAAGATGATCCTGTTGCTCTGTAGTACTTTACCAATATGAGAAGAGTCTCCATACCAGTCATAATAATGCCAGTCTGTGTGTTTCGCTATGTAACACCTGAGAGTGATTCTATCTCCAGGGTAGTATGGACCCTGAGGAGGCACTACTGACACTGTAGCTGTGGGCAGATCTGTGGAGGAAAGACAGACACACATTCACACACACTCATATTACTTGACAGGTAATAAAAAATATGATATTGAAAAATTAAGATTTATGACATAAATAAATCTTACCTGCAGAACTGAAGTAGACCNACAAGCTCAGCACTAGAACACACATAGGCTACACATTTATTTTCAACCCTTATAACAGGATACAAGTGCCATAGTGCCAAAGGAATTCGAGACGATTCGTGCAATGAATTGCTGAGAGGGGACCATTCGAACAAAACGTTGGACCATTAGTAGAAGGCATGGGGCGTTTCGTGCAGTACCTGAGGATTTTTCGTCGAAGACCTAAGGACGTTACGTTCAACCCATGCAGACCTTTCGTTTAACTGGGCAGATGTTTAGTTTAGTCTGCCTATTTTATTAGCCTATTATTTTTATATTTGATCAAACTTGTGTGCCTACCACCACAATGCAATGAAAACAAAAATCGAACCGTGTAGAAAGTGCGTGCGTGCGTCTCTATTTTTTTTTAATTAATTTTTCATTTTAGTTCATTTTTTTATCATTAGGCCATTTCATAGCCTATTTTATAAATATACTATATCGTAGCGGACTGCCTCTGCCTCCTCCGGAGTGAGATAGCAGCGTTACCCCCTGTGCGCTACATCTGTCTATATATATATCTGAGTTATTTCTAATGTGTTGGTTACTGATTTGTATTCATTTTTGGAAAGGTAAAGGCAGTCTTATTGTTGCCTAGCTGGCGCCCATGTCATAACTTAAAACAGTCGGTTGCACCGCCGCTACAATACCGACGAAATGTTTTAAAATGTAGGCTTACAACAGTAATTTAAAGGTAAGGGATAATGTATTGTCCCACATGACTATAAGAAAATATTGCCTATACGGGACGAATAAGACCCCCGATGCCGAAGGCATAGAGCTGTTATTCCGCTCTGAAGGAAATATATTTCCGTAGTCATGTGGACAATACATTATCCCGCTTATCCCGCCTTTACCAACATTAGAAAGCATAGAATACACAGTTAACCAGTAGTTTATAGTAACAGGTTTATTGCCATTTTATAGCGTGCGCAAAGAAAGATAGAAAAGAAAGATGTAAAAAGATATAAAAAGAAAGAAAGGAGTCGCACACTGGAGCTGAATGCAGAATCAAAAGCTGCCATTTACAATTGTCCTAAGACGTCAAACTGGTCCTGGATTAACGCATCACTGTTACGTTATTTGTTCTACTGTACGCATCTAGGCCTATATTCCTTATAAAAACAGATATCTTAGAATGAAGTCTTATGAATGGTCCACCATGCTTAATTCCATAAAGCATGCCAAATGAACTTGAAAGAAATGCGAAATGAAAACAGCGTGTCAATGCAAGCTCTTTTTTAAAAAATCATAAATACAGTATGAAATAGTGATGTGAGCTGTTCCAAATTGAGAACAAGCGCACAAGTCTGCAAACAAGGGTTTTGCAAAAGTGCACTACTAGAAATAAGACAAGATATTTGTTGTGATGATCTGAGTTATTTCTAATGTGTTGGTCACTGATTTGTATTCATTTTTGGAAAGGTAACGGCAGTCTTATTGCTGCCTGACTGGCGCCCATCTCATAACTTAAAACTAAAGTCGGTTGCACCGCTACAATATCGACGATTTTTTTTTAAATGTAGGCCTACAACAGCTTTAAAGGTAAGGGATAATGTATTGTCCACACGCAGTGGTAGAACGCAGGTATACGGAGTACAGTCGGTCCCCCTACAATGCACACCCTTTACCGAGGTAATGCCACGTCATCCACCTCGGTACGTACCGGGCCTAGCTGCAGTGTACCCAAACAACCGCCGGGTGGCACTTGGGAGCGCTCGCTCAATACCCATTCACTCACACGCACACACGGGCGCGCACACATACACATACACACACACACACTCTCTCTCTTTCTCTCTCTCACTCTCTCTCTCTTGTTCATATCAGATAACCATAGCACAGAGTGGTGAAGAAGCGCAAATGTGTTGGCAACATTTATTACCATATGGAATATTTTAGACGATGTTGACGGCATATTAATATGCTCATATTCACCAGCACGCACCGATTCAGCGGATAACGACATGCCTAATTAAATTGTGTGAGAACACCTCCAGGAAGTAAGAAGAGTCATAAAAAGAATAAATAGCCTAATGAATTTTCTTTTCTTTTTTTCTGATGATCGGATGAATTGCCATTAATGTGCAAGCTCCATGTGTAGACCTAAATTGAAGCCACAAGCCCCTATACCGATTCTCGCATCGCAAGATTTGAAACGTCTAATATTGCAACTTCAAACTTGTTTGGTAAAAATTATGGAGAGTGCAATAGGGGGGCTAAACCTCACTGCAGTAACCTACAGCGCCGCGTTTGAGTGTTTAAGCGTTGGCTATTTATCTTACATCGCCAACAGCTGGGGCGATAACCTAACCTACACTTCCGTAATCAATGCTTAATTTGTAAATCACAAGGTACCGGAACGCAAAAAACATATGACATCACATCGACGGTGAGTTGGACAGAGGTCCCGGAACGCACAGAAAAACTATAATTACGCAAACGAATACAAAAGGGAAAAAAACAGATGCAATTCCCTGCATTTGAACGACATTGAGTCCCATGTCAGCTCATATCCATACGTTTGTTTCTTAATACAAGGGACGGTTGGCAATCCAATGGCTATTTTAAACAACAGCCATAGCATAGGCTATTAAATGCTGTAATGACAACAACCAATATTTTTAGTTTGATCGCTAACTTTATGCTTAGTAGTTTCGTGCAGTGCATGGAAATTATGCTTTCCCCATGAGGTGAAAAGAAACCGAAGCGGTCTTATACCTATTATTCTACTATACCTATTGAAAGGACAGTGCATGGCTGTCCAATTCCCGTATTCACACAACGTTGGCATAGGCCTATTAAACGTTAAATCCTCGCTTTGTTGGCGACTTTGTTGCATATGATTTGGCTGATCCGCATGTGCTGTTGCGATATGCCACTTCACTGTTTCGAGAGCTCGCGCACTGATGGTAAGCGAGCTGCGATTTTCAGGGCTCGCGCACTGATGGTAAGCGAGCGGCGATTTTCCCGGTAGAGTTGGCTTTTCACACTGACTGTCTGCTCGCGCTGCGGTCCGGTTGAAAATCCCTCCGACCAATGTTTTATTTGGAGTGTGTAGGCCCTATTTGAATGAAATATCACATTGTCTTTGCTGTTTTCGTGCTCAAATTGACTTGTAAGCAAATGTCGGGTCTTGGGAGAGAAGATAACGCGCGGGCACACATGCTGAGCGCTCGCCAGCCGAGGAAGATCTCATCCTCTCACCCAGGCTGTCTTTTTCGCTAGGCAACATGACTGATCAATGCACCAAACGCAGCCCAGGTGCCATTAGAAATTAGTATGTCCAAAACCTTGTGTGCCGACCAAAATTTGATAAAAACTTTTAAACAATGTTTGGCACAGCCAGTGTCGTGCCGAAAAGCGAGTCCCTGCCAGAACAAGAGTGCCCTCATTGAAACCAATGTCATTTTTTGAGAGAAAAATATACTCATTTTTGCAGAATGAATTACATAATATATGAACTAAAATATGCTTATGAAATATTACTCGTCCTCCACTTAATATGAGCTATTTGACTGAAACTGCAACTTTTGTTATGACAATTAGGCTATTCGATTCCTTTATGGAAATAATAGCCTACTGAAATTGTAACCAGCTCTTTGTAGCCTATTCTTCCAGAAGGAATGCAGATGCTTTATGGATATGCTTTCCATCCATGCACTCTCCGTGCAGGGGTGGTGGAAAGACACCAAACGTGCCATCACCATCCCCCCGGACCCACGAAACCCACTGCGCTCCGAAATTGAATTCCTTTTACTACTTTATTGCTATGTGTGCATAAAGCGCATGTTCGATTTGCTGTAATAGGCTACGACCAGTAGCCTCGACGTGTCTGTCTTTTCTTTTCCTTCTTTCAATATTTAGTAGGCTAAAATATAATAAATAAATAGAAATAATTTGGTATCCATGTCTGGTTAGCGTCTGGGCATTTGTGGTCTTTACCTGGTTCTCCGCACCATCTTATGACAATGTTGAACAATGTTGAACAAAAAAACGGATGCACACACGTCATACTCTTTTATTACCTCATATTGTTTTTATTGTATTGATTTTTAATTCTGTGTATAAACAAATAAACGTAGGCTAAACTTGAAATTTCAGCAAGAGTGTAAATTTATTTCACAAGTAGGCCTACAGAGTTTTAGTAGACAATGCCTACACAGCAGCCTTTACAAGTTGCCTAATGTAGGCTACACTGCAGATAAAGACAGCAGAAAACATCCTTTCTGCCCGGCTTAACCAGAATTGCGTTCCGTCCCTTTCGCTGTGTCTCCTGCGACTCGGCCTGTTGTTTGTGCAGTAGTGCGCTGTTTCCCTTCACCTACTAGTGGGCTCACCACCTAGATTGATGATTTGGTCGATGACTGTATCCAGGTGATCAATGTACCTGTAACAGAAGTAGTGCGTTGTAATTAGTCTTTAGGCTATTCTGTGTCTGCGAAGGGGGTACTTGGAAAGATGTTATTATTATAACAAATGTAGGCTATTTTTATTGCTATTTGTAACATCACAACAAATAAACATTCAAACTTTTGAAACAATATCCATACTCTGCCTTGCATCTCGTGTGTGTGTGTGTGTGTGTATGTGTGTGTGTGTGTGTGTGTGTGCGCGCGCGCTCGTGAAAAAAAAAACTCTTGGCCGCAAACTGTTAAACTCACACGGCTTGGAGGGGCGCTTACATAAATTTCAACTGACTACAGTCTTCAACTGTGTGACGCTATGAATGTTTGTCTGTGGGGGAGGGGGTGATTAAACCCCTACACGCACACAAAAGAGCTCGTGGTGTGACAGGTTATCCAGCCTCCGAAGAAGGAGTCATAGTTCACAAGTGTCCACAAGCACTAATAATAATAATAATAATTTTAAAAACCCGTCTTTTTTATTTTATTTAATTGTAGGTAGGCCTATGCAAACTGGATTGGGAGATGGTGAATGAAAGACAGAAAAAAGTCGAGTTTAAATTCACATGGTGGTCTTGTTTAGGGCTCACACTTGTTATGTTGTTGTGTTATTATCAAATGCCCTATCAAATGCCCAATGCTAAATAAAACATGCAATTTGCTGACTGTATTTCTACTACTACTAAAACTTGGGGATGGACAAGCACGGAAGCACAAACACAGGCAGACGCTTGGAGGGGCGCTTACATAGATGTCAACTAACTACAGTCTTCAACTGTGTGACGGAGTGAATGTTTGCCTGTGGGGGAGGGGGTGATTAAACGCCCACACGCACACAAAAGAGCTCTCTCTCTCTCCAACAACACAAGAGGGAGTATTCGCATTGGACGCACTTGTTTAGTCCCTCACAATGTGTAGGGCCTATGCTTGGTTGCCATATTAAAATCAGGTTTTAAGAAGAGCACACACAATCGAATCGAAAGTAGCCTATAGCCAAATATTTTAATTAAATTCGGGCGGTTGGTTGAATCATTCAAATAGCCTAATTAAAAATAGCCTATATAGTAGCCTATATAGGCTTACCACCAACAAAAATTATGAAATAATGAAAACAAATTATACTCTGTAGCCGCCTTAACAATAGAAGTAATTAGGCCTATTAATGAATTCGTTTGCCAAAAAAAATAGGCCTAAGCAAAAAAAAAAAAGAATTTCACACTTATCTTAACACTTATCATACCGTCACAGGTGGGGGGTGCGCGTTTGACAGCGGCACCCCCACTTAATACCAACTACCCCGAGGAGCATTGTACACATCAGGAAACACCAAGACAACAAAGTCATTTAAATCAAGTATTTATTTTCTATTTGGAGACATAGTTCTGTATGCATGTGTGTGTGTGTGCGCGCGTGTGGATGTGTAACCAGTTCTCTGTCCGCGGGGTCCTTAATGGTCCTTAATGTCTCTGATCAGCACCTCAAACCTCTCACTCGGTCCGTGCGCATCGTAGCCTCCGACAGGTTGGGCAGGGCCACCTGGCTCGTCTGGGCACGCGGAGGCGGATCAGCTGGTGGAGATAGGAGAAGGGTAAACAGGCTTCCAGTCTCTGAATTCGTATGAATAACGCACAGGGGGATGCTAACTCCCATCACCAATTGTGAATAAAATAGGCCTACACAGCACGAGTAACTAAGCTACTTATTTAAAGGAGCACACGTGAGCAGCACAGCAACCAACACAGCACACATAAAACGATGGTGTAGGGGTGGCCATCCTCGCTGCGCAAAAAGTCTTTTCGCTGGGTCCGGGAGTGAGAGAGTGAGTGAGTGACAGACAGAGCGGGCCAGGGGCAGCGCACACAGCGGGGAGGAGGCTTCAAGGTGAAGGCTATGGTGACCAGGCGTGGCACTTAACTTCGGTGGTGAGCGTCCTCCACCACCAGCTTTCCAACGCAACCTCTTTGTGACTCTGGCCGCAAACCTCGTTCAGGCAATATGCCGTCCGCGCCATTCGTAGTCGTCTGTTGCTTGTGTCGTCCAAAGGACCGAACGCGTGCCCCATCTTCTCCTGGCCCCATCCGGATACCGGCGTGCAGCTCACCCCCCTCCCAAGGCTGCCCCCCGGCCGCGGTAGTCTCTCCGACCCTTCTCTCGTGCGGTAGCTGTGCGTCTCGTCCTCCTCCGGATCCTCCTCGCCATCTTGCCACCTGCATTCAAAAAGCCCATACCCACCCCGTACACCCAATCACCTTTCTCCCTCTTCCCATTGGCACCTGCAAACATTTGCAATCAGTGAGAATAACAGTTAGTCCAAGTTTGTCACCCCCGTGACAATACGACTGCTGTGTTTTATTTTTTTTATTTTTTTTTAAAGGCAGTGCACAGCCTTTTGTGACACGTCGTGGTGTGACAGGTTATCCAGCCTCCAAAGAAGCAGTCATAAGTGTTCACAATCCGTTCCTGGCATGAATGCAGAATAATAAAAACAAAACACCGTCGACTGGCGGTCTTGTTTAGGGCTCGCGCGTGTGTTATTATCAAATGCCCAATGTTACGTGCAACACAATGTCGTCGCCAAATTTAAAATTCGATCTCTCTCATGCTGGCGTTACGGGACACACTTAATTACAATGGTGTTCCTGTCTGATTGAGTCGGTTTTAATTGTCTTTACCGGTTCAAATTGTAGTAGGTATGCAAACTCTGTATCCTGATGATACCCGTTCCTGGCTTGAATAGTGCTGAAATAAGTTAGAGACGGATTGGGAGACGGTGAATGCAAGACAGAAAAAAAGTCGAGTTTAAATTCACATTGTGGTCTTGTTTAGGGCTCACACTTGTGTTATTATCAAATGCCCTATCAAATGCCCAATGCTAAATAAAACATGCAATTTGCTGACTGTATTTCTACTACTACTAAAACTGGGGGACGGGCAAGGACGGAAGCACAAACAGACCACAGACACAGGCAGACGCTGCTCTGCAAAAGCGGTGCTATACTGCCCCCCGCATTCCGAATGGCCACAGGGTGTAATGATCACGGTACGCTGCCGCGGCCCGGTACGGTAATGAGCAGATTGAAGTTACACCATCTGTATACCCACTTCTAAATTTTAGGGGATTCAGTATACCAACTTAAAATTGATTGATCCATTATTTAGAATGGCATAAATATATACAGTATACCCACTTCAAAAAATGCGAGAATATACAGTATACCCACTTCAAAAAAGTAGACTACACCTAGACTACAAATATTTTCCTACGGGGCGAATAACACCCCCAATGCCGAAGGCGGAGTGCTGTTATTCCGCTTCGAAGGAAATATATTTTCCGTAGTCACGTGTGGACAATACATTATCCCGCTTATGCCGCCTTTACCAACATTAGAAAGCATACATAGTAAACCAGTAGTTTATAGTAACATGTTTATTGCCATTTTATAGCGTGCGCAAAGAAAGATAGTTCGTGGAACGTGGAACGCTCATAATTTAAAAAGAAAGAAAGGAGTAGCACACTGGAGCTGAATGCAGAATCAAAAACTGTATTAAACAAAGCCGAAAAAAGTAAATAAAACCGACAGACAGGGGACAAACGTTTCGGTCAGCCCATCATCTTCCTTTTCTTCCTTTTCATACTGCTCTTGGAATTACGCACCGAGCAATACGCTCAGGATATGACATTGGCGCGGACGCCACCCCACCATTACGCGCATAATTTAAAAAGGTTAACAAGCAACAGAGTTTGGCTACTTTCTAACTTGTTACAGCCACATTGCGCTTCAAACTGTTTGCAGGCTGCCTCGTTCACTGCGCGATATCTACTAAACTCGGGTTCATAACAGGATCATTTCTATCTGATCTGCGACAGTATTCCAGAAAAAAGCATAGACAACCACTGATGTGCGCCCTGACCATCATTAGCTATCTATCGATCCTGCTACAGGCTGAACACTTTGAGCCGGATGGTTGGCTGGAGGAGGCAACGCTAGCCTAAAGAGTAGGCTACTTCACCCTTAAGGAAACTATCAAGGAACTCCTCACTTGTTACTCACATACTAGTGTTAATAAAATATGTCACGACAGCGGCCGGCGGACAGTGACAGTTTGCTTTCTTGAAATAACAACAGTCGGACAATAGTGTAGACTTGTGCGCTACACGCTGGGCTGGGGCAGGGCTGCTGTAGGTATCCATTGCGCGCGGCCGGTCGCTTTGGGAACTGTGTGTAAGTTGCATTTGGGTAGGCTATTGCGCGTGTTATAGTTGATTAAGTAATTGACGGGCCAACGTCCGGCAGCAGTGGCTGAGTGTGTAACTTAACTTAACTTAACTTTTGTAGGCTACTATCGTCCGAGTGTCTCCAGATTGTGATTATTTATTCATTTATTCAAAGACGATAGCAGTTTACAGACGCTGCTGGTTGCATGGATATTGTGGTGGTTTTCCCTCCTAATTGTATTTTATGAAATTGTAAAAATAAAACTACCATAACCTTTACTCCCGTTGTCTGTCGTTCCTGAATCGTGGTCTAAATTTCACCTCTTACAATAGTGTCCAGTCCAGTGAATGATCCTGCATCCATGGCTAATTGGATAAAGCATACTAAGTGGATTTATCACATGTGAAACGAGAAGGCAGAAAGTGCAGTTAATAAATGAAACAGTGTACAGGTCAGTGCTGGTAAAAAAAAAGAGTTTTAATGACTTGCACAAAGTTGATGCTCGTTTGGTGAACTTCAAAACCTGCGCTGTATTCAATAAAAGCTGGGCATAAAAGCTGCATTTTTGTCGAGTAATGTCCATTTGAACCTCACGTGAAAGTAACGGGGATTGTGCTGCATTTGGTGGATGGAGCTGATATTACGCACATAATTCTACTGAATAAACATCCAACTGCGACCCAAACGGTAACTTGTCGTGGTAGTCTATGTCGAATATGCCTTAATTTGGCTGTTTGCTATTCGCCTCTGGCATCATCCGAGCATGTGTAGTGCGAGACGCCATTATGACCGTTGCGCGTAAATATTTGCAAGAAGATGGGGCCGTCAAACACAGTAGGCTATGGATACTTATTTAACGACTTTAATGAAGATGTCATGTAGACTGTTTGACGGCCCCTTCCATAGGACAGCATTCATCCATCTATCCATCCCTTCCTCATCTTTACGCGCAACGGTAATAATAGCCATTACTTTTCTTGTAGACGTTGCGGTAATATTTTATTCATTATCGACTTATTTCAAGCAGCATTCCACTGTCCACTCTGCGTGGCCCTGTTGAAAGGGTTGCCTTGTCTATGCGGGAAGGGGGATCCACTGAACACGGCAGGTCATTTGCATGACAAGACTTCATGCCCATTAGCGAACACTTTGTTCTCAACAACTTCCCATTAAGAAATGTGTATTCTGAATGTGTTTGTCGCCGTTTTCAGCAAGCCTGGCGTCGCCATGAGGACCTGATGTGTTCCACAGAAAACATGCATGGTTGCCACCACTTATAAAGGTGCTTGGAGAGGAGGCAAAACTGGTACAATTTAGGCTGCATTAAAGCATACACGTTAGCTTTCACGTTGTGCGATGGATGGAGACAAGTTTGGAATCGCTCCCTCTCTCTCCCTCTCTCGCTCACACACACACTCGCGACGTAATTCTCTGCACTCTTTGCAAGACTCTACTGTCACTTGACTCGTCTTATTGGATACCAGCCAAAATTGTAAGCTATAGCCAATAGCTTTGATTGTGCTGCTTGGACTGGAGGTATTTAAACTGCTAAAATTTAGGCTACATTAAAGCATCCGCACGTTTCAACTTTCACGGATTAGAAATTCTAAGAAGCGGTTGCGGATGAAATAATACATCCACCGCGCACCTCTAGGCCTACTCCACACGTAGGTATATTCCAGACCTACAGAAGACGGTAGCTAGAAGCGTTCATCTAAAAAGTTACCGGAAAGTCAGAAAACTCGTTGCATGACAACCAAATGTGCTCCGTAGACGCACGCTGCCCTGATTCAAAGCGACAAGGCTGTGCTTGGTCCCGCCTCTCTGCCCGCAGCTGGGGATACTCAAATACTGTTCCAGAAATGTAAGGAGTAGAAAGTAACATAGGCCTACAGATATTTGTCAAAAAATGTAACGGAGTAAAGTAACGGCGTAAAAGTGAAAAAAAGCTTCTCAAATATTGTTCCAGAAATGTAAGGAGTAGAAAGTAACCTAGATAATTGTCAAAAAATGTAACGGCATAAACGTAAAAAACCGACAACATAGTCTACCAGTTAAAATGAGTAGGCCTAAGTACATTTTATTTATGAAGCACATCTGAAAACAAACAGCACAAAAAAAAACAGTTGATTTACATACTAGATTACTAGATACTAGATACATTACTAGAGAGAGAGAGAGAGAGAGAGAGAGAGAGAGAGAGAGAGAACGCGCTCCTATGCAGTGTTAATATAGCGATTTCACTTCTCTATCGCTCTTAGTGTTTCTGTTTTCTGCCTCATGCGCGAACTNTTGATTGTCATTCAGTTTGTGCCATTATTAGGCCTATATGAATCGCGGGTAAATCAGTTTTACCACATATTTAGACTTCGAACAAAAGAAATAGGCCTAGGACACACGGGAATAATAGGATATAAAATAGGCAGCCTGACTGGATCGATGGACGATTTCCAACAATAAAAGACAGGAAAGAAACAAAATAGGCAGCTACCAGCTTATTCAATTAATAAAACTATAGCCCAAGAACATTGCCTCGCCGGGCATCAAAGTGTCGGCAGACAGCATTCTCTTGTTGCTGGTGCTTCGCATCTAAAAAGTTACCGCCCAAGAACATTGCCTCGCCGGGCAGAGAGAGCGAGAGAGAGAGAGAGAGAGTGATAGAGAGAGAGAGAGAGAGAGAGAGAGAGAGAGAGAGAGAGAGAGAGAGAGAGAGCGCTCCTATGCAGTGTTAATGTAACGATTTAACTTCTCTCTCTCTCTCTCTTTACTGTAGCCATGGACTTAACACAGGTGCATGGGTTCTGTAATGTTTTCAACACTGTTATATAAGCCTAGTGTTCTGGTTCATGCCGAACTTTGTTGTCAAAAAATGTAAGGGCGTAAACGTAGGCTAAATTGTCAAAAAATGTAACGACGTAATCGTAAAAACAACAACAACATACCAGTAAAAACGAGTAAGTACATTTTATTTATAGATTTACATGTTTAAATCAACAAAAAACAAAACTTAACAGCTGATTTAGGCCTATTTAAATAGGCTAGACAAAACCGTTAAAATGAACATATTTAAATAGACAAAACCGTTAAAATGAGCTGATTCTAAGAAAACCCGCATTAAAAAAGCTGATTTACATTTCTAATATAGGCAGACTGAAGGGACCTTTAGTTGAAACCTAAGGATCTTTAGTTCAATTTTAAGGACCTTTCGTAGGCTTTTGCGGTAGACGGACCGTCCTCGACTAAAGATCCCCTGCCTTATACTAATGGTCCAACGTTTTGTTCGAATGGTCCCCTCTCAAGAATCCATTCGACGAAAAGACCTGTACCCGTGCCAAAGTGATTGTATAACTAAAGTAAAGTCATGGGTTTGACCTGGGCATTGGAGTGGGATGGTAAGCAAGCATGGACTGTGGGAGGACAAGGGCTGTGTGTGCTGGGAAGGATAAGGCTATGACTAGGGCGAGGGATATACATGTATGAGTATGTATGTGATCGGGTCGGTGGTTCAATGTTCCACTGGCAGACAAAAACAGAGACTAGAAATCCTTCATCCCCTCAGATGTAGCCCTACTGAACAATAGATGAACAATGACCACCAGCTGGCCCTACCGTGGCTTAATGGAAGGACACTTGTCTACCATGCGGCCGACCCGGGTTTGAGTCCGGCTCGGTTCCTTTGCCGACCCTTCCCCATCTCTCTCTCCCAACTCACTTCCTGTCATTACTACACTGCCCTATCGAAATAAAGGCAACACCCCCCCCCCCCAAAAAAAAAAAAATGACCAGCTATCCAGCCTCAGCATACATATGCTGTCTTGTCCTGTTTTGTCAAGTCTTGTTTAATGTCTGTGAGAATAACCGAAGCCACGCCAATGGCAATTTTCTGGTTCATGTGTAACAGATAGTAACGTTTTATCTGATATTATCTGTGTGTATAGAGCGCAGGGGGATTCGGCACTGGTATAGTGTTTGAGAGCATATGCTGAGTATGTGGGGGAGGATGGGCTGTGCCTGTGGGGCTGGATGGGTCCATGATTGTGAGGATCATGTTAGTCTGGGAGTCCAGATAGCCTACCATGCACAGGAAAATGCTTTGCCAAGAAACTATCGCTATGCAAAATTTAATTCTAATTAGAGACCGACCGATATGGGTTTTTCTATGGCCGATGCCGATGCCGATATTTAGAGGTCAGAGTCAGCCGATGGCCGATGTGACCAGCCGATTTTTTGGGCCGATTTTTGGGGCCGATATGCTATCATATTATCCTTAATTGGCATGCTAAAAATATACCGGTATATAAACAATATTATTTTTCATTTATTTATCCATAACATATGTATTTTATTAATTAAAAGTAACATATGTTCTATTTACACACTTAATATTCATATAGATAGGCCTAGTAGAAATATTATGTAGGCTATTATATAAAAATGACTCTGTAGTGCCTAGTCAGTTAGTCTATTAATTTATTTGAATATGTTCAGAGTGCCATGATGTTACAACTTCAGATAGTAACTTCAAAACGGCAAAATACATGATATACAGTTTGACTGTGGAACTGCCATGCCTAAACTTTCCCTATGTTTCAACAATAGAACTAATACCAGAGAGGAAAAACTTCCTCTCTGATAATACTCCATCTCCCAGCATGCTGTGCAGAAAACCGGAAATAGGAAATGCTTTTGCTCTTTCTCAAATTCACAATCACAATTCACAAACGTATACATCGTGAAAAGAAATGTAGCCTACATGGCGTGACAATGTTCTAAAACGTTCACTTGTTATTTTTGCGTACTCTTTTATTTTAGTTGGCCAATTGCCAATTGCCAATGTAATGTTACTATGGGAGCACCATACGTGATTTGAATCGTCTCCAGAGTCTACAAAGGGGTGTGTCAGCCAGCGTCAAGCACAAGCATTTTATTTTAACATTAAGCTTCAAAATAAAATAATACTTAATTTCTGGTAGTGTGCTGGTGTCTATAATGGTTATTATTGTCAACAAAGTCTGATTCTGAACTCAATAAAATAATTTACAGTGTCTGTACGGTGAGCTAACAAGCTAACCGATTCAGCCATTAAGAATGAATGGGTATCTATAACAACAACAAACGAAGTGCTAAAATAGTGCTAATAAAACAAAGATTCACCTTAAATTGAACAGATTGTGCCGCTCTTCATGATCACATATTACCATGCCCAGTTCAGCTAAGATCAGTCTTGATATCTGACAGGGTGTTAGTGAACAAATTAACAGTTCACAGTTTAAAATGATTACGTTTGTGATTTCGCTAACAATGTTAGCATGCTAGCTGAGCGATTTTATGCAGTATCTTTAGCCAGACTTTTAAGTTCGTTTCCCCTATTATTTCGAACTATAACAACTTACAATAGGGGTTGACATAATCACAGATTCAAGTACATATTTTCAAAAGACTCCCAACAACTCCAGAAAGTTGCAATGGCGATTTAATAGATAAAATCCATGCGTCTCAATTTCAGGGATGGTCCTTAGGTCAGTGAAAGGCTCTCATGGTCACAACAGTAGCAACTCCGTTGCTGTGGAAAACAAATAGACATGGTGTGAAAGTCAGTCACATGACAGAATTGCATCTTTTTTTGTCAAAATTTCGCTTAAATTTTAATTTGCTATCGAATTTTAGAGCTTAACTTCACACTGATTATCACCAGCAGGCTCCAAGTAGCTTCTCGCAGATGTGCCGGATAGAGGTGTGACGTTCATGAACGAGCCGGTTCTTGTGAACGGCTCCCTGAAGTGAACTATGGGGACAGGATCACAGCTGGGGGAGCCACTCGACTGTTATTTCGTTCGTTTTTCGTTTTTTGCACTTCACCTCGACCTTAAAATCGGTGCAACCAAATGAGAAAATCGGCCGATGCCGATTAATTAAAAAATAGCAAAAATCGGCCGATTAAATCCGATCGGCCGATCGATCGGTCGGTCTCTAATTCTAATTTCTAATCTAATTCTCCTTGAAACTGATGAGCATGATCTAATGCACAACACTTGTGCCAAGTTTCATGTTTTTATCACTTTTAGCACTTTTATCTTTTACCCAGCACCTAAAGTGAACGTGATGGCTCTGGTGCACCAACTGTGTTACACCAACCATGGACTGTCTGTTACAGTGACACCGCAGATGACTAAACTGGGAATGTGTGCAGTGGTTAGTATTAACATTGTCCCATTAGGGTTTGGACTTCTACAGATTATACATATATTTACTTTTAAGGCTTTTAAATATACACATATATATATATATATATATATATATATATATATATATATATATATATATATATATATATATATATATATTAATATGTGAAAACAATCTCTCTGATATTCAATCACAAATGTAATAGGTAGACTAGGCCTAATGTAATAATGAAACGAATGAAAATCTTATAAAACAACTATAATTCAGTAATAATACTAGTAATAGTAATAACAGTAATAACTGTAGTTATTAATAAGAAGTTGAAAACAACTAGTGTTGTAATTACATTTGTAAGAGTACTTCTACCAGAGATTCTCTATTCTGATAATAGTCATATAGTCATGGGTGAGCGGTTAGGGCGTCAGACTTGCATCCCAGAGGTTGCCGGTTCGACTCCCGACCCGCCAGGTTGGTGGGGGGAGTAATCAACCAGTGCTCTCCCCCATCCTCCTCCATGACTGAGGTACCCTGAGCATGGTACCGTCCCACCGCACTGCTCCCCATGGGGCGCCACTGAGGGCTGCCCCCTTGCACGGGTGAGGCATAAATGCAATTTCGTTGTGTGCAGTGTGCAGTGTTCACTTGTGTGCTGTGGAGTGCTGTGTCACAATGACAATGGGAGTTGGAGTTTCCCAGTGGGCTTTCACTTTCACTAGAGCACTGGTGACGTGAACAATGGGATGGAATGTTTCACCAACCAAGTACTTCTGGTCTCCTAAAAAGGCGTGGCCAAACTGTCAATCATCGAACACCAGCGCAGAATAAACCAATCACGTTTCCTAAATTCATTTGCTCCACTTCCGCTGGGAGAACTCCGGTCAGAGAAACAGCCAGGCAACGTTTAACAGCAGCATCACGCACAATTTTACAAAACCGGCCGCCCTGGGCAACTTAATAGGTAATAAGAACATTATGTTACCGTGGTCTCTGCACTAGACCAAAATCAAAATGCTTTTGATATTTTAGATGGCATGATTAGACTTGAGAAATACGGCCACTGTGAACAAGTTCCTGCACTGCAGACAGAGCCACCTGATTCATGCAAGAAGGATGCGCTGCATGACATGGCGGCACAATGATTAAAACTTGTGTGGCTGGCTCAGGGTTTATTTTTTTATTTTTTTATGTCCAACCAAATTATTTAAATTCACTATCTATGCGTTTACATGAGACACTTAAGTCCGATTTAACTCACTTTAAATCTGATTAAAACTTAATTCCACTCTAAAAATATCATGTAAACACTTACCGAACAGGATTTAAGTTTATTCCGATTTAAACTTAAGTCCGATTTAAGTGGGTGGTTTATTCCTCTTTTAAATCCGATTAAACACGTTCCTCTGTCATGTAACCTTTTATTCGGAATTACAATAAATCCAGTCGTTCCACGCATGCTCGTTGACCACATGATGGCGCCAAGAGACCGTGCTCTTTGCCAGTGAAAAAAACATGGCGGAACTTCCTGTGAATTTTCACATGAAAGTTTTGCTTAATTTAAAGTCCCTAAGCTACTATAAATGTTGTGGCTTCCATATATTGACGTAAAAGTGCCCCACGAAGTAATGAAGCACAACAAAGTTACTCCACATTACCATTTGACCACTCGTTTTTCTATGCTAACAGGGTAGCTAATGTAGCATTGTAAATGATCCAGGGAGAAAGGGGGAAATGTTGTGATTTCAGTCCGCCTGAGGCAACGATTTTCGTGGGGAAGATGACCTGCATCTCGGTAGCATTGGACCACTCTCCCGTGCCTTATTTGGCTCGCTCAGCACGTGCGTCCTCAGTCCAATCGCAATGCTTTATTTTCCCCAGACGTTTAATCGCATTTAAGTGAAAGTGCCATGTATACACATCGCAAAATAACTCTTAATCCGATCTATTTAAATAGCATTTATTAAAACTTAAAAACATCATGTACACGTAGCCATTGAAAGACGTGCTGCTTGAGTTTAAACCGTCTCTGCTTCTACTTCTACTTCATACAACTCTGTCACCCGGAAATGCACACGCACACACACACACACACACACACACACACACACACACACACACACACACACACACACACACACACTACTTCATACTACGTCATACAACTGTGTGGTGGTGCATGAGTGTGAGTGTGTGTGTGTGCGTGCGTGAGCATGTGCGTGTGCATGTGCATGTGTGTGTGCTTGCATGTGCGTGTGTGAATACACATGTGTGCGTGTGTGTGGTTAGACTGAGCTTGTGTGCGGGGGGAGCGTGGGCAATTTGCATTATAGGTCATGGACTGTGCATTGCTGGATGTGGTCTGCACTGTGCAGTATGATCAACGGCCATCGGAACTGGTTTAAGTCCCATTGTCATGGTGACCACCGCACAAAGTGCACACACTTTGGGACTGAGGTAGTAGTGCTACACAATTGTTTGTCACCAACAAACATTGAAACAAACATAGGCCTACTATACTCTTATTTTTCAGAAATTAGCTTCAAACTTTCTCACACACAATAACATATGTGCAAACAACAGCATGATTAAAGCGACCGCAACAGCATGTTTACAATAGCTTTACACAGACAGGATGTATAGCACTTTTCTGAGTTAAAGGTACACTGTGCAGGAAATGGTCAAAAAAGGTACTGCAACTATGCTGCTCATTGAAACTGGACTGCCTATTGCCAAATTTGATCTTTTCATGAATATTTACTAAGTAATAAACTAATATTTTCTTGTTTGGCCCAAGTACAGTCATTTTTGCAGCTAAAATGTTTATTTTAGCTTATGAAATTGAAAATGGTGGACCATGGAGAAGATTCCCTTTTCATGTGTGAAAAGTGCAATTTTCCCAGTCATAAGGAATACTTAGAATTTGATGGTGGTGGTACGTATTCATGAAAAGGGTAACATTAGTGAATGGGTAGCATGAATTCTGGAAATAAACAACTAAAAATCTTACACAGTGTACCTTTAATGCCAAATCATATCTATGTGTATGCTCAGACTGAATAACCAAGAAAGACATTTGAGACATTTTAAATAAATAAATTTAGGTATATTGCAAAACCAATGCTCTTGCACCAAGAGGAAGAATAGGCCTGTAGACATAGAGTATGAAGCATTTGCAAGCTTAAGCATTAGATACATTCAAATTATTTACATGGGCAGACAGACACTGAGATGAAAAAAAATCAGAAATCTACGCCCTCACTGAAATTCAAATGAAGATCTGGAACTCTCTCTTTGCTCGACAATGAACACAAAACAGATTTAAAAGTTTTGCACAAACCAACACATTTCCTTATGAACACAAAGGAGGCATTTGAAAAGCATGAAGCCCCTTACGCACGACCCTTACAAACAAGTACTATACATTTCCTGTCACCAGAATTGTAATGTGTTACTAAAGAGTCTCTCTAATATCGCAGTAAGGCTGTTTGATGTTGTGTAGACATTTCAGCAAACAATGAGTTGTGCAGCGCACTAAGAGACAACAATAAACAAACAAACAATACCCAAACAAACAAAAGCAACATTCTGAGAACAATACCACCACATGTCTCATGTAACAATGAATGCACATCATACTGTAAGAAGTAAAACATGCTGACCAGAAAGTTTAAGGCCCCAAAAAAGAAAACAGAAGAAAAAAAAACTCACCGAGCAGCCGAGCCGCAAACGCCATGTCGCCCTCGCCACCAACACACTCAACAGAGTGACGGAGAATGTCACCCTCGCTACCGACTTACTCAACAGAGTGACGGAGATCACTGACAGATAGGAAGGAAAAGACAGACAAACCACACCTCCCCCTCAGTTAACAGGAGCATGGTGGGGGGACAGAGTCAGAGAGAGAGAGAGAGAGAGAGAGAGAGAGAGAGAGAGAGAGAGAGAGAGAGAGAGAGAGAGAGAGAGAGAAGGCAATATGGCATCTTTTGTCAAAAGTGGAAGGAGTCAAAAGAATATCGTTAGCTTGATAGCATAAGTCATTTTTTTGGTCAAAATGAGATTTTTGCTCAACCTTACTCTCCTACTCCCATTGCTGCATCATCCTGTATTTCTGCCTGTGTCATTGACCAATCACAACACAACATACAACTGACATTCTAGTAATTAATGACATCAGAAAAAAACAGCCAGACAGAGACTGTGAGAGACAGGGGAAGGCAGATAGAGAAAAAATAAAATAAGAGCGTGAAAGAGGAAGAGAAGAGATCAAATGTTAGAGTGAAGGAGAAATAGAGAGGGGGGAGGGGAACCGAAAGAGAATGAAAAGAATGAATGGGTGAAAATGTGTCTTTCCCTTCACTTTCTTAGAAGAATCTTAAAGTGTGTTGTCGGGAGTGTATTCGGTAGTGATGTAATATTGCCAAATTTGCGCAAGAAACATGGATTGCAATAAAAAATGTAAAAAAAACATTAGAACATGGTAACCAGTGTGATGTACCCAGTGCAATATCTAGCGAAATACAATTACAGTGGAAATGTTCATGCTCCAGCTCCACCTCAGCTAATACGGTCATGTGTGAAAAGGAAGGGGCAAAACATACCAAAGCCGAACGGAACGGTCGCGGGACGAACGCAGTCTTTCTGCTTAGTTTCGGCCAGCATGTTTTTCTCTGCCTTTCACACTGACAGAGTCGGCGTGCGCGGCCAGTCCTGTTCAAAACCCTCCCCACAGCCAAAGCTAGCGTGCTACTTTGCCATTCATGTGAATGAGACACCGCTGGTCGCCGGCGTAAAAAATACGCTGGAGTTCTATTGACTTGAACCCCGTTCCCCAGTAATATGGAATAGTGCCTTATGTAACTAAGGTGTTCCTGTGGAGTCCGCCACTCCACCACCTTCTAGTCAACACTCTAGCTCGGACATGTGAGGCACATCACGATACTGCTGAGCTAAAGGATCAGTCCAACAGCTCAGCACTACTGATACTGTATGAAGCTTCGGGAGGGAGGCTTACTAACGTTCCACGCCACACTCTGCTAGTTGGCCTCCGTTACACTTAGCCAACTGCGCCACGGTGCTTTTTAAAAATTATTTTTCTCGTCATTGTTTTTTTTAATGTGTTTTTTGAACACATGTGATGAAAACTTCTTTGGACTAAGAAAGTAGTAGACTACTGAACAAAAACTCAAGAGCTGCTGAAAGAAAAAATAACTTGTTGAAATAAGTGTGAATGGCAAGCATGCAAAGGAAATCTACAAATAGGCCCAAGTGTAGATGTGAAGTATTAAGATCCCCACCACAGTTTCTCATCAACACACGGACACATGTACACACACAAACACACACACATACGCACGCGGCCACAACACATGAGGCCCCCCCCCCCCCCCCCCACCCACTCATGCTAAAGGTCTTGTGTGTCTTTGAAGTACATGTGTGATGTCACGTGTTATTTTCCGTTGACCTCATTAGCATTTGGACATTATTGCACTTTTTTAACCGCACCTTGCATATTGTTTCTTTTTACAGTGCAGTGAAAAACGCTATATACAAGGCACGGCAGCTTTCTTGAGAAAAATGAGTGGAACATTTGGCCCAGCACCCTCACTATCACAATCCCCCTCACAAGTACAATATACAGTATAAGACTAAAGTTCCAAGCTGAAAATGGACTCCATTATCCACTTCAATGCAGGGGCGCTGCCAGAAATGATGGGCCCCATGAAAGATTCAAATTTTGGGCCCCCTTAAGGGCCCCTCTCAGTGCTTGGGCCCTTAGAATCTGTACCACTCCACCCCCCCCCCCCCCCCCCCCCAGCTGCCCCCATGCTTCAATGTCTTGTTTTTTTCTCATCTCTCTCATCTCACAGTACGTACAAGTAGCAGTCTACTAAGGAAACAGGAGGCTGACCCTCCTACAGGGGAAACAAAACCCCAACCTGTCACACACAGACACATATGCGCGCACACACACACACACACATACATGTGCGCACACAAACACAGGCACGCACGCACGCACACACACACACACGCACGCATGCACGCGCACACACACACATGTACGCGCACACACACACACACACACACACACACACACACCCACACACACAAACAGACACACACACACACACACACACACACACACACACACTAACTACACTAACTACTAACTGCAACACACAAGATAGAGACACAAGACACAGATTGAAACAACATGAATGAAGTGCAGATTTGGAGTGGGGGGGGGGGGGGGGGGTAATTGGGCATCTTTTGTCAATGTAGACGGTGGGCTAGATTTCGTAGCTCCTTTAGGAAATGAGTTTCGTTCTCACTCTCGAGTGGCAGCTTGATTTTTCTAATATGACCTCCTGACAATATGTAAAGCAATATTCTGGCTGTTGCCACGCTGAAAAGTTGCACGTTGATCTTAAAAAATAACGAAAATAAAAAAGACTGGGGGTGACGTCACATAATGCACAGTCAATGGGAAGTCTCCGCCCCTCAAAGTTGAAAAGGGAATATTTATCCGCATATCGGGCTTTTTTCATAGGCAGATAATTCACCTAATCATTGAAACAACGTAGGCATTTCATTCCTGACCATTTTCCTGTTACTGGAAAAAATAACACAGCTTGCATTTCTTTACTGACACATAGTTTTTTGGCGAATTGATCTACCCCCGTCACCTCATTGCTCTATTGCTTTTAGGGAACAGACCTGTCATCTTTTTGACATTTATCTCTCGTTGCCCAATGATGGTCAGACAGTCGAACACTAACAGCGAAAAAGAGCACTCCTGAAAGTTTGAGAATTTTTTTTTTTTTTTTGCATGTACACAACAAGTGAGCCCACTTACCCCCCAACTTGTCACTTTTTGCCATGAAATCTGACGGTTCCGGGTAGCATGCACGCGCTAGCTGTATTCTGCCTCGTTGACTTTGCATTGACGTGACGTCACTCGGTCGGCTAGTTTTTGTTGTCATTTTTATAAATCAATGTGCAAGTTTTGAGGATGGCAACAGCCAAAATATTGATTAATGGCTTGTCAGGGTGTTATATAAGCAAAAATAAAGTTGCCACTCGTTAACACCAACGAACTGACAAGATATGAGACTGGGCCCACCACCTAATGGTGGAAGGAGGGAGTCAAAATGAACATATCGTTAGCTTGATAGCATAACTGCCTGAAGTCATTTTTTAGTAAAAGAATTTTGCACAACTTTACTCTCCTACTCCCAGTGCTGCATCATCCTGTATTTCTGCCTATGTCATTGACCAATCACATCACTACAAAAAACCTGAGGCAACCACAAGTCTCATATCAGAATGTTCATGAAGCCACGTAGAGTACAAACTCATGGGGGAGATACAGTAGTTGGCAGACTTCCCAGAGACTATGAAAGTCTATTCAGTATTCAGAATGCCCAATGAAAAAACACCAGAAGTCGCCCTGAGATGGACCCCGATCGGGAAAAGAAAGAGGGAAAGGCCAAAGAACACCTGGCGAAGGACCGTGATGACAGGGCTAAAGGGGATGGGGCTGTCCTGGGATGGCGCACAGGCCAAAGCACGAGACAGGGTTCAGCGGCAGTGCATGATTGCGGCCTTATATCCGCATGAAGGTCTATGCCCCCCACCACCAACCAATGGCAAAATTGACTAATTGACCCCATGACGTCAGTGTGTGAGTGTGTGTGTGTGTGTGTGTGTGTGTGTGTGTGTGTGTGTGTGTGTGTGTGTGTGTGTGTGTGTGTGTGTGTGTGTGTGTGTGTGTGCGTGTGCGTGTGCGTGTGCATACATCTCTTCTACACGGCTCCGACCAGATATGATCATTGTTTCTGATTCCACCAAGCAATTGATCATTCTGGAACTCACAGTGCCCTGGGAAGAACGCATGGAGGAGGCAAACGAGCGGAAGCGTGCCAAGTACCAGGAGCTGGTGGAGGAGTCCAAGAGCCAAGGCTGGAGGACCTGCTGTGAACCCCTGGAGGTGGGATGCAGAGGATTTGCAGGGCGGTCCCTCTGCAAAGTCCTCACCATGCTGGGCCTCACCGGGGAGGCAAAGAGGAAGGCCATCAGGTCTGCAACTGAAGCCGCAGAAAGAGCCACAAGATGGCTTTGGATCAAGAGGGCTGATCCGTGGACGAATGCTGCTGGGACACAGGCCGGAGTCTGATCAACTCCGGTCGGGTCGCCTGGGTGAGGGTGTCTGATGTTGAAAGACCCGAAACACACATATGGCTTTCAGGCCGACCAGAACGGAGCCGGTGTCGGTGCTCGCACCAGTTACATTCAGCACTAAAGTGTTTGTCTGCGAACCGCCAGTGTTCATACCGGGCTCTGATTTTTTTCCGCACGTGACTGTGTTACCCGGATGAACCTGCTGACGACCACGCTGTCGTCACGGTTCGCAGAGAAAAACCTAGTATTTTGCGGTTCGCATTGCGAACCAATTTTCCGGTTCGCGAACGCAAATATCTGTGGCGTGAACACGACGGCTGGTTCGCGATTAGGTGCGGGAACGGGCTCCAGCACGGTTCTCAGTCGGCCTGAATGCGCTACCAGTGATCTCAGGATTACATCACTGATGATGTGTCCCAGTGCATCACCAAGATGTATCTTTCATCTGTGTGTGTATACATCTCTCTGTGTGTACATCTGTGCATGCATGCATGTCTGTGCTAATGTGTGAATGAGGGCTTGCTTTACTGATAAGGCATTGTCCCGTCTGTCTGTTTGGTTCCACACATTGGACCATAGCGTGCTTTCATAGCATGCCAGCTGATCACAGTTCTCTAGGTACCATTACAGCCAAGTTTAATTCATTTTCCCTCATCACACAAAATGCTCGCCATGTTCCCTCACTTCAGAAAATGAACGCCATTTTCCCCTCAATACCTGGCTCTGTCTTCTGTACGTAACCAAGCCACGCCAGTTACCTATAAAACACAGGCCCGAGGTATTGTTCATTGTCTCCACGTTTCACCTTCAACAGAGGTGGGACACATCGGAACTATTCTTCCTAGAGACGTCTATTTTAGAAATTATTGAAACTGCAAGTTATCTTTGGCCAGGTTAACACTACAGTACAGTACAGTCGATATATTTAGTAGTAGAGTAGAGTAGAGTTGAGTTGAGTATAACTTTATTGATCCCCAGGGGGAAATTCAGGTATCCAGTAGCTTACATAAATACACAAATACACAAAAGCCCACATGGACATTTCAAGACACAAATAACACAGGAATAGTCATCAGGGCGGGGAAATAAGATAAAATAGTAGAGATAATAAATGTAGAAAAGGTAAATTGTGCAAAAAGACATTCTGTGAGTTGGGATAGACCAATGCAGAAAAACATACTCTGTCAGTTAAGGTAGACAATCTTAACATGACCTGGAACAAGTGTTGATGGGTTGAAAAATTCTCACAATGTCACAGTAAAGTACAGGTAAGTGTATTAGGCAAACACACACACACACACACACACACACACACACACACACACACACACACACACACACACACACACACACACACACACACACACACACACACACATACACACACACACACACACACACACACACACACACAAAGAGGTTCCCCAGTAACTGGGCCAGCTCCGACAGATCACAGTCTTTGCTTGTGGTAAGCAGGAGAAACAAGTATGTCCAGTGGTCAAGGGTCAAAAGTTCCTTAGTGCAGTTATTGGACAGCACACACACACACACACACACACACACACACACACACACACACACCACACAACACACACACACACACACACACACACACACACACACACACACACACACACACACACACACACACACACACACACACCAAGAGGTTTCCCGGGCTGGGCCAGCTCTGGCATCTCAGGCAGTCCAGTCCCCTATGATGATGTTCTTCTTAGTGTCCTTCTGTGTGTTGTTAAACAGCTGAATTGCCCATGGGACAAAGGACTTCCTTAGTCTGTCAGTCCTGCAGGTGAAAGCACGGAGTCTGTGGCTGAACAGACTCAGTTGGTTAGTGAAGGTGGCGTTAAGGGGGTGATGCTGATTGTCCATAATAGAGTCTAGTCTGCTCAGTGTTCTGCTCTCGGTTATTGAGGTAAGTGTCTCCAGTTCCATGCCCACCACTGATCCCGCCTTCCTCACCAGTCTGTCAAGGCGTCCAGCATCTCTCTTCCTGATGCTTCCTCCCCAGCACGTTGCATATCTCAAGTATTTCTTCCTTCAACCGGTTTCGTTTGTTTATTGCATTCCCAGTGCAATAGTTTGAGTAACGTTACGACTCCACCGGACTCCACAAGGACAAGGGCAGCGTCGGACGCTCGCAAGCCTCAGCACGGAGCGCGCTGGAATAGCGTTTGCATGGACCATCGCCTTCCTTTTACTGGTACTGAAATCAGAGGATACTCGTCTAGAAGTCAGAAGACTCGACAGAAACCTTGATTGTTTTGTCCTCAAGGAAGTGGAAAGTTCTGGTACCGTTGCCACATTGCTATTTAGCCATTCCTTCTATTTGCACACGTGTGTTGGAGGCTGTAGTAGATATGCACTTGAGTATCTGATATCTATGGTGGCACTTTATGTATGTATGTAGGCCTATGTATGTATGAATGTCTGTATGTATGTATGTATGTATGTATGTATGTATGTATGTATGTATGTATGTATGTATGTATGTATGTGTTTATTTGTGTTTTTTTTTTGGCGTCATGTGTATCAGTGTTGTGTGTATGTGGCAGCTATGTATGTCCAAGACAAATTTCCTTCGGGACCATTAAAAGAATCTTGAATCTTGAATCCTGAATCTTTCTGAGGCCCGGGGCTCATTACCAGGATGAGGCCCTTCATATCATGTTCTGACGCATGACGTCACACAAACCCACTGACACATCAGCGTACACAGTAGGCCTACCAATCTAGACTACTGTTTAACCCTATCGCGCCGGATGCATCATATATGTCTCATCAAATTCAAAGCCCTCTCCACGCTGACACAAAAAAAAATCGATCTGAAAAACATCCTGCGTGTCATTTCCAAACGTCCTGCAGTACACGGAAACCGCCACAAGAGAGCAGCGGTCGACAACAAGTTGACCACAGCTCGGCGAAAAACAGGAAAATGGGGTAGAAGCGGTTTCCCTGACCGACGCTGAGATTTCGTCAAATTGCATAAGGTTTGTGTACAAATTTCCGAAATATAACTCTACATCCTTTAATTTGAACACTTGCTTTGTGCAATTAAGCTAGGAAGAGTTTATATTTTTACACCGTGTTGCAGAGAGATCGTGCCAAAACTGATGAGACATATAAGCACCATCCGGCGGTGGCAGGAAGTCAGCCATCAATGCATTTGCTCCATAGGGAATCTTACAAAGCACACCACGACGATCGTTTAACAAAACACACAAGTTGTTTTACTTCAAGACAAAGATATTGCCTTAAGAAACAGGTTTTACTTGCAATTTTGAAAATGTAATGCAAAATGTTGAAATTATGATCTCGTAAAAAATGCATTGAAGTGAATGGAGAAATGGTCCAATTGTAGTAATGGACCAATATATTCAAATTACACATCAAAAATGAATAATGATCTATATTACACTCATAAATAGGTTGTTGAGCATTCGATCAGCTATGTTTTTACATAGATTTAAAAAAATTACCCAACCAGGCTGTGGGAAATGTAAAATATGGTCCTGCTAAAACAAGGATAGGCTTAAAAAAATGACAGGATCTCACTAAATATTTAAAGATAATCCTCAAATTAAATTGTCTGACAACTTTTTTAAATAAAAAAAAAAGTTGTAAATGCATTAAAAGTCATTTTTCAATGGTCATGAAATTGGAATTTTCATTCATTAAAAGCCTGATGCATCATATATGATGCATTAAATATCTCAGCGACCTTAACAAAATTTTGATTTTTTTTTTTTACATTTCTTATAAGGGACCAATATTGAAGCAAATTCCAAAAAATTAGAATTTTCTCTCATTGCTTTCATGGTTCAGGTTTCACAGGGTTAAAGTCAACTAGTAATAGGGCTCGGCGGTTTTGGAAAAAATGTGTAACACAGTTTTATTGATGAAAATTAATATCACGGTTTTCTGCCCGTTTGTTTTGATAAGTGGCGAAATCGCAATGTTTCTGAAAAAAAGACTGGAATTAAATTTAAAAATGAGATAAAATCATGAATTTACATTAATCTCTTTAAATTACTTTTCAATAATATATTTTATAATTAATATTTTATAATATTTGATAGCTTGCATTTCCTTTAAAGGGGCATTCCACCGATGGAGACATGAATATGTATTGAAAGTGGGTCATATATGTAGTAGAATAGTAGCATAAATTTCTAATTTGGTGCCTTCTTGGCAGAGAAAAGGCAGAAAATGACTTTTTAGTGCTTGTGGATTTGTGACAACAATCCCCATAATGCATTGCAATGCTCAAGTTCCACAGGCCACACCCAGGCAGCTCTGCCAGTGACTTACTGGAGCCTCAATGCCAGTGATTTCAAAAGCACTGGCACACTGATCTGTGATAGGTCTGTTAGCGCATTAGGTCCAACCCTCTATGGGCGGGGTTGAAAGGGTGGGAAAAAGGCTTGTAGTCTCAACAGAAATCCACCTCTCTTACACTTCCTCCTACAATGATGCAAAATGACGATTTCTACATCATTGTAGGAGGAAGTGTTAAGAGGTGAATACGGATATTTCCTCTCTAAGGGGAAATTGAGAGAGTGTTGCACGACCATTCAAAAGTATGACTGGGTGTCTAGCAATGGGAAGCCTCATGCAAATGGGTGGAGTGTCCCTTTCATCCTAATTTAGAGAAGTGTAGTGACAGCGTAAAATAAACAGCCTTTTCTGTCTCTAGAGTTAACACTTTGTAATACTCCTCTCCACCAGGGGGCATGCTGTTCCAGCAGTGCCACAGATTTTTCAAGGAAGAAGGTCTACAAGGGTTGTTGTGGTAGCGTCCTTGGGTAGCGTACATTATAAGTAGAGGTTTTGGGCTATTGTTTTGAAGACACCAGCGGCTTATTTCTTGTTCTACACCTGGCAACCCGGATTATAGGTGTTGAGTTAACAGCGAGTTGACTAGCGAGTTAACAGTGGAACAGAAGAGAGCCACGGAAAGAAAACGGATTTACTTGACATCATGTGAATATTTTCATTGAATTAAAGGCCAAATGCAAGGTAGAAGGTATTTTATTTCTGTAGTTTGTGTCATATGGCGATGTCTTTCGAACGGCTACTCACAACCTAACCTGGCTCTCACTCAGATGGATTGTCATCCATCTGGAATTATGATGGTAACCTTGCTGTTCTAGCCCGTGGTGTATTCAAAAAAAGCTCGAACGTGATTGGAGACAGTGACGTACTACTTCAACCAGTCACATCGAAGCGGCCCGTGACGTAGTTTTCAGCGACGCGAGATAGAAGCCACAACAGAGCAGTTAGCATGTTGACAGTAGTTCCAGCCCAGCTAGCATGTGTATAGTGGATCATTGCTGGCGTTTGAACGGCAACTCGGCAAGCCGCCTGTGGTATGCCACCTGTGTCCGACATCAGACCACTGACGGTTACAAAACACACAAGGCATCGGTGGATTTTGGTTGGCAATCCGACATAGTGCACGAGTACTCTGCAGGGTCCAAACAGCGGCATGCTACCTGACAATCCATCTGCGTGAGAGCCAGGTTACATGCTACCAATGGAGGAGGACCGCCTACTCATTTGGTGCCAGCATCGTTTGCATCAGATAAATCACAACAAAGATATGGTAAGTTAGATGTCTTGAAATGGCTATATTTTCTTTTAGTGAACACATCATGGGCATGGGTTTGTCCGTTTCTGACGGGGTGATACATATTGCAGACAAAATGGACGTCTGCTTGCCACCAAGGTGACATATTGATGAATAAAACTTAAGTATGTGTATTTCGCTGAAAATGATTGACCAGCGATAAAATGTTATTCAGACAAAATTGCCAGCCATATGAAAACAATGCAGCCTCAACAGCATGCAGTTGCTACTAGCATTATTGGTTGTGTTCTGGTCACCGTTAGGCATGCCAATTTACCTATGATAGTACAGTAAATCGTTTACAGTCCCATACGTTTTGTATATCCTACCATGAGAGAAATATACACCAGGATTGCATTAACTACTCCCGGTGTGCACGATTAACTTCGGGTCTGATTAACTTGGATGGCATAAAGAGCTGTTCACGTCAGACGAGACAGGATGGGGCGTCTTGAGTTCTATTATACACTTTGGAAACTGCATTACGGTTCGACGAGAGGAGCATGCCGTCGCACTTTTGCCGTTGTTATTGTGCGCGATTGTATTCTCAAACACTTCAGCTGTGGTCAATTCAAATAGTCGATTCGTGAGTGTGCTAAGCACTTCGATAAGTTGTAGGTGACCATCCCTAGTTGATCGGACGACCCAAAGTTAATCGTGCTCACCGTCATAAGCTGGGACACACACACACACACACACGCTGTGCCATTGTTAATTGATCAATGGTGATGTCTTTTCTCTCTCTCTCTCCATTATTAGGTGACCCAAGACCCACGGTTATATAAGGTATGTCTGATTTATTACATCCATTGCTAGGTCAGAGGCAAAGAGTACATTACTGAAGCAAGCAAAGCCGTATTGTTAAGGGGTGTAAAACCCATTTGTGTAAACAATTAGTTTTTTTTTCATCGGGGTGGGGATGTGAAATGACTGAGAACCTATTATCAAGGTAAATAGGACCCTTGCTGACCTCACCTGTACCTGTGCCCTCGGAAGGTATCCAATGTTACAGGTTTGAATTCTTAGTAAGAGTAACTGAAAAGTATATGTGCTGTCCTGCACCACTATCCACCTAAACCTACATTAATTTCTCAAGAGACTGTACTCCTCATAACATTACAGTTGACAGACGCTTTTGATCAAAGTGATGTACAAGGGCAGTAATGCAAAATGTGGGTGGAAAATACTCTGTACACAGAGTAAGTAGCATACACTGTTGTTAATGAACTTTAAGTCACCTAGAAATATTTTAAAATGTGTTGCAATCAATTCCCGTGTTGTTTTTGTTCAAAACCTTGTATGTAGCCACAATTGTCACACATAACCTTCTGAAATGTTTGTCTAATATACTTCTATACTTCCTTTGTCTGTCTGACGCCAGGAGGTGTATGAAGAAACGACCGCATAGAGGACCCAGCACATCCCCTCACAGATTCCATGTCTTTCAAAATATTAGAACAAGATGTCAAGGCATTTTCCTTAAAGAACTTGCAACATTTCAGGAGTGCGTCACCATTTGGGTTTTCATTTTGTACAATACATCACCTAACACCAAGAACGCTACATTTTGTAAGCTATGTTTCTTGCATTGCCAGTAACCAATATTTAAAAGAAAAAAGAATGTGTATATATAAATTGATATCTTATGTCATTATTTACACTTTCATTACTGTACATTGAAAAAAAATAGACAGTGTTTTCTTTTCACAATAAAATTGTATTTACATATGTTCCAATTACTTGTGTACACCATTATTTACACCATTTGTTCAATATTCGATTCGATATTGTGACAAGATTCCACTTCTTTGTTCCTAATGGATGATGGTTAGATTCTGAACTAATGCTGTGTTACATGTTCCATTATGTCTATGAATCTGTCATTAGGGAGAGTCAGTCACAAAAAGCCTCGCTCACAACCAGTAGCATGAAGTACCTTAAAACCATAGGTGGTTTTGTAACTGATGTCAAATGTAAGGACTGTTGTTGACTGCTGCCTCATTAGGCTTTGTCCCAAACCCAGAGCAGACAGTCTCGTTAATGAAAGTGGCACATCTGGTATTTAAGTACACATGTTCTGTACAGCTGTCAGCAGACCATGATAACATTTCCAACTCTTCAGTAATGTCTAGATCTTGGTGGGGTAGTGTAGTGTAGATTCTTTACACATGTGGTTGTACAGGCACATTTTGAAACAGGCTCAACACAGAAGACCAAAGAAATGGAATTGTGGTAGGTGCAACACGTATGACCTGGCTGGCTCCAAACTTGTGGTGCGCATGCTCTTCGCCAGCCATTACTGAACTCACTGTCTTGTCTACCTAGAGTGTTCATTTGATGGTTTACAACAGTACAAGTGAGGGAAGAGCCTAATTCAATTTCCACTGTACATGTGTAGCAGCTGGATGACCCGGTCTGTGATGCCAACGCCATGACTTGCCTACCTGAAAACAACACACAATGTTAAAATAGAATCGGCAAACAAGGCAACTGTAATTCTAAAGACTCTATAGGCCTAGTATCTGCATTTTAATTCATACCTATTTAAGGCTAAGACCTGAACAGCAGTAGGCTACTATTACTTAGTTTTAAATTTACTGCTGACCGAAAGGGAGACTTGGGGTCCTTGCCAGTAGCTGGTGAGTGACAGGCCTCACCCTGTTTTTATTCCAGTACCCTCTTGTGTAAATTCTGTTTCCACACGAAGTAGGTCTCTTAACCATGCAAAATCTGTGATTACTTTAGTCTTTACCATCGAAACAGGTTAACAACTAGGGCAGAAAGTGAAAAGGGGAAGCCCACAGACCTATATCAATATGTATAGGTCTGTGGGGAAGCCATCCTGGTGAGTTTGAAGTCAGAATGTCGTCGTGAAATAAACATTCCATCTCTCACATGCCGACGTTTTGGGACATGCTGCATTGGCAGCGATCACGGGGATAGTACATTTAATTTAACACGAACTTAGCATAAACAAATTGGTCTGAATGTGACATCTTGGCATACTATTATGATCAATCGCACTCAGTCACCATAGCATGCGAGGTCTGGAAATGAGGCTTGTACAATATTGAATTCACAGTTGTAGCCTACCATGTCAGTCATTGTTTCACACACATCAAAAACACGTTAGAAACAACCAAGAGGTTTTCACTCACCATTTATATGTGGCATGGACCTCTCGACTAAAATCCCCACTTAAAGTTGGTCTTGTAAACAGTTGAGGACTGAACATCGCTGCGAGAACGTTCTTGCCACCAACTAATTCCTTGTTTTCTGTTCCTCTTTCAAATAATGAATGTTTGGTAGTTTTGATAACACTTGAAATCGCGGAGTTCATACAATATGCAGGCCGCCGTTGTTGTGCTAGCCACTGACTGTGGGGTGTGCTAGCAGCACTACAGTGTTGTCGCGCAAGATGCTACGTCATACCCGTCACCTCACTCCACGATGATTGACATTGACATTATCCAATGGTCGGGGCACGTTTATTTTCTACTCGAGGACTTCGGGCTCGACAAGGCTGAACCAGACCCCTGTGCGAGCTCACGAAGTGTAACGAAGATGCACGAAGCACTAGGGGTCTCGCGAGAGCCAGGCTAACTCACACCCGGGTGCAAATAACAACAATGCCTATTCACAACCGGGTGCAAATAGCAACAACAGCTATTCACATCCGTGTGCAAATAGCAACAATGGCTATTCAGGTGTAAATAGCGACAATGGCTATTTGGGTGTAAATTGAAACCACGACTATTCACGCCCGGGTGCAAATAGAAACAAAAGCTATTCACATCCGTTTGCAAATAGAAGGAATGGCTAAATAGCAACAACGGTTGTAACGGTTGTTCGGGTGTAAATTGGAACAATGGCTATTCGGGTGTAAATAGCAACAATGGCTATTCACATCCGGGTGCAAATAGCAACAACAGCTATTCACATCTTTGTGCAAATAGAAAGAATGGCTAAATAGCAACAACGGTTGTAACGGTTGTTCGGGTGTAAATTGGAACAATGGCTATTCGGGTGTAAATAGCAACCACGGCTACTTGCACCGGGGGCAAATAGCAACAACGGCTCTTCATACCCAGGTGCAAATATCAACAGTGGCTAGTCACACCTGGGTGCAAATAGTAACAAGAGCTATTCACATCTGTGTGCAAATAGAAAGAATGACTAAATAGCAACAACGGCTATTCGGGTGCAAATAGCAACCATGGTTATTCACACCCGGGTGCCAATAGCAACAACGACTATCCACATCCAGTTGCAAATAGCAACAATGGCTAAATACAGAACAGGGCTATTTGGGTGTAAATAGCAACAATGGCTATTCACACCTGGATGCGTATAGCAACAAGAGCTATGCATATCAGTGTGAAAATAGAAAGAATGGCTAAATAGCAACAACGGATATTCAGGTGTAAATAACAACAATGGTTATTCACACCCGGGTGCAAATAGCAACAACGGCTATTCACAACCGGATGCAAATAGCAACAATGGCTATATACACCGCAACCACGGCTATTTGCACCCAGGTGTAAATAGCAACAACGGATATTCAGGTGTAAATAACAACAATGGTTATTCACATCCTGGTGCAAATAGCAACAACGGCTATTCACACCCGGTTGCAAATAGCAACAATGGCTAAATAGCAACAAGGGCTATTCAACTGTAAATAGCAACAATGGTTATTCACACCCGGGTGCAAATGGCAACAACGGCTACTCGCACCCAGGTGCAAATAACAACAATGCCTATTCACAACCGGGTGCAAATAGCAACAACAGCTTTTCACATCCGTGGGCAAATAGAATGAATGGCTAAATAGCATCAATGACTATTCGGGTGTAAATAGCAACCACGGCTATTTGCAACCGGGTGTAAATAGTAACAGCGGCTATTCACACCCGGGTGCAAAGAGCAACAATGGCTATTCACACCTGGCTGCAAATAGAAAGAATGGTTAACTAGCAACAACGGATATTCAGGTGTAAATAACAACAATGGTTATTCACATCCTGGTGCAAATAGCAACAACGGCTATTCACACCCGGTTGCAAATAGCAACAATGGCTAAATACAGAACAGAACAATGTTTTTTTTCTTACCGTTTTGCTTCTGTGAGTTTTTATTTTTATTTGATTTTAACTGTGTATACAGCTGCATTACTGGTACCTTTCATTAATAACAATAAAAATTTATCTAAAAGACTCTGCAGACTGTCTTGTTCTTGAAAGTAATCTTGACTAAAACTGCTTATTTCAGTAAAAAATAAACTATAAACAAAGCATTCTGTGATCTGCCCTTGGTTCTTGTAAACCAGCGTCCCTTTTGGAATTCCAATGTCCTCAAGCTTACTGTATGTATAGGGTGCTTACAGACCTTAACGGTGTGATTGAAAGTGTTTAGTAGTTGGATCATTGGGTCTAACTCTAACTAGTAGGCCTAGTTGCCACAGTGTCTTGCCGCAACATCCTGATAGCAAGTGAGAAAATTTTAGTTTAACCCTCAAGCGACCGGCCTGTTTTTGCGACTAATCTGACCGAGCGGGGTCATTTATGTTCCCAAGGAGTTTATATAAAAATACCAGTATATAAATAAATTTTTGGGGCTCATTCAAATTTGTTTACATCTTTCACATACTTGTCCCTCATCTAAAGCAAAAAAAATGTGAATTTGAACATTTTATTGTTTTGCTAAAAAATAGTCAAACTTACATACGTATATGCTAAATATGATGTATGCCCTCATTTGCATATGTAAACATCAAAATACAAAAAACATCCAATACATTTTTTTCTTCTCTCATCATCAGTAATCAACTGAGAAAGTTTCATGGTGATATCTATCATTTAAATTTTTTAGCCTATTCACTTGTAGTGGTCTCACCATAATAATACAGTATATTTATGCTAATTATGGAAATTGCTCAAAGTGAAACTTTGAGAAACCAAGCTAAATTCTATTCATTAGGCCCATAGATGACATTTCTGCAATAAAACTTTAGGGTACTCAACATTTCTGGGTTCATGAAATCACAAGATCAGAGAATATGGTAATTTACATAGACAAAACCATGTCTCAAACATATAACCTTATGCACACTCAAAATTTCTCTGAAACTTTTTCTGGACATTGTAGCTGTGAAAAGGTGTCTTCCACATATATTAGAGCAAAGAAATTATTCAACTGATGCTTCAGCCTTTGTATAGCCATAAAATAAGGAAAATTCTAAAAACGCCATCAATTTCTACACTGATGACTTGTTTCCTCCCTCTTTGTTCATCAGGATGACTTCCATTTCATATTCTCATCATGTGTCTAGGACCACTGTGCCATGATATCAACAAATATGGAGCAATAACACAGGAAATGCTACCTGGGTGCCCTCACAATATGCTTCGTTGGCTATCGCAGGGGTGCCCTATTTATTCATATAATATATTTTATTTTAATATTATAAATGTTTATATTGTGAATATTTTAGGTCTGCTGACCATGGCCTGCCCAAAGACACAAAATGCAAAAAACAGAGTTTGAAAATTACAACAACAATGGACATTATAATGTTGAGTATCTCATGGATCCTCTCGGGGTCATAAATGACCCCAGAGGTGTTTTTATTATAAATCCTACATAGATGGTCCAAATCTCACAAAAATCATTCACAACATGCACAACATATGTACTGACAAACTCCTAGAAGGACAAGTGTTTCTGATGAAAATGGCCAGAATGGTGTATGAAAATATGTGCCCGGGGTCATAAATGACCCCAGTCGGTCGCTTTAGGGTTAATATGTGCTTTTGCCAAGCATTGTATAAAACTTCAATCATCGACGGTGTCTTGCCTCACATCATAAGGCTACAAGCACAAGGAGAGGTCAGGAGATCAGATATTGAAATGGACCCGCAGTGTGTCATCACCTTACCTAGAAACCCAAGCCAGAAACCCATTCATTTCCTGGATGAAAACATTTTAATCTTAAAAAATAAAGTACAGCATACAGAATGTAACTGTATGAAAGTGGATACAAATACAAATACAAAAATGAAAGAAAAGAACCATACAAAATTTAAAATATATTAAAAATAGAAAAATACTGCATCATGTTTGCATTCATGTTTATCACAATAAATATAATACATTCAAGCTTCCTGTTTAAAAAATAGTAAATAAAAAGGAAACAATTTAAAAGAGAAAAAAAACAAAGCTGTTCATGATTTATTAAAAAAAAACACCACTATATTATACAATCATGGTGAAGCTTAAAATAAACGTTTGGCTTAAGTACTAAATAGCTGTATATACGTATGGCATTTCATACATTTTCCACTATACAGCACATAGGGAAGACTCCAGTCTATATGAAACTAATTTGAATACCACCCTTAACAACAGGATGAACAACTGTCCCTTAACTGTTATCCATGGCTAAAAGGAGCACTCCTGCCAATTTCGATATGCTGTTGTACTGCTCACGCTACCCTTGACTTGTCAGTACCCAGTGATGCTGCATTTTTCAGCTCAGACCTTTCCAAGATATGAGCTATTGTAATGGAGGCAGCTTTTGTTTACATTTTTAAAAATCTTAACGTAGGCCTAGTCCAAATATCCCCAAAAGGTATCGCTATTTGCTGGTTGTCTGCTGATGTTACACAACCTTTTGGATGTTTTTGGGAATAAATCAAGATGCTTTTTTGAAATGTAAACAAACACCTGTGCCCATTACAATGACCAGGATCTCGGAAAAAGAAAAACATCTCTGGTACTGACAAGTCCATGGTAGTGTGAGCATTAAAACTGCATGTTGAAATTGGCTGCAGTTACCCTTTAAGTACCCTCAAAGAATGCACCCATGCTCCAGAGGCTGTATCAATACCCTCTAAAAAGTTAACTTGCTTTGGATAAAAATATGTATGTCTAATGCAATGTAATACTAAACACATTAATTTTGAATTATTATTATTATTATTATTATTATTATTATCATTATTTACAGTGGATTTCACCAAGGCAGAGACAATTTGATGTGTTAACAAATTAAAGGGACACTATGTAGGATTAAAAGTTTAATTAACTATAGCCGAGTCAGTCGATGCTTATTTGAGTCATAAGTAAGTGAACGATGACTCTCCTAACCACTTTTGCAGCCAGCTGTCAGAAACCCTGAATGTAACTTTTAGCAGACTGACACAAACGAACATTGGGGGGAAAGCTTCTCAGACGAAAAATTCCTTGTACGTAACATGAGAGACATATTCACATTCACACAGAAAGCTTAGTAAAACAGCATGTTTTCATAACAGCATGACATGGGCACGTAATCCTACATTGTGTCCCTTTAAGACAAAAGTGTCAAAGTGAAAAAGAAAACCCCTACAACAATAAACACTATACTGTAATGACAACAAAACTGAAATGTGGCGTGATCACACCTTTGTATTGCCTAAAAAATATAGGCACATTATGTAATCAGTACCAAAGCATCAAAAACACACAGTAGCAAAGTCAAGCAATGACTGGTCGTTTTACTGGCACAACTAGTCCATAACCGAATCCATAATTCCAGTCCAAATCTCATCTGGCTAACTATAATATCTCTTTGTTACACAAAATTACAGTACAGAGTATGCAGGCATGGGCAATGTACTGGTCTCACTTGTCCATGACTCAGACATCTGCGAACAAGATAAAAATAAATGAACAAAGTGAATAAATACACCACAAACGTAAAAAAAAAAAAAAACCCATATGAGCACAGCAGGCCTACAGTGTGGTAAACATTATGTACCGATAAAATAATCTAATGTTTACCAAACACTTAGAAATAAATGGAGGCAACTGATAACAATGTAACTTTTTCCAGACAATACAATAATTTACAAACAATAAACAATTAATTGGACAAACAATGAACAGATCTTCAAGAAATCTTGGTAGGTTTCAGCAAATTACAAAATGTGTGTTCATACAGTATAATGCATGTTCCTTTGTTAAGAGTCTATATATTATGTTTATGTTTACCTTGGGTGTCAGGCTTCTTGCCTTTCTTCCTAACTTGTGCATAGGTTGCATCGCCAGATCCTGCATCTGCAACATTATGGTGATCTGGAAACGATGGAGCAGTGGGGCATTGTGTCAAAACAGTAAAACAAAGCATTGACCAGCCCAGCTATAAGGGCAAGTTGTCCTGACAGGAACACAATGAAATGATCCAGACAGACACTCATTGCTGAGGAGAATGTATATGTGATTACAAGAGACATGATAAAATGATACGACTGAGAATGTGTCCCAAAATTGTGCACTCGGACGCGCACGCGCACACACACGAGCACACACACACACACACACACACACACACACACACACACACACACACACACACACACACACACACACACACACACACGTTATCTGATGGTGGACGATACCAAAGTTATTCCTAGAGGAAAGATCTTCCTCATCGATATAAATCAATGGGAACTGTTCTGCTGCCAACAGCCAATCATTATGCTGAACTGAACACTTAGTGTTCCAATTATCTTGCAGCCTCATTCTCCACTCAAAGTTAAGCATTTATTTTCCGAAATCAATTCATAGAACATTCGCAACAGAGCTTAGCTCACTGAACCAAAGACGAAGAGATGCCAGAGACGCATGAAGCACTACGCTTGCACAGTGTCAAAATATCCTGTGAAAAAGCTGATTTACTAAACTTAAATTTGGATTTACAAAAAGCAACTGCACACAAATCCACTTTCACAGTGGATCCACTTTTCACTTACGTTTCCATATTCATTCCAGAGGCTTTGGTCTTACTAATTCGAAAAAGATGCCCAAAGTGAGATAACTTGGATAGAGCTACTTTGGAGATACGTCTTACCTGTACTGTTCAGAGGATTCATCTTGATGTGCACATCAGCGTATGTGACATCACTGGGACCAGCAGAACCTTAACATAACAAAACAACAACTAAGTTAAAAACAAAACAACAACGTACAAATCCCAGTATAGCGACAACTCATAAGTCCCTTGGGTCATTGCAATTGTGTTATCATTAGCGCTAATGAAGTGATTTTTTCAATTTGTAAGATGACTAGTTGATACATAATCGACAATCAAACAAACAAACAAACAGCAATAAAGTGCAACAGCAGCATCCTTGTGCTGCAATCTCAGGTATACAGCTCACCTCGTTTCTTTGCCTTTTTGTTCTTGATGGTAACCTCTGAATATGTCACATCACTTCCATCATTGGGGTCACCGTCATCTTCACCTAAGACAAAACACACACACACACACACACACACACACACAGACACACCACACACACACACACACACACACACACACACACACACACACACACACACACACACACACACACACACACACACACACACCATGGCCATGACCAAATATACAACAACAATAGCCGTGTACTGCAAATGTCCTGATGTTCTGCCCATATAAATAAAGAACAAGATTTTACTGTTATCTGCTGTCTTCGATGGCTTTAAGGTAGAATACAGGGTGTCTGACTGGGCTGCACTGGTCTGGGCTGAAAGAGGGGTTCACAACAAACTGTTATTACCACATAAAATACCCCTATTCAACCATTTGAACTGTACACTGGTTGGAGCATAGTATACAAGTCCATTTTGAAAAGCACAAAGTTATGTCTGACTGACCTTTCTCCTTTTTCTTCTTGTCACCTTTTTCTTTGGGCTTGATGTCAGCATAGACCGCATCACTGGCTCCAGCCACGGCGCCACCTATAGTAGTGGGAGGAATTAAGGGACGATAATTGAGTTGTAGAAAGAGTAGCTTCGGTGTTCAGCCTTTTGCTCTGTTTTTAAGGCTTTACATATGACTTAAGAATATTTTTTGTGGAAATTTGTCAAATGTTTATTAGAAATGAAATGGTCACATCACATTTACACACAACTGACACCTAAGAGGAGTTAATACTTTACACTCCAATGGTGTCAGCATCTTTATCTCCTTGAACGTGAACAAATCAGTGTGTATGTGTATATTCCTACCCTGTCAGAGAAGTTTCCTTCCACAAGGATCGTAATGAAGACTAACATGAAGCCTATCTTAACTTAATTTATTTTGAATGAGCTTTAGTGCTTTTTTTAGGCCTACCTGATGCTGATACTTGTTGTCCATTGTACCCACTGCTCTGTTGGCCACTAGAGGGGGACAGAGACAAGTTCAAAATAAACAGCTGAACTCGGAGTGTGCACACACACGCACATACAGAGAGAGAGAGGGAGGAGAGAGAGAGAGAGAATATCAAACTTACAGGTTTGGTGTTGTAGAACCTAAAAAAGAAACAAGTATTACCTCTCAAGTGTGCACGTTTTTTTGTAAATCATTGACTTTTGTCAAATTGACATTTTTTCTTGACATTTTTCTTACCTTTAGATTTCCGTTTGCGATAAAGCAGGACAAGTAAAATGACCAAAGCTGAGGCCATGACCAAGCCAACCACCACACCAACTGCCACCATGGCGATAGAGGACCCTGAATAAGAATCCGAGGATGACACAACATTTTTTTAAGGATGCAACTAAATAATAAAATGCTAAAAACAATCATGTGACATTGATGAACACTTGGCCAGCCAAAAAGTCACTAAAATTTCTAACCTGTAATTTTCTGCATCACTGTGATCCAGCTCTCTGGTGACTCTCCTCTCTCTGTGTTGTTGCACTTGTAGAGGCCCTCATGTGACTTTGAGACTGCAGGGATGGTCATCTCTCCTGTGCTGGAGGAGTGGAGGAGTGTCCCATCTTTATAGAAGCCAGCACTGATGTTTGATGGCTGATCGCGATATCTACAGCGCAGAGTCAGAGGATCTCCCTCAGTCACAGGATGGACAGGACTCTCCAGGATAACATTAGCTATACAGACATGACAAATGACATTCATAACACTTTCATATTTAAATGATAGTTTATAAAGCTCTGTGTTCTTTAGATGTCATTTTCCAAGACAAGCTAACCTGTAACATTCAGCTGCACCTCATTGCTGTACTGTGTGTAGTAGACTGGGTCTCCTCTCCCAGCTCTGCACCAGTACTGTCCTCCATCAGACACTTTAGCAGAGCTGATGCTGTAGGAGTGTCCACCAGTCTGGGCCACAGGAGTAGAAGTCTGGGTGTCTCTGTACCAGTAGAACAGCAATCCAGAGCTAACGCCCAACTCACACGTCAGAATGACAAAGTCTCCGGTGAATAGCTGTGGCTTCTGATTTAATGTAAGTTGGGGCTTTGATTCTGTAAACAGGAGAGACCATGTGATTTCAGTCTAAAGCCTCAACACACACAGAGCATATTGGTCTCATGCTGACATACATAAAAGAAAGCTATCTCTCTCTCTCTGTGTGTGTGTGTGTGTGTGTGTGTGTGTGTGTGTGTGTGTGTGTGTGTGTGTGTGTGTGTGTGTGTGTGTGTGTGTGTGTGTGTGTGTGTGTGTGTGTGTGTGTGTGTGTGTGTGTGTGTGTGTGTGTGTGTGTGCGTGTGTGTGTGCGAGCGTGCATGCGTGCGTGTGTGTGAGAGAGAGAGAGAGAGAGAGAGAGAGAGATATGTTCATGTGTTTACCTTTTACATCAAGGGTAATGCTCCTGCTCCTTTGTGATATTGTGGGTCTTTGTCTCCTCTCCCCCTGACACCAATATTGGCCCTCATCAGACTCAGCAGCACTTGTAATGGTGAAGGTGTTTCCCTCAGACACTGGGACTCTGCTTGGTTCCTTATACCACTGATATGTCCAGCCACCAAGATACTCTATCACACACGTCATAGTGACATTTTCTCCAGTGAACACAGGACCCTCAGGCTTTACGGCCAGTGTAGGTGTAGGAAGGACTGCAGAGAAAGGGATGGAGGAAGATTGAAAGACAATCACTGCTTGTATCCATTGTTGTGCTAAAATGATGTATTCAATCAAAATATATTGAAAAAATATTTTGCTTACCTTTTACAACAAGGATAATGCCCTTGCTTATGTGTGATGTTGTGGGTCTGTCTCTCCTCTCCCCCTGACACCAGTACTGGCCCTCATCAGACTCAGCAGCACTTGTAATGGTGAAGGTGTTTCCCTCAGACACTGGGACTCTGCTTGACCCCTTATACCACTTATATGTCCAGCCACTGAGAGACTCTATCACACACGTCATAGTGACTGTCTCTCCAGTGAACACAGGACTCTGGGGGACTACAGTCAGTGTAGCTGTGGGGAGGGCTGTGGAGATAGGGCTAAAATATTAGATTGACTGACTATCTGTATTTGCCCAAATGGTAGCTATACAGTGAAACAGTGCAAGCCAGTTAAATGTAAAAAAGTATGTTTGTAAGCTGAGCTCAAGCCTTGATTGAACTCAAGGCTTTCAAATTGAGTTAGCTTACAAACTTAATACAGCAGGGCAATTTACTTTTTTTTCTCTTTTAACTGGCTGCAATGTTTTACCGTGTACTCCAGATTAAAACATTAAACAAGAAATAGTTTGAGTAACTGCTTTGGGGGGACAGTTCTGATAGCACAAGATGAAGAATTAGCATGGTTATCCCAATAACCCAAAACAATAGCCTAAGGCCCTTATGTTCATATTCATAATCCAGTATACAACCGATTGCCTCACCTAGTACTGTCAGGAAAGCAGTGTTGCTGTAATTTGTTTGTCTCCCACTGCCCTTTCTTCTTCCATAGCATGCATAGTGTCCTCCACTAGACTCATCAGCACTGTCTATGGTGTATGTGTCTGAGTCAGATTCACTGCGTGACTCGAGGTTATCGAATGACCAGCGCTTATGTCCCCACCCATATGTCCAGCCACCTGATGGCTGTATGAGGCAAGTCAGAGTGACTGGCTCTCCAGGGTACACAGTGGCCATTGAGATCTCCACTGTAGGTACAGGCATAGCTGTGGGGTGAGGAAAAGACATCAAAGTTACCAGGCTGTTCCAAAATTGTGAAAAATATCAAACAGATAGAGTCACCATAGTCAATACCTGTTATGGTGATGGATGTGGGTTTGCTGGGCTGGGATTTGTCTGATCTACCACGTCTGCGTGCTTCACAAGTGAACTGCTGCTGCCCAGTTTGTTCAGGCAGTGCAGTGTTTATTATTCTACTGATTTGTTGAATATATTGCTGTCCGCTGCGCCAGTAATAAAAATGCCAATCTGTATGCTCTGCTATGTCACACCTGAGAGTGACATGATCTCCAGGGTAGTATGGACCCTGAGGAGACACTACAGACACTGTAGCTGTGGGCAGAGCTGTGGAGGAAAGACAGACACACATTCAAACACACTCATATTAATGGACAGGTAATAAAAACACAATATTGAAAAATCGAGATTGAAGATATAAATAAATCTTACCTGCAGAACTGAAGTAGACCAACAAGCTCAGCACTAGAACACACATACACATTAGTTTTCAACTCATATATCAGGATACAAGTGCCATAGTGCCAAAGTGATTGTATAACTGTAAGAAAAGTCATGGGGTTGACCTATGCATTGGGGTGGGATGCTAAGCAAGCATTACCTGTGAGAATATGTGCGTGTGCTGGGAGGGATATGGCTATGAATATGTTGAGCTCTATACGTTTCTGAGTATGTACAGTATGTGATGTAGAGAGGCACAAGGTAGTTGGGTTCTATATGTGTCTAACTACGAAGAACCAAAGAAAGCAACAACCTGAGGGCCCTCCGAGAGGCGGGATGGAAGATGGGCCCAACAGGACGGACAACATGATGACGACGGCAATGGAAAAGGATTACGAGAAAACCAGAACGCCAGGAAATGAGGAGAAGATCCTCCGAAAGTGTGCATGTGGATGGGAGAAAGTGACCACGTTTAGGGGCTTACGGATCCACCAGGGGAAAGCAAGATGTGGACAGAAGGGCCAACAGCAACCTTGCACTGCAACAGCAGGTGAGACAAGAGGGACCAAAAGCCAGGGCAAAAACCACAGAGCCAATGGACCCAATGTTGCTGACGGCGTGAGGGTAGCAGAGGAGGATGGTCCACTGGTGGAGAACGAGCCCCAACGCGAGCACGAAGACCCAGTCCTCACCACGCCAGACAGGGCAGAGCCAAACACAGAGACCAAGACAGCCGCCAGAAGGAGCAAGATCAAGTGGCCAAAGTCTAGTGAAGCAGAGGCATGGCGCACACTGGACACACACTTGATCAATATCCTTGAGGAGTCACTGCATGGAGGGGCAGAGGCAAAGCTCAATCTGATTGGGGACATCATATACCAGACCTGCAAGGACAGGTTTGGTGAGATTGTGCCCAGACAGAAGACCATCCAAAGGGAGAAGGGAAGGAGAGAAAAGGAAATCCTCCAACTGGTTCAAAGGCGACGGCAACTCCGCAAGAACTGGAGAAAGGCAACACAGGCAGAGAAGGAAGGCTTGAAAGCCTTGTGGGAGGAGGTCAGGAAGAGGCTAGCCATGCTACGCAGAGCTGAGCGCATCCGGAAACGCAGCAAACGGAAGCAAAAAGAGCGAGACTGCTTCTTCAAGGATCCCTTCAAGCATGCCAGACCGCTGCTGGAGGAAAAGAACACTGGCAAGCTCGAAACCACCAGGGAGCAGTTGGAACAGCATGTCAGAAAGCAGTATAGTGATCCACAAAGGAGCGTCCCCTTAGGAACACCAGGATACGTACCGCGACCTGCACAACCAACAGCTGAAGTCAACAACATGCCTCCCAAGCTCAGCGAAGTCAGGCAAGTTGTGGAGTAGGCAAGGTCCTATTCCGCACCAGGCCCCAACGGAGTCCCCTACAAGCTCTACAAGAACTGCCCCAAGGTACTGGAGCTGCTATGGTACTTAATGAGAACCATTTGGAAAAAACAACTCATTCCATCTGAGTGGCAAAGAGCGGTAGCAGTGTTCATCCCAAAGGAAGCAAACTCCACAGAGATTGTCCAATTCCGTAACATCGCCCTCCTCAACGTAGAAGGAAAGATCTTCTTCTCAGTGCTAGCCAGAAGGATGACCAACTACCTGCTCCAAAACAACTACATCGACACCAACTGCCAGAAGGCAGGAGTGCCAGGTTTCCCAGGATGTGTTGAGCACTCCACAATGATCTGGGATCAGATCCAGAGAGCTAAGCGGGACAAGACAGATCTGCACGTCATCTGGCTTGACCTGGCGAACGCATATGGATCAGTCCCACACCAGCTGATCACTTACGCCATGGAGTTCTTCCACATGCCCACTTGCAATAGGAACATGATAGCATGCTATTTTAACAATCTGCATAATGCTTCTCTACCCAAGACTTCACCAAGGGGTGGCAGTGGCTTGAAGTCGGAATAGCGATGGGGTGTGCCATTTCTACGATACTCTTTGTCGCAGCATAGGGCTGGGCAATATGGCTATATATATCGTTATCGTGATATAAAAGTCTATATCGCGACCTTTCTCCTATATCTTTTATATCGTGATAGCTATCTTATCAATTTTATACAATTGAATATCATTTAATTACATTTCATGTTGTCACAATACACACTGTAAGTTAATGTAACTATAAAAATAAGAATAAAAAGATCCATTTTAAAGAAAGGTTGTTTTGCGACATGAAAAAGTAAAGAGCAAATAAAGAGAATAACTGAAAACGTATGTAATTGTGGTATATCGTGATATATATCGTTATCGTGATATAAAGTAATCATATCATGATGTGTTTTTTTTTACATATCGACCAGCCCTATCGCAGCATTTGAGATCATTCTCATCGGTGCTAGGCAAATGGCAGGAGGAATCAAACTGCCAACTGGCCAGAGGCTTCCCCCGCTAAGGAGCTACATGGACGACGTCACCACCCTTCTTCAGACAGCGCCATGTACATCAAGGCTTCTGAAGAGGATTGATGAGCTGATGTCATGGGCAAGAATGAAGATCAAGCCCTCCAAGTCCCGTAGCCTGTCACTCAGGAGAGGAGTCAGGAACGACAGCACCACCTTTGTCATCGGAGGAGAAAAGATCCCACTACTCGCAGAGCAACCCATCAAAAGCCTGGGGAGTAGGGATGGGAATCTTCATCATCAAAGCGATACGATGTGCATCTCGATACACATGGCAACGATACGATACATTCACGATTCATGAAATTACCAGTGGTAAGATACGATACGATTCTCCTACCTACTGCGATGCAGTTCGATATGGCGCGATACAATTATAATGCCAGTGCGATTCGGTACGATACGATGCGATACAGAACAGATTAAAATATCAAATTGATATTAAAGGCTGTGCACAAGGCTGCCGTTAGGCATAAGCAGAGTAAACAGAGCGCTTTTAGAACCTCAACCACTTTGCCCCCAAAATTGTGACCTCCTAAATTGAGACTGACTAAAAACATCATCAAAAGGGCCATCATTTTTCAGACAAACTGTAATTGTGAATACAGTAATTAGCATTATTATTAGTAGCAGTAGTAGTATTTACTTATGAGGGGGCCTCCTGACCAGTTATGCCTAGGCCCCCAAAACCTTAGCAGCGGCCCTGGCTGTGCATATTACTTTTGAAATAGCCTATACTGGAAAACATACAGAGAGCAGTGAGAACTCATTTTGGCTTGGGCACATTGCTTTGAGCAGAGAAAATGAAAAAAATACACAATACAATGAATACCATGCCAATTACAGTAGGCTATATCTCTTTTTTAAATAAAAATGAGAAAACCACAGAGCTTCTGATGTTGGATCATCATGTTGGAATATTGACCTGGACATGTTATAGGCGAACTACATTTACAGGTAAGCTCTGAACAACTTATCAACCACAATTGATCCAAATTAGAACAATTTACTAAGTAGATGTTGGGAATGGGGTTAATATCAGAAGGAGGAAATAACGTGCGTACTGGACTGAGGTGTTGGAATAGTGTACTTTTCAACGGGACTTTTTAAACTTCGTGGACAATCTGCACGAGCAGCAAATCAGACTGTGTGTGTCCAGCACGAGAGCTAAATATAACAGGCTCCTAAGCAATGATGCCAACTTAGCGACTTCACTTCTTTTTTACTGCATGAACAATGGACTTAACACGAATGCACAGGCTCTGTAACGTTTCCCAACACTTTTGTTTTTTTGTATCTCGTGCGCTGACTATGCATGCTGCTGTCATTCGGAAACTGCAGCATGTTGGCAGACAACTTTCTCTTGTTGTTTGTGCCGCACGGTAGACTACCCTATCATCTCAAATAGTGAAACGAGTACTCTCTCCACACGTCTTCCAGACTCGCAGAAGATGGTCGCTAGAAACTTTCATTTAAAAAGTCACCGGATGACCAGAAAACTCGCTGTATGTGACAACAAAATGTGCTCCACATTGCTGGTAACCCGCCGCTTTGACTCAAAGGAAAATACTGATTGCTTGGTCACGCCTCCTCGCAATAGAGATGGAAAGGCGGTCTGAATCAGAGCAATATGATGTGCGTTACTCACGAGAACAAATCCTGAAATTGACAGTTTCTAAAAAGTTTTAAGAGATATTATTCGATTTGTACCGATGCGGACAGTCAAGGTACGATGTATCTCGATTTTATTTGCGTTTCTTACCGATGCAGACGTTTGCAAATCGATGCAACCGTACCGTACAGGTCGTATCGATTTTCCGATACGTATCGGTGAATCTTCCCGTCCCTACTGGGGAGGCAGTACACTGCTGAGCTTTCCGATAAGCAGATAGGGAAAGCTGTTATGAAACAGCTCTCAGATGGCCTGGCGAGGATCGACCAAAGCCAACTCCCGGAGAAGTACAAGGTCTGGTGCTACCAATTCACTGTCTACCAGAGAGTATTGTGGCCCCTAAAAATGAGTGAGATCCCCTCATCGACCGTGAGTAAGATGGATGGGAAAGCCAACTCATTCATCTGAAAGTGGTTGGGGCTGCCACGGTGCCTCTCTGACACTGGCCTGTTCGGGAGAAACATGCTCCAGCTACCATTGAAATCTCTGCAGCTGGGCTACAGGCAAGAAAAGACCAGGTTGGTGCGTGAGCTTCGGAAGTCCACAGACGAGTCAGTGAGGAAAGCTAACGGCAGGGTCCTAACTGGCCGCAAGTGGAATGCCCAGACAGAGGTTGACCAAGCTGTCAGTCGGCTGCAACACAAGGAAATCGTGGGGAGAGTCCAGGTAGGAAGAGCAGGCCTAGGATGGGAAGATGCACCACACTTCTGGTCCAAGGCCCACCGCAAGGGAAGGAAGGAGATGGTGGTGGCGGAGGTGACAAGGATGGAGGAAGACCGCTACAAGATCAAGGCCGTGTCTCAGGGTCGGCAAGGAAGCTGGACAACCTGGGAGGGAATCTCAAACAGAAACATCAGTTGGTCAGACATATGGAAGATCCCACAGGCAAGACTCAGCTTCCTTATCCGCTCAACGTATGACACGCTTCCCTGTCCTCGGAACCTCAGCCAGTGGTTCGGAAAGGAGGAATGTTGTGCACTCTGCAGTGCTCCCTCCGCAAGCCTCCAGCACATCCTGTCAGGCTGCAAAATCGCTCTCTCTCAGGGCCGCTACAGATGGCGCCATGACCAGGTCCTGAGAAAGCTAGCCGAGGTACTGGAGGAGTGCAGACAGGGTAGCAGAATTCCATCGCCTGCAGAGGACTCTACCATCTTTGTTGTGGAAGGAGGGATTTGAAGCATCAGGCAAAAAGAAACAGCAAGGCCCTTCACTCCCGGCCAGGAGTGGAGCATGAAGGTTGACTTGAATAGAAAGCTTCACTTTCCCACAGAGATCACCATCACATCTCTCCGGCCAGACATAGTGGCTTGGTCTGCAAAGGCAAGAGCGGTAGCTCTCATAGAGCTCACTGTACCATCGGAGGAAGGGATTGAGGCAGCCTTTGAACGGAAAAAGGCCAAGTACACCGAACTGGCTGCGGAGTGCCGGGAGGCGGGCTGGAAGACTTCCATATATCCAGTCGAAGTTGGATGCCGAGGCTTTATGGGGCTGTCGACCATACGCCTTCTGAAGGATGTGGGAGTCACTGGGGGAAGGCTAAAGAAGGCAACAAAGAAGCTGGCAGAGGAGGCAGAAAAAGGTAGCTTTTGGCTCTGGCTGTGGAGGAAGGACAGGAGCTGGGGGAATAACAACTAACCCCCAGAAAACAGCCGTAGGGATAACATCTATCAGCTGCAGGGGGTGACAGGGAGACGTCCCTGTCACTGCCCCACCCCCGGAGACGTTTCGGGATTAAAGGGGCGAAACGTTGATGAACGGTGGTTCCCGACTGATGACCCTGCAGCTGACCCATGGGCACCGGAGTAGGTGCGACAGGCAGCCATGCCCAGCAGGATGTAACACCTTCCTGTACAAATCCATACTCATGAACGGCCATCTGGGTACTTTGCTCGTAAATGTGTGTTACGCCGCTTTATGGGTGAAAACTAACTGAATGTCTCATCAACTTACATGCTACATCGGCTTGTCTAAATGAACTCAGTCCATGCTTCAGCCACGGCTGTTAAGCTCTATTATTTGAACAGCCGGCAACACAACACGTTTTCGGCATGTTGCGCGTGATCAACGCTAGTCTACAGGTCCGTATCTTTAATTTATCAAACCCCAACATCACCAATTGACTTGCATGGGTTGTTTTCCCCTACAAATGGGCGTAACGCATATGGAAAACGTCACCCCGTTCATGAGTATAGAGCGAGGGGGGATTCGGCATTGGTATAGTGTTTGAGAGCATATAATAAGTATGTGGGGGAGGATGGGCTGTGCCTGTGGGGCCTGATGGGTCCATGACTGTGAGGACCATGTTAGTCTGGGAGCCCAGATAGCATACCATGCACAGCAAAATGCTTTGCCAAGCAACCACTGCTATGAAACATTTAATTCTGAGTGGCCCCACCCTTGAAACTGATGAGCATATTTTAATGCACACTTGTGCCAAGTTTCCGGCTTTTATTCACTTAATTAGCTATTCTTTTACGCGGTGCCTAAAAAGTGCAGATGGCTAAACTGGGAATGTGTGCAGTGGTTAGTATTAACATTGCCACATTCGGGTTTGGACTTCTACACATTATATTTTTACTTTTAAGGCTTTTAAATTGATATTTATATATATATATAATATATAATGTATATATATATATATGAAATAAATGTATATATATATGAAAGAAAAAAAACATTATAAATGTAATAGCTATAATAAAATAAATATACCATAATAATAATAATAATAATAATAATAATAATAATAAATAAAGTAATTAATAAGAAGTTGAAACCATTTAAAATCATACCATCCGTGTTGTAATCTGCAAGAGTACTTCTACTTTATTAGCATAGCATATTGGCATTATTAGCATAGCATATTGCAACCAAGCAAGTCACATGACCAGGCAAGCCAACTAGGGCCCAGCTGGGTGAGTTAGTATTTGCCTAGGCCCCTCAAATACCTTGTAACGGCCCTGATCACAACAAGTGCTTCCAAACCGAAATAAGGAGAATTGAAAGTGGTCTGACTCATGCATATTTTCAGCACTAATAAAAACTCCAACTTTACATATCTTCCCTCCATCTGTAAATAGCTGAAAAACATAACTTCCTTATTTCATAACATGAGTACATAGACGGCATACTATAGACATTGACAGAGATACATCATAATGTAGAGGTGCATAATACGCTGTCAGGGATTTAACATAATAATATTGTTTTCAGAGCTGTTAAATGTGACAGTTCACAGCTCAGAGAAATAGGCCTATGCTAAATACTAAATGCTCTATTAATAGTTAGGAGGAAATAACCAACTATAGCAAGCCAAAATAACGGTAAAGTTTCCTCTCACAATCGACTAAAAATGATTACAAATATCCATTTTACAGATCAACACCATAAGCATGAAAACACACCATATCATAACGGCAAATAGAAAATGTAACTCTGTACATCGCAGGTAACTCGCGCTAATTAATTGGCGGTAGAAAATTACTTCCGCAATTGAAATGACACAATGTTTATGTAATGGAGGCTAACTAGCAGAGTTGGCGTGGAACGTTGGTAAAACCTCCCACCGATAGCGTCATACAGTCTCGTGCCGTTGGGCCAAGAGACTAGTTTCTTGGCCCAGCGGTATCGTACTGTGGCTCCCATTGCCGGACCGTTGTAGTTTTCCGAGGTCGCACGTTCCATCCCCGAGGGGGTGAACAGGTGCAGGATGACCTCTGTCACATTTACACATAAATCCTGCGTAATAGTACATCTTACCGCACCAAATAAGGAAACGTTTCTGGATGCACACAAGAAAGACACAAGATAACTAAACAAGATGTGAATATCTCAACACCATGTGAGTAAATTTGAGGATCATTTTCCCAGACCTCTCGCGGCCCACCTGCAATGACGCCGCAGCCCACCAGAGAGCCGTGGCGCATAGTTTGAGAATCACTGCCCTAGAAATTTTTGTCTGCCCCTGTGAAGGATCCTTTTAAGTTCTTTGCAGAACTATGAAGATCTTCAAGGAACCTACTATTTGTGCCGCATTGGTTTTTGAAAGCACTATGGTAAAGATTTTCCTAGTAGTAATAGAAAAGAACGTCTCTGGCTAAGGTTTTCTTGAAGATTCCTCAATGAGGCTTTGGATTCATGGGTTCCTAGAACGCCTCTGGCTAAGGTTTCTCAGAGAACCCATGAATTCAAAGGCTAATTGAGGAACCATGAGTTGCCACGGTGATGGAACCCTTGAGGTTCCTCTCAGACCTTTCAGCTTCCTCGAAGCCTTTTAGGTTCCCTAATGATGCATTTGAAAGTTTTTTGTATGCATTTATACAGATTTGTATAGGCCTACAGTGACAATAAAGTCTACTTTATTCTATCCTATCCTGTCCTGTTCCATTTTGAGGATCCTTGAAATGTTATGGTTTTTTATGCACCATGCAACCACTGTACTTCGGAGGAAGGCCTACAATGCACTTTGAGCATGCAGTCATACACTGCTACACACAGTCACAGCTACTGCTTGCTCGCATGCGAGTGATAGGCTATACATTTCTGAGGAACTAATGATTGCAACCTAATGGGCAAAAATGGGCAGCACCAATCATGTGCAGTATCTAACCATGCTCTAACCATGTCTTTACACAGTGACATTGCAGATTACCACAGTAGTGCTACACCATTGTTTGTCACCAACAAACATTGAAACAAATGCTCTACTCTTTTTTTGGACACAGGTACACTTCTTGCTTTTACAATAGCCTATTATATAATGACTGCTGGGACGTGTGGATGCGCATCCGCGTGTAACCGTTTCAGAGACTTTCTCAGACACAATAACTGATGTGCAAACAACAGCATGTTTAAAGCAGCAACAGAGTGCTTAAAATAGCTTGACACGGACAGGAAGTAGGCCTACTGTAATTTTCTGAGGTAATGCTCTTACACCCCGGACAAGAATAGACCTATACACACATGAGGCATTTGAATACGTGTTCATTGCCAGCTTAGATACATTTAAAAATGATTATGCATGGACAGAAAGAGACTGTGATAAAAACAAACCCACATACTGTATCTATATTCTCACCGAAATTCAAACTAAGATCTCGATCTCTCTGTGCTCATCAATGAACACAAAACAGATTTGTACAGTAAAAGTTTCGTTTTTGCACAAACCAATGCTATTTCACCATGAACACACAGGAGGCATCTGAAAAGCATCAAGCCCTTTACACACAGCGCATAAGTAGGCCTATAAGGATCACTAATTTCCTGTCGCCAGTAATGTGTTATTCAAGACTCTCTCTAATATCACAGTAAGACTGCATAATGTTGTGTAGACATTTCAGCAAACAATGAGTCTCATGTAACAATGAATGCATAATCATACTGTAAGAAGTAAACCATGCTATCCAGAAAGTTTAAGGCCCCAATAAGAAAACAGAAAGAAACCAAAACTCAGCGAGCAGCCGAGCAGCAAACGCCATGCCGCCCTCGCCACCGACTCACTCAATAGAGTGACCGAGATGACTGACAGATAAACAGGAACAGATAGACAAACCACACCTCCACCTCAGTTGACAGGAGTGTGGGGTGGGCGGACAGAGAGAGAGAGAGAGAGAGAGAGAGAGAGAGAGAGAGAGAGAGATAATCCCATTGCTGCATCATCCTGTATTTCTGCCTGTGTCATTGGCCAATCACAACACAACTTTCAACTGCCATTCCAGTAATTAATGTCATCAGAAAAAAAACAGCCAGGCAGAGACTGTGAGAGACAGGGGAAGACAGATAGAGAAAAAATAAAATAAGAGCGTGAAAGAGGAAGAGAAGAGATCAAATGTTAGAGTGAAGGAGAAATAGAGAGGGGGGAGGGGAACCGAAAGAGAATGAAAAGAATGAAAGGGTGAAAATGTGTCTTTCCCTTCACTTTCTTAGAAGCATCGTTGAAATAATCTTAAAGGATTTATCCGGAGTTGGAACAAGTTTGCCTCATTTTTGCATGTTTGGGATGAAATACAGTCACTCTAGAGCAAAATCAAGGCAAAAGGATGCATTTTGAGAAAGTTTGATAATATCACGTTAGCCTCGTTAGCCATATCGGGGGGCAATCGCTATTCCGACACTTTTTAGGGGTTAGGGTTAGGGTTAGGGTTAAGGTTAGGGATGTCGGAATAGCGGCATGTAGGAATAGCGGCGGACGGTGGAAAACGTGTCGGTATTCCGACAATAGACATTAACGTCGGAATAGCGACATGTCGGAATAGCGCCACGTAACCAGCCATATCAGCTATGCAATATGATGGAATGGGGGCATCATATCTCGGTGGTTACACACATTTAAAAAACACAACATTTTAAAGTCTTGCACTGCTCAAAACGACGTCACACTTACCTTGTAATATGTTGGTGGTATCCACACACAAACCAGAGTGTCCCAAGCCCTTCGTGTATTCTTGAAAGGTCTGCAGAAGGTGTTTTGTGAAGCCAGTACCTTGACAATATCTACCGTATGGTCAAGCCAACTTTTTGAGACAAATGTCCACAAAAGTAGATTGCCGAGTGCGTTGCATCATCATGATATCAGCTTTGGTTACGCGCTCTGAAAATAATAGCTCTGTAATAAGCATGGACTTAACACATTTGATGTGGACAAATTATTGGATGGTATTGCAGATAGTATTGATGTGAAGGGTGTAGGTCAGGGGTGCTCAACTGGCGGACCCAGGTCCGGATGCAGACCCAAACGCAATGTCATCCGGACCAAGACAAAATCCATCTGTATTTAATATGTATAAATTATACATGAGATTTCGCTGCCATGCGATCTATAGGTGTATTTCTGCGAAGCCAGTCTTATGACAAATAAAAGTATCATCACTATGACAACTCAGTGAGTGAGCAAGAGGCCAGTGCGGCCAGCGAGTGAGGCTATTTTCTTTTGGACCCTGGAAACATAAGACATTTGGCGAGTGGACCTTTTCAGTTTCTAGTTGAGCACCCCTGGTGTAGGCATACCGAATTATGTGTTAGCCTAGGCTAAATATTATTTTTGGTGCTCTTGTGTGAAAAGACCTTGTGCCATTTAACCCCGACGCAGGGCGCCCTCCAGCTCTGTTTCGCTATCGTTGTCGACTTGAACATTTGGTCATGTGTCAGTGCATCGCAAGGCACAGAGATAGGTGCACGAACACTGTTGTGTAGCCTACTAACAGTTCTGTTCAACTTTGGACCGAGAGCTTTGAGGCGGCTGCTCAACTTCGGAATCTCGAAGTGAACCCCCCACCCTCTCCTCTCTCTCGCTCGCTCTCGTTCTGCCCGGATGATTGACAACCAGTCCTAGACCAAGCTGCGTGAGCAAGCGGTCTCACGTGCAGGATGACTCGAGTTGGTGGGATTACAGGGTTGAAGTATGGCTCCAAACAGTAGCTCTAGCCTAGACTATTTCAAACGTGTTTTTATTTTCCCAAAAGTAAACTTGTGGACACCGATGAACAATTAAACAAACCGCTGCATTTTTAGGGTGCCGCGCGCTCCAGTTTGACAGCTGATAATGTCGGTTGGAAGAAAATAGGCTATTTCATTCTGAAGTTGAGCAGCCGCCTCGAAGCTCAAAGTTGAACAGAACAGTAGGCTTGTTCGTGCACATCTCTCTGTGCCTTGCGATGCACTGACACATCACTAAATGTTCAGGTCGACTATCATAGCGAGCGAAACAGCTGGAGGGGCGCCTTGCGTTGGGGTTATGGCACAAGGTCTTTTTCACACAAAAGCACCAAAAATAATATTTAGCCTAGGCTAACGCATAATTCGGGATGCCTACACGCTTCACATCAATACTATCTACATGTCCACATCAAATGTGTTAAGTCTGTGCTTATTACAGAGCTATGATTATTTCCAGAGCGCGTAACCACAGCTGATGATGTGACGCACTCGGCAATCTACTTTTGTGGACTTTTGTCTCCAAAAGTTGCCTTGACCGTAAAGGTAGATATTGTCTAGGTACTGGCTTCACAAAACACATTCTGCAGACCTTTCAAGAATACAGGAAGGGCTTTGGACACTTCGGTTTATGTGTGGATACCCTCAACATATTACGAGGTAAGTGTGACGTCGTTTTGAGCTGTGCAAGACTTTAAAATGTTGTGTTTTTGAAATGTGTGTAACCGCCGAGATATGATGCCCCCATTCTATCATATTGCATAGCTGATATGGCTAACGAGGCTAACGTGATATTATCAAACTTTCTCAAAATGCATCCTTTTGCCTTGATTTTGCTCTAGAGTGACTGTATTTCATCCCAAACATGCAAAAATGAGGCAAACTTGTTCCAACTCCGGATAAATCCTTTAAAGTGTGTAGTCGGGTGTATTCGGTAGTGATGTAATATTGCCAAATTTGTGCATGTCATCATTAGAACATGGTAACCAGTGTGATGTACCCAGTGCAATATCTTGCGAAATCTAATTACAGTGGAAATGTTCATGCTCCAGCTCCACCCCAGCTGATACGGTCATGTGTGCAGAAGAAGTGGAAGAGTAAAAAAAAAAAAAACTTTCAGCTCCCTCCCACACCATCACACAGGCAAGGCAGGCAGGCCTCTCTTCAAGACATGGCTTTTGAGGCCAGTTTCACACTAGAGCGTGGTACGGAAACGAGGTCTTTCTGCTTAATCTCGGATGGTGTGTTCTACTCAGCCTTTCACACTGACAGAGTCAGTATGTGCGGCCAGACCTGTTCAACACACCTTCCACAGCCAATGCAATGCTACGTTGCCATTCATTTCAATGGGACACCGCTGGCCGCTGACGTCCAAAATCCGCTCGAGTTCTATGTTCCAAATGCAACTCGTAGCGGTGCCATCTCCCGCACCATTACCGCCCGACTGTCCCGTGTTGGTGTGGAAGGACAGATCTGTCTCCATTTATTTTCACCACCACCGTTAAAAATCACTTCTGTCCCACCCCGCTTCCCCACTCTGGTCTGAAATAGGCCTTATGATAATAATGACAGAAGAGGTGCCAGTGTGACACACACACACACACACACACACACACACACACACACACACACACACACACACACACACACACACACACACACACACACACACCGTAGCCTAACCACAACACACAAGATAGAGACACAAAGAAAGGCAGATTTCAACAGCATGAATGAGGTGCAGATGTGGAGAGACAGTAGGTGAGGGAAAGTGCATATAGAGTTAGTGTGTGTGTGTGTGTGTGTGTGTGTGTGTGTGTGTGTGTGTGTGTGTGTGTGTGTGTGTGCGCGTGTGTGTGTGCGTGTGTGTGTACATCTCTCTGTGTGTTGTACATCTGTGTGTGTGTGTGTGTGTGTGTGTGTGTGTGTGTGTGTGTGTCTGTGCAATAGATGCATGCATGTCGATGCTAATGTCTGAATGAGGGTTTGCTTTAATGAGAAGAAAATGTCATGTCTGTCTGTTTGGCTCCAGCTGATCACAGTTCTCTTTGAGCTCCTCTTGTTCTACTGTAAGTGTGGCTCTGCTTTGTTTAGCTGTGACAAACTCCACCTCAACCAGGCTTTAAAGGTCCTCTGTTCAAGACCAAAGACCTGATTACGCTCTACTGATGTAAGTGATAGGCCTATATACAGTAGGGCTTGACACTGGCACCTGCCAACCAGCCAAATGCTGGTAGAAGTTGGCTGTGGCTATTAGTCATACTTTCTCTGTCACTAGCCAATTTGTCTGCCAGCTTATTCCTTGGTATGACACATGCATCATAGTAGGCTATATTATGTTGTTTGCCCCTTGTGGATCAATTGTTTATTTAAAGTGTATATCGCAGGTTAACCACTACTTTGGATCAATGTGTACACACTGTATTCAATAAATGATCCACATATATAAGTCCCTCCAAAAACGATGTTAAACAACGATTTTTGTTGTTTGTTGTGGCAAATGTGGGTTTAACCGTAACCTGGCGACTACGTCAGGCGAGGCCATGGGTGAACGTTCTAATTTTATTTGCCTGGAATTTTACATAGGCGAGGTGACGATCACTAATGATATAACGGCCGTGGCCTGCAGGCCTATACTAGAAATCGCAACTGTAATCGTGCGGCTTTTCTCATGCAGGGCACTGTAACAACTTCCAAATGATTTAGTAACTTTTGGCCAACTAGTTTTAGTAGAAATGCTATTCATGCAGGGTTGCAAATTCTGCTTGGACCTATAGGCTAGACTATGCGACATGGGCTTCTTTTTTTTACTAGTCCCGTCATATTTTTGGGCTTGCTTTTAATCATGTTTAATGAACTGCCAATATCGTGTCAGCTAAATGCAATAGGCTACCTAAATTACAAACAGCACAAACGGGAAATGATCTGCGTCGCCTAAAATGTGCTATTCGCCCGACTGGGGAGGGACTGTCCATGGTGCTGAAATCGCGTCAAACTTTTCCAAGGTGCAAAACAGTAGGCTAAAGTAGGCCTATACCACCCGAGTCATGTCGCTGTTGTAAAAATCACATTTTCAATTTCCTTTGACTGTTCTATAGAATTACATGCAACTTCAATAAAGGTCACCCACATGCGTATCACAAATCAATAGCATAGGTAACCCACGCGGCGGCGGGACTATTTCGGTTAACCTATATTCCTTGAAAAAAAAAAAAGTCCGAGTGTCACAAAAAAAACTACACTGTCCGTAATTATAGGCCTACCAAACGAAATTATCCAATAGAAGAAATCAAGTCTTCAGTTTCAATAATCCACGTTGTGTGGTGCAAATATAGCGCCTTCCAAGTCTCTCGCGGCCAAAAGTGACTAAGCTCACCTCTGATGATATAGCCTATATGTTCCAGGTTAGACGATGCAGGATAATCCATGGAAAGTCTTCAAGTAATCCAAACAGAGCGATTCAAGCAAGACAGTAAAACAACAATAGTCGCCAGATCAAACGTAAATACCAAAACTAGCCTATAGGCCAATGTAGATTTGGTATGACGTTTGATAAAAGCATCTCATTCAGATGGCCAGGGAGAGAGGCAAACAATCTTTCAACAGCGTTGGCTGGAGCCTTCGAGTAGAGCCTTTTGGTTGTATCTTTTCAGTCTCTATTTTCCTACTACGCGCGTTGGATCCATGTTTTTAGATGCGTCCCAGCATCTCTATAAAAGGGTAGTAGGCTGTCTGTCCGCCCGTCTGAAACGCGTTCTTCAAATTGTTCCCTTCTGTGTCCACAAGGTGGGAGAGTTGACTAGTTGGCCCGTAGCACGCAGCTGATTGCATTGTGAGACAAGTGCAGCGCGAGTACAATGAAAGTGCTGCTGCATTGAATAAGAAGCAGTGATAACGCGCCAGTTGCCCTAGCCAGGACAACTGAGGGGCCATTCAATTTTCGGCATTATTTTGCGTTTGGGCCGTGGGAGGCAACTTCGTTTCGTTTTCACCAACACCACTGTGAAGTGTGTGTCACTATGTTCACGGTCTTTACCCCCTTATGAGACTTCGGCCCGAGGATGTCAAACGTGAGTAGACAAATGCGCCATTTGACATACGGTGTACTGATGTTCTCGGACGTATTGCAAGGGAGGTTCATTCGTTTTCTGCTGACGGCCGTGTGGACCGCACAGGTGCTTTCCGCTGTGCCCAGACAGATTGCTTTGCAGTCGTTTGAATTTGGTAATCTCTGGCACTCTTACAATGCAGCCGACTGCTTTGCACCTTGCCGTTAAAAAGCTTGGAGCGAATGATTCACCCAAACGGTTTTATTTATTTATTATTTGTCGCTGTGTACATTCTTTCCCACTTGGACATGATGCTGAAATGGCGTGATAGACCTACTAAAGGTTGATACTAACAATGTCTGGTAATTTGTAGTGTAGGCCTACTTGAAATTTGAAATCACATGGTAGGCCTACTTCTCCAAATTCAAGCTTTCGAGACTCGCACTTTGAGGCAAGCGCAATCGTAACCCCCCCATTTTTTTTTTTTTTTTTTTGGCATAGTTCGAACACTGGTTTTTACTGCCTCACGGTCACATGGCACCCTGTAGCGGTCATGATATAATATTGGCAATGATATTTATTTCATACCCGTACGGCATAATTCAATCATACACCGTACAGAATGCAGGGCTACCGCTACTGCGGGCTACTGAATGGCCTCGCCTGACGTCACACAATAGATTAGAATTCTTTGAACATGTTACTGAAAATACACACTTTTCCTCATTATATTTCATTTTCTGATGTCCTGTTGCATGAAAAAAATGATGGATAATTGTTCAAGTGGTAGAACTATCAAAGGAAGTCCATTATTTTGAATAAAAATTAACCTGAGATATACACTTTAAGTTCAAGAAAAAGCTCAGTAACTTAGTTTCTACTTGCTTGATATAGGCCTGTACTTCCATGTAGAAAGCTATGCACTTATCTTGCTGTAGCACCTCATCTTCTGAGGATAGACATACACTGTCATGATAGAGTAAGAAAATATATATATATATAAAAGTGGAATACCTGAATGGCTAGCGACTCGGGAAAGCCACTAGCCACAGTGGCCGGAGAGTGAAAAAGTTAATGTCAAGCCCTGCCATATAGGATAATGTAATAACATTGCAATATCAACACATGTAATACATCCAGCTTATTATCATGGGAAGTCATGGGTAAGCGTTTAGGGCGTCACACTTGTAGCCTAAAGGTTGCCGGTTCGACTACCGACCCACCAGGTTGGTAGGGGGAGTAATTAACCAGTGCTCTCCCCCATCCTCCTTCTTGACTGAGCATGGTACCGTCCCGTTGCACTACTCCCTTGGGGCGCCATTAGGGGCCGCCCCCTTGCACAGGTGAGGCATAAATGCAATTTTGTTGTGTGCAGTCTTCACTTGTATGGTGTTGAATGCTGTGTCACAATGCCAGTGGGAGTTGAAGTTTCCAAGTTGGGCTTTCACTCCAACCAAATTCCCAATCTGGTAGTTCAGGCAAGTTTAGGTTAAATGTCACCATTGAAGTCTATGGACTCCACTGAACTCAACTTTACCAGCCTGTGTAGAAATAAGGTGTAAAGAGTATATAATGCACAGTTGTAGGCACGCAGGGATGTCACTGTGTGTTAGTGCACGTGTGTGTGTACGCAGGGATGTCACTATGTGTTAGTGCACGTGTGTGTGTACGCAGGGATGTCACTGTGTGTTAGTGCACGTGCGTGTATGCAGGGATGTCACTATGTGTTAGTGCACGTGTGTGTGTACGCAGGGATGTCACTGTGTGTTAGTGCACGTGTGTGAGGATGCTGAGAGACTGATCACAGCTGTCCTTGAGTTCCTCTTTTGCTAAGCAGGCCTGTCGAGAGACGGGGGTGTGGGCAGGGGTGCTGAGTTTTCCCAGGCCCAGGGAGAGGAAGGGCCCAGAATTATTAGGCTATATTCCGTCCCTATTTACATTGCACTGTATAAAGTGAGGAGGGGGCCCTTTCAGATTGTTTTGTCAAGGGCCGGGGGAGAGTTGTCAGTGGCCCCGTTGCAAAGCATAGTTCTTCAGTTGTCTTTAGCTGTGTCTAACTGTGCACTGGGGGTGAAAAAGGCACTCAAGATTACAGAGGCACTGAAGATTGCCACAACAATATTGTATCATTTTGGCTGCGATAATCCAAAAGGATGTAAAAGCCATCCCTCCGTCACAACACGCTCTGCAGCACGCACACACACAGACACATAGACACAGACAGAGACACACACACACATACACACAGACACACACACACACACACACACACACACACACACAGACACATAGACACAGACACAGACACAGACACACACACACACACACACACACACACACACACACACACACACACACACACACACACACACACACACACACACACACACACACACACACACACACACACACACACACACAGACACATAGACACAGACAGACACACACACACATACTGAATATCTGCAGGAGAAAGTTGACAAAACTACCTGGAAAACTCAACTATTTTATATTTTATAAGAGGATTACCATGGCATTACCATAGTGGCTTTAACAACCATTTTGGTAGCAACAAGCTTACACCAGTTGATGATGCTCTACACAGAGCTCACAAGTCTTAATAAATCCTTACATCATGCCACTGAATGTTTCACAATGCAAGTCAATGCTATGAAGTACATTCTTTTTTCCCTACTCATTTGTCGTACTGCACATGCTTTACTGACAAGATGCACCGTTGTGTGGACACTAATGGCGAATTGGGGACGTGGTGGGGGCTGTGGTGCAGCGCGCTACTGTAAGTCCCCCACATTTGGGCTGACATTGCCCACGGGGACCCCGGTTCGAGTCTGGCCGCGGTCATTTTCCGTCCCTGCCCCATCTATCGCTCCCAGTCATTTCCTGTCTACTCTTACAGTACTGTCCTACAATAATAAAGGCCAAAAATCCCCCCAAAATACAAAAAAGACAAATATTGGGGACATGGTTTTGCACAGTAAATTATGTAGTGATAATTCAATACTTAGGGAGTCTGTTTAACATTTTCTGTGTATTTGGAGTGTATTTAGACCCTCCGTACTCTACTCTGTTAATGTTGAGTTAGCACCGCATTTTGTAGTGTAGAAGCATGGAAGGGAAAGTGAATAACATTGAGGTCATGGGTTTAAGATCTGTAGAAGCATGAAGGGGGAAGTGAACAATATTGGGGACGTGGTTTTGAGGTCTGTGGCCATTGAGTGGCAGTTTGTCAGGCCATGTCCAAATTTGGGTCTGCGGTTCTATGCAGACTCCTGTCACAGTCAAAGCCCATGTGTGACGCTCCACACGCATGGGTTTAGTGCTGTAGGTCCCGGACCAATTACATATTGCTGTATATTTGTAATGCATATAGTACTGTATGTATGTACATGTATTGCAAACTCTGCACTTGCTTTGTAAGTTCTCCTGGTAAGTCGCTTTAGATAAAAGTAGCCACTTCTGCTTCCCCCTTCTAGCCTGGCCTGAAGCATGTTGTCCTTTGCATGACCGTATTCATAGCACCTTAGACCTTAAGCCTTATGGGTCAGGGATACTGGTGTTAGGGCTGATTGTTATTGTTTCTAAGCCTCGTCTTGTGTGAATAAGGAAGTAGAAAAGTATGACAAAAACTTCGAGAGAAGTAAAAAACAAAACAAAAAACAAACAAAAACCTGCCATCTTAAACTGCCTTGTGGTATTTCCAGTAAATGTTTTTTTTTTCTTTTAACCACAAAAACTGAAGCTCCCTACTCAGAGAAATGTCACCCATTATAATTTACGTATGCAGTTGTGGGTCAGTGTGTTGGTAATGCTAAGTAGTGGAGACTGACTTATGGGCTCCTTGAGAAGTACCTTGTTTGATATGACATTTGTAATATGACCCAGATAATGGTGATAATGAACTTTTCATGATACACTGGTTATTTCTCAAAACCTAGTGCGCACACTTCCAAGTGTATTCAGCCTAAGGGGCAAAACATACCAAAGCCGAACGGAACGGTCGCGGGACGGACGCGGCCTTTCTGCTTAGTTTCGGCCGGTGTGTTTTTCTCTGCCTTTCACACGGACAGTGTCGGCGTGCGCAGCCAGTCCTGTTCAAAACCCTCCCCACAGCCAAAGCTAGCATGCTACTTTGCCATTCATTTGAATGAGACACCGCCAGTCGCCAGCGTGAAAAATACGCTCGAGTTCTATTTTCCAAATGCAGCGCGCCGCGGAGCCGGCTCCCACGCCGCTGCCACTCAACGTGAAGCATAAAGCAAGGCTCAACGTGAAGCATAAAATGCAGGGAGTACGGAGTGCTGATGTGTCACAGTGACAGTAGGAGGTTCCCAGGTTGCCTATACTTTCTTTTCACTGAGTGGGTGTGCCCAGATAATCCACCCCTTTTTTTGACACTACTAGCCGTTTCAAAATAAGTGGTTGTCATTCGAGTGAACTAATGTGCCGCTGATTAAGAGATTTCAGGTGACTTTGACCCTCTCCTGGCCAACACTGTCAGTGGCCCTGGTGGCCTCCCTTCATCTATTGCTGAATTCCCAAACCACACTCCTGGTCCTGTTACCATTACTAATAATGAATAAAGTGTATTGTTTAACAGTGTTATTATGTGTTATTTGCATTAATGTAATTATTTCATAAACACCACCAGTGTAGTAGGTGAAGCATCAGCTGCCATTTGCTAATCACCTCAGTTAGGTCCCCGTTCCCCGTTGCTCTAGTTACAGCCACATGGCACCAAGTTTTGTTTTACCGTACTGTCTCAGAAAAGACATGTCCATTACAAGTTCATCAAGACATTCCTCTGTATTTTTAAAACAAACATTGCAGCAGAGATCGACTTATTTCCAAGAATTTCTGTGTCACTGGAACCCAACCACATGTATTTTTGCTGCTCTAAGTGTCAAACTGTGTCAATTGTGGTTTCACACATGTGGTGTGTATGTAGGCCAGTGTTTCCCAACCAGGGGTACGTGTACCACTAGGGGTATGCGAGCACACCTCAAGGGGTACGCGGAAAAATGTAATAATAACAAATATATTGAGTGTAGTCACATTGGGATAGAGGAACAGAGCCTGAATGAGGGCGAGGGGTACTCATCATATGAAAAAGTTGCTAAGGGGGTACGCAGGACAAAAAAGGTTGGGAAGCACTGATGTAGGCTACTGATTTGACAACTGCCTTGCGCTCACAGTCACGCTACCTGATGTACAGTAGTTCCTCTTCTCGTGTCTCTGCCTCTGAATGTGCATGTCCAAGCCTACTATGCCAGATCCAGGTCATCCATACGATAGATACACATGATAGTTCAGAGTGGTTGGAGTTAGGGGGCAATTCATTGCAAACAGGAGACAAAACTCTTCAGGGGTTCAACTATATATCTCTAGTTCTGATGTGTTGACATTCACTTCGACCAGTCCTGTGTGTAGAGTTGACGATCACTGGGCACATTGTGATAAGGAAAGGACTTGCGGTATAGCTTGCGCTACAGATTCATTATGTGAATGGACCAGTATTCTGAAAGATTCTCCTATATTGCAATATATTCCTACGTAAGATTTTCTGTCAGACATGGCTGTCAAACTTTCCTATGTTGTAAAAAAGTTGTAGATTGTAACGAAGTGTAACCTGTTGGATTTTTAATAAAGATGACTCCAGACACGGGTGAAGATCCACATAACAGATCACAATCCGGATCCAGGAATTTGTTTTAAAGATTCTTCAAGTATTGGCAGAGGACGCGCTCAACTTCTTGGAAAACCGAAAAGCTTTTGGGTGCAAGATAAAAAGCGTCAACTTAAGGAAGAAGAAATCCGCACTCACAAACTGCGTCTCATTATTTATTTATATTACCACCATGTCCAAAAAGCAAACGCGTTTCGGCTAACAAGCCTTCATCAGTGCGTGGTACGATTTTAAAGATTCTTCACCATTGAGGGATAGGGAGAATTCTGGCATCCCAGTTTCTAACTCCACTAAAAGAAGACAGAAATATTTTGGGGGAAAAATAGGGTGTAATAGTTAAATGTTCTATCAAACAGCTTTTTTGGTAGATTTCTGCATTCTCTGAGTGCATTTCTAGTTTTTAGGTGTTTTCAACACAAACACAAATGTTCAAACATTTTACACACAACACAGGCAGAGGTTGATTGAGTATTTAGTGCAAGGTCGAGTTTACATCCTCTCTTGACCTTCATGACCTTTGTACAAAGTAGTCAAGTCAAGCCCTTCCATTATGAATGTAATCACCTTATTTCAAAGGCTAAGATTGAGCAGGAAGTGATCATCTAAAGCGATTTTCAACAACAACAAATTAGTAGACCAGATTTTTTTTTTAAGAGTTAACACAAGCATGAAATCACTTCAAACTAAACAAAATTAAACAATGTTCAGATTTCATTTTTACTAATATACATACTGTACATATAATAGCATCAAATCTTGGTCTGTAACATTACACAGGCAACATAGTTAAACACAACCAATTCACTGAAAACAATTAAACAACCTAATTGCTTTTCATGACTTTAACCTAAGCTAAATGTATAGATTGCATTAATAATAATGTACATATACTGTATATAATTGTAAGAAAATACCATAAACCAATGGTGCTGAATATTTTACAGGTAATACAAATACATGGTTATATACAATAGGCCTACACTCTCTACACAAATAATAGGTGAATTATGTCAGAACATAGACCTTACTTTGGCCTCAGCTTACAGTAAAATGCCTAACAGTGACAAACACATCTTCTCCAAGTTTAGACATCCTGTTGCTGTTTATTGACATGGGTTGGCTATATTAGTGAGAATGAGAATTACTTCTCCGTTTACACACAGCTCCATAATAAAGCACAAAACGCAACTCCCAAGCTAGCCTACTAAGGAAGGAACATCACAGACACTACCTTTTTTTGGAGGAAAAAAAACTTTCAATGAAAAAAGCTGTACATTATGTATATAGCATGGTCAGTCATAGAAAACACTTCCGTGACTCTCTCTTCTCCATGACACATCCTGGACATCTGCGACTCCTTTGTGAGAGCTACATTTGAATATATTGAAGTTTTAAGTCTAAAAATAAGATGTGAGCAATATAATGTACATGTGTTACTGAAAGTCTGTACTCATTGTACTTAACTGGTAGCCTCTTACTGCAGATGGGGTCCCCGGCAGGCCTATTCACTATTTGCTGAAAATACTCAACTATATCATAACAACATTGTTATTACATTACCGAGAGCCTTAAGTAACAGAATTAGAAATAGCCATTACAATTCTGGTGACAATAAGGTTATAACATAGGCTCTGCACAAAGAGTTAAGTCATAAGGCCTTCAACTCAGGACAGCAGTGTTCCCGTCCCCTTGCACAGAGGGTGTGGACCTGCGGTTTTGGAAGGGGTTAGCCTCGTTACCTGAAAACTGGCTTACCATCGAATGGGAAAGGGACGAGGGAGGGGGGGCGCACATGTTGAACATACCTCCCACCAGTAGGCCTAATCGTTTTTCAATGACATGGACAAAGGTTACCTATTGGATTAACACCTTAATGCACACCATACCTCCAGTGGCACGCTGTAATAGACATTGAAAAGTTAGTACTACAATACTATGACATAAAACACAGGGCCTTTAGGAATGCACTATGAGTTGGTCATTGCTAATCTGGTAACAACAAATTTATAAAGCCGTGTCTTAAGGGGTTAAACAGGACACGTTTTTCACCCCTCCCTCCACTAAACGTTTCTCAGTTCAGCAATGCCAGACTAACCTGACTCTCACTTGTCTGCCATGACGTCTCAGAGACAGGAACTAGTTTTAACGATTTTTTTCTTAATACCGGTATATATATTGTTGGGCTTTTTTTAAGCCTTTATTGACAGGATAGTATGAGATGCTGACAGGAAATGAGTGGAAGAGAGAGATGGGGGAGGATTGGGAAATGACCCCGTCCGGACTAGAACTGGGGTCCCCATGGGGCGGGCATGAAAGCCCAAATGTGGGGGGCTTAGCACGTTGCCCCACAGCGCCCCCTAGTTTTAACGACTTAATGTTAACATATGTAGCTGACAACGAATTTGACAGAAGGTAGACAGTCTTTGGCGTATAGGTCCAATCATCAGCCCGGGTCTTGTGTTAGCGGATCCAGTATAGCCTGCCATTGCCATGCAGCAGGAACCAAACTTTTAACCCGCAGGTAGACCGGACCAAACTGGTGGAGGTGGAGGAAGAGCTCCTGACCTGTGTGTGGGCAGCAAGAAAGAGGAGTTAGAAAAATCACTAAAGCCCAGTGTACACCAGGCGCTACCTACATGACCCAGGTAGCTGGGGTGGTTGAAGAAGTTTCGCCATGAATTCGCTTTATTCCCTCTGGACGCGGCATTGACATGTTTGATTCAGCTAATCACATAAGGCTTTGTCTTGACAGCCTGGGACATTCGTCGATATGAACGTTCAAATTGGTTTTCACCAAACCGCATCATAGCGATTCGCTTCACGATTAGCTTGAGTTTAATCGTCAAAATTCGCTCTGGTCGCTCAGTTCGCTTCGCTCCTGGCGAATTCGCTCTGGTAGCTTTATTCGCCTTCCCTCCATAGAGAAATAATGACTTCCGCCGCTCAGGTCGCGTAGTTTGCGCTTGGTGTACACGGGGCATAAGCAGATCTGTGCCCTTCAGATTCAGCTTGGCATGAGACAAGCATCTCAGATTTGACAATAAGACAAGTTGAAACTCTTGATGATACTTTGAAGGAAAATAGAGCCAACAACTTCAAAGTTGAGTGGGAACAGTAGTAGAATGCGCTCAATGAGTAGAAAGCATACACAGGGCATAATGATGGAAATGGCACATGTGATATTTGAGTGTTACTGGCGGAACACCCACAGGCTTACATTTCCACACAGCTTTGCAAGCTCCTAGGTCTGGGAGAGCACGCGTTGGACTTGTTTTCACAAGCAGGCCCGTTTCTAGGATTTTGGGGGCCCTAGGCAAAGGGGTTGTCGGGGCCCTAGGGCTTTTTGGGGTGGGGGGGGGGCTCCTGACGGGGCAGCCACGGCGCCAGAATTTCTGTTTCGGATGGGCCAGACCATTTTTGGATGGCACTCCAGTCATTAGCACAACTGTAGCCTACCAATACAACATCATGTCACATGGAAACATAATGAAACAAACAAGTCACCTTAGACAGTGTTGTGGCTATGCAGGGCAACACATGCATGAAGGGCAATGAATGCATTAAGAGCATGCATACACCAGCATTTTTTCGGTGAGGAAATGCAATCTAGGTAGGCCTATTATGATAACTAGTCCCTCCAGTTCATTTTATGAAACTTTATGAAGAAAGACCTGGGAAAATATAGCCCATTCCATTCAGTAGGCTCATCTCAAATGAAAGTAGGCCTATATGGCCCAATCAGGGTTTTTTTTTTACCCTACCACGAAAATCATGATCTGCATTGCCAATCACAAATAAAGAATGGTCTAATCTTTCCAACCACTTTGAGAATCTAACCAAGGGTGCTCCATTTGTGCAAAACGAAATATTGACAATAGGCGTAGCCTACAGTTCAGAAACTCAAGGCTGAGAAACGAATGAGCAGGCACAGTGGGGTTGGGGGGATGTGATATTAAGCCAGAATTCTGTAACCAAGCCAAGGGGGGTCTCCCCGACCATATAGCCTATTTTTTTCGTATTGCATCCATCACGCACTTGAAAATACAATCCAAATGATTGTGTTATTAGTAGTACCGCAGCAAACACGAATAGGCAGCGACCAAGGATCACTGAACAACCTCCGCGGTTGACAACTGTGTTATAGGGACCAATATCCCGGTGTCCTTACCTTGCGTTGTCTTGACCGCAGAATGTATCCCAACCTCTAACTGTAATCCACGCGTTTCCACAATCATGGTCCCAAATTCCAATGTGTAACCCCACATATAGTAATAGCAAGAAATGGACTATTGTGCTACAATTTAGCTATCCCACTCATCGCACTTGTGACTCCTGTTATCCGATAGGCATTACATTGTTCATTCGTTTCTTCTTGCGTTTGTCCACATCCAAAACAGTTCCGTGTCGAAAAAAAGGTGCGTTATTGAACAATCGACGTTTGCAGTGCTTACAGCACGTGGATGTTTTTGAAAACATAGGCCTATGTAACTGTAAATGAAGCATCTCGCTGTCTGTGCGATGTCAACTGGCCTGGGACAGTCTGGTGGTTTGGCAGCAGTACAGAGAGTAGCCTAATGTGTCGTCTTCAAGATAAACTTTTATTATAAAAGCAACTGTCTCCAAAAATGTAATGTAAACTGGCGTCTGCGTAACATCCAGTGAGAGAGATTGTGTCGCTCCATTTTCAGTTTGTATCTGCGTGGAATATGATGCTTGAACCAATTGGAAGGGGGCCCCCTCCAGATGGGGGTACTTTGACTATATTGTCGATGCGCTCGCTGTTCGGCAATTGACATTTTCACGTTGTCGCTGATGCAAACCTATTGGAAGGGGGCCCCCTCGAGCAAGGGGGTATTAGGGAGGCGCTGTCGCTTCCCTCGCAGCAGAGCCCTTCATACAGGCGACGGTGCCATATTATGAAGCTATTTAAAATCGTCATTGCTGTTGGGTACATAACCTGTCGTCCTTGGGGGCCCCACCTACTCGGGGGCCCTAGGCCTACATTGCGTACCTTAACGCAACGGGCCTGTTCACAAGTCATGGATTCATCTACCATTTGCCTGCCCTTGCCATCAACAAAATCCTTCAAAATCATTCTTAGTATGTGGAGTCTACAATACTGTTGTCACATGACTCCTCTCAATGCGAGCCGCCATTCTTGTTGAAACAATAATTCTGCAATATCCTGGCCGCCAAGCTCCCTGAATCCAATTACATCACACGTGTGTGTAGCTTGGAACGTGTTAACCCATCCCACCCCCTTCACGGCAGAACTGTGTGAACTACACAGGTCCGTTGAGGGCTATAGGCTAGTTCCAGACCCTCTATACAAATGAAAGCGGTACGAGGAGATGGTAAAACCAGGCTAGCAGTGGTCTACTCTTACCTCATGTACCTCATGTACAGGGTGTCTGCAGGTTTTAACAAGTGCAATTTTAGACTTTTTTTAGACCATCACGGGCTAAATTTTAGACCTTCGCGGAGTATTAAAAAATTAAATAAAATCAGATTGCGGTCAATTGACTATATATACGCGCACATGTGCATGCACACTCGCACACATATCAGAAACAAAACAGAGCAGCGTAACAAGTAAAAAACAAAGCGTAACAAAACAAATAAACATTAATCCTTTGTCGATATTTCGCATTGAAACGTAGGTCTTAAATTACTCAAACTCAATTTTAGACTTACACTGCAAATTATCCCAATATTTTAAATTTTAGGCCTAAAATGGAAAATGTGTAATTCTAGACTTTTTTAGACTTTTTAAGACCCCGCAGACACCCTGCATGTAGAGCCCTCTGCTTTAGACTAGGGGTGTGCAAAATAATCGTCATATCGATGCATCGCGATACTTACTCTCACGATACAATGCATCGATTCATGACAAGGTATCGTGATACTTATTTTCTCAATATACTGCATGGATTCATGACAATTGATTATTTGATAACAATAAAATTCGATTTGCCACGGGTTATTTTGTTCAGTAGAGAATAGGTAATATTTCTGTTGTGATGTAAGCTCTCTCCCAGATGATAGAATGCTTAAATAGAATGAACTGACTTAAGAAAGCTACACAGAAACTGAGAAATAAGCTATATTTTACACATTTACTGAAGTAAATATCGCAATGCATCACAGTAGTACATGAATCGCAATGCATCGTGATAGAATCGCATCGTGGCATGTGTATCGTGATGCGCATCGAATCGTGAACCCTTTGCCAATACCCACCCCTACTTTAGACAGGGGAAGTGACATTTTCATAGTCCTCATTATCATCTGGAGAAAAAGAAAAATGGAACAGAAAATCACTACCTCCACAACTCCTATATGCATGAAGGCATTTAGATCTTAAGAACTGAGTTATACAGGCAAAAAAAGGTATCATTTATTTCTAATAAACCCAAATAGAGACACTTAGTAGATCTTATATATACCTTCATCTCCATGCCTGGTTGGCTTGATCGTTTCATAGACATCTGATGCACCTGTTTCAGATGGAGATAAGCCATTAAAAATGCCATATATTGACCAAAAATACAAATTTAAAAGAATGAAGAAACCAACCTCTCTGCAGTGGCATGTATAGGGGTGTGATAGTCTCATACGTGTCAGCAGTTCCTGTGCGGAAACACTAAATTGCATGAACTCAACCACAACAATAAAACCGTTAAATGCGTACTACACGCCATCGTGTAACTGATCTTACTGTTCTGAAGAAGCATGTACACCGAGTCAGATGCTGGATTCTGGTTGGACCTCTGATCCTGAGCTGAATTCTTATTGGTTCTCTGGCCTTGTGGTGAATTCTGATTGGTGCTTTGCTGCTGAGGCTGGTGGTCCCTACAGGAAATCGGATAACAATTATGTGCTCTCATGGTGTATGCAGTATGTTTCGTGAAGACAATCCAGAGATTATGGGGAATTATAAATAACTCACGTGTCAGATGCTCTCAGACACCCCCCTGCAAATAATACAAACAAATAAAGTCAGCAAAATGTCTTTGTGCTAAAATTCCTAATAATTTATCATCTTCAAAAGGAACTCCTTAAAGGGACACTGTGCAGGAAATGGTCAAAAAAGGTACTGCAAATATGCTGCTCATTGAAACTGGGCTGCCTATTGCCAAATTAGATCTTTACACGAAAGTTTACTAAGTAATAAACAAATATTTTCGATTATGGTCCAAGTACAGTCATTTTTGCAGCTAAAAATGGCTATTTTTGGAAATTCAAAATGGCGGACCATGGAGAAGATCCCCTTTTCATGTATGAAAAGTGCAATTTTTCCAGTCATAATGAATACTTAGAATTTGATGCTAGTGGTAAATATTCATGAAAAAGGTAACATTAGTGAATGGGAAGCATGGATTCTTGAAATAAACAACTAAAAATCTCACACAGTGTCCCTTTAAAGGGTAGTTTGCCAAATACATTTTTGTTCAAAAGTAACTTCTGCCGTTCTGCTGTCCAGTTACAGTACTGTACATGTAACTGTTTTGTCTGTTGGTGTTTGTTCATGTACTTTACCTGTACCATATTTTGAGCGATACGCACAGAAAAGGACAGAGGCCAGGATTAACACGCTGATCAGAGCTCCCACTCCAGCTAATAACATGATGAGGGACCTAGAGCCTGTTACAAGCAATGAGGAAAAACAGAAAAGTTACCTGTGTGTGTGTGTGTGTGTGTGTGTGTGTGTGTGTGTGTGTGTGTGTGTGTGTGTGTGTGTGTGTGTGTGTGTGTGTGTGTGTGTGTGTGAGAGAGAGAGAGTCAACTTCAGTCACCCTAGGCACACCTATAAGTAAAGGATGGTCGTCACGTCACATTCATGTAGTCCTACATGTACATCTACATTTACAGTAGCTGGTGCCATTACCCTAAGCAACGTAGTTACATTACATTTTATCCAAAATGGCAAACAAGGACATACAGTCCCAGGAAAAAGTTTGTACACCCTTTGAAATTTCTTACCTTTCTGTCAAAATTGGTCATAAAACATGGTCTGATCTTTCCGGAAATCACAAGAAGGAACAACCACAGTCTGCTTTAACTAATTCCACCCAAACATTAAGTTTTAATATTTTCATTGACCATAAGACGTAAACATTCAAAGGACAGCAAGGCATAAGTACACCCTTGCATTCAATAGGTTTTAACCCTAAGTTAGTCGCAATAACCTCAACCAGATGTTTCCTGTAGTTGCAGATCCGATTAACAAAACAATATGGATGTACTGTATAACAAAACAATCTGTTTTTATCTTGTCTGCCTCTTCTTTAGAAAACTGCCTCTCGTCAGCAAGGTTTGTGGGATGTCTGGAGTGCATAGCTTTCTTGACTTCATGCCATATAATCTCAATTGTTTTTTGTCAGGGCTTTGACTGGGCTATTCCAGAATGTGTATTTCATCATTATGAATAGAGCTGGGCGGTGTACGGTTAAAAAACTGTGATCTCGGTTTACACTACACAAGGTTCTCTTTTTGATGAGAGACGGTTTTGTTGTTGTTTAGCCTACTATGTTATGTGCGTGAGCTTCATACTCCGTGTCACACTTCCAAAGATTCTTCTAATTCATAAGTCTCTGACACTTCATTTCAACTCCACTGTTGTTGCTGTTCCACAAGGGAATGTCACCACAATGTAAGATGTAGATTGAACTAATAAAATAATTGGTTACGCAGTAGAGGCTAGTGAGAGTGAAACGTGATGAACACACATGGCATGGATGAATCATGACAAACATTTCAATTCATTTAGCCTACCACAACGTTAAATAAAAGGCAATTCTATGTGGTGCTATGTTAACAGGCTACAACAGTTATCTGATTTTTAACTGTATTTAATTACCATCCTCCCAACTGTGTGCACAGCACTGCTGTTAAGGCTGCTTATAAGCTAATCGCCTAGCTTTCAAATGCAATGGGCAGACAAGATACATTGCTACATTGCTATATTTGTTTGAAATGATTTGGGGGCAAAATAGGAGCGAAACACATCGCAATATGACACAAACTACCGGACAAAATACCTTCTACGTTGGATTTGGACTTTAATTCAAAGACAATATGCACACAATGTCAAGTAAATCCGTTTGTTTTCCGTGTCTGTCTTCAGTCTCTTTCGTTTCTGTCCCACTGTTGTTTACTCGCTAGTCCAGCGGCAGCGCAACTAGCCGGATTTGTTGCCAGGTGTAGAACGACAAATAAGCAATTAGTGTTGCCAGGTGTAGAACGAAATAAGCTGTTTTGGGCTGTCTTGGAAAAAAGCCCAAAACAGCTGCTTATAATCATTTAACCCTTCTTCCTTGAAAAATCTATGGCACCCTGGTCAAGATTTTAGGTTATTTCATGAAATGCTGCATTTTCTCTAATTTGAGACTTTGTTGGATATGGAAATATAAACTATAAATTATAGAAAATATTATTGAAATGAAAAAATGATAAAATATGAATGGAGATTAATTTAAATTCATGATTTAACATGATTGATTAAGATTTGGGGGGAAATCGTCGCATATCAAAAAACCGTGCAGAAAACCGTGATATCAATTTTCATCAAGAAAACCGTGATGCTAATTTTTTCCAAAACCGCCCAGCCCTAATTATGAAGCCATTCTAAAGTCGATTTGCTTGTATGGGTTGTTGTCACATTTCAGCACCCATCCTCTTGTGTGCTTCAACTGTCTGACAGACTGCCTCACTTTTTTCTGTAAAATATCTCGATAAACTTCTGAGTTCATTGTTCCACTGATAATAGCAAACTGAAAAGGGCCTGAGGCAGCAAGGTAGCCGCATATAATGATGCTCCCGCCACCATACTCAAAGGTGGAGATGATGTTTTGGTGAAGGTGTGGTTCTCCAATTCTCCTCCAAACATGACATTGTGTGTTCCCCTGAACAATTCAACTTTGGCTTCAACGTTGGTCTACAGAATATTTTGCAGTAATTCTATGAAGCATATAAATGCTTTTTCGCAAACCTCAAAGGTGCAGCAAAATTTTTTGAGCAGAAACCCCATTAATTTTAGACTGGCAGAATGAATCCCATTTTTAGCTATTCTTGGTTACATCTCCTCTTCTGAGTATGGTGGCGGAAGCATCATTGTATGCGGCTACCTTGCTGCCTCAGGCCCTTGACAGTTTGCTATTATCAGTGGAACAATGAACTCAAGTTTATTGTGATATTTTACAGAAAAAACGTGAGGAAGTCTGTCACACAGTTGAAGCACACAAGAGTATGGGTCCTGAAATGTGACAACAACCTATACTTTAGAAGCAAATCGACTTTAGAATGGCTTCATAATAATGAAATACACATTCTGAAATAGCCCAGTCAAAGCCCTGACAAAAAACAATTGAGATTATATGGCATGAAGTCTAGAAAGCTAGGCCTATGCACTCCAGACATCCCACAAACCTTGCTGACAAGAGGCAGTTCTCTAAAGAAGAGGAAGACAAGATAAAAACAGATTGTTTTGTTAATCTGATCTGCAACTACAGGACTGTCAAGTCTGGTTGATGATATTGCAACTAACTGAGGGTTAAAACCTACTTAATGCAAGGGTGTACTTACTTATGCCCTGCTCTCCTGTGAATGTTATGGCCTTATGACCAATAAAAATATGATAACATGTAAATGTTTGGGTGGAATTAATTAAAGCAGACTCTGATTGTTCCTTCTTGAGATTTCCGGGAAGATCAGATCATGTTTTATGATCAATTTTGACAGAAATGTAAGAAATTTCAAAGGGTGTACAAACTTTTTCCTGGGACTGTAATCAATAGCATAACATAGCATTGAAGTCTCCTCACTGTACTGGACTTCATCCTGTGACCCTCCAGTGACAACGTGCCAACAGTAACACAAGGATGTTTAATTTTTACAGCGATTCACACAAATCTACAGTATATACCTCTGACGATAACCATGTGACAATGATGAGCATTTAACCAGCAAAAAGCCACTAAAATTCCTAACCTGTCATTTTCGGCATCACTGTAATCCAGCTCTCTGGTGACTCTCCTCTCTCTGGGTTGCTGCATTTGTAGAGGCCCTCATGTGACTTTGAGACTGCAGGGATGGTCATCTCTCCTGTGCTGGAGGAGTGGAGGAGTGTCCCATCTTTATAGAAGTCAGCACTGATGTCTGATGGCTGGTGGCGATATCTACAGCGCAGAGTCAGAGGATCTCCCTCCATCACAGGATGGACATGACTCTCCAGGATCACATTGGCTATACAGACATGAAAAATAACATTAGTAACAGTTTCATATTTAAATGATAGTGTTAAAGGTACACTGTGCAGGAAATGGTCAAAAAAGGTACTGCAACTATGCTGCTTATTGAAACTGGGCTGCCTATTGCCAAATTTGATCTTTACATGAAAGTTTACTAAGTAATAAACAAATATTTTCTAGTGTGGTCCAAGTACATTCATTTTTGCAGCTAAAAATTGCACATTGCACAATTGGACATTCAAAATGGCGGACCATGGAGAAGATCCCCCTATTCATGTATGAAAAGTGCATTTTTCCCAGCCACAATGAATACTTAAAATTGGATGGTAGTGTTAAGTATTCATGAAAAAGGTAACATTAGTGAATGGGCAGCATGAATTCTGGAAATAAACAACTAAAAATCTCACACAGTGTCCCTTTAAATTGTAGTTTTATGATTTAGATGAACGTTTAGCCAAACTGCCTCTGAATAACCCTTAGTCAATAAGCTTACAATAATATTGTTTTAAACACAGTATTAAATAGAATGTACACAGTATTACACATCCATTGTGGAAGGTTATGCACTAAATGTATATAATCACAAAATGACATTCATGCTCATCTTTTAAAACTACCACAGGAACAGGTCTACCCAATTTTCCAAGTCAAACTAACCTGTAACATTTAGCTGCACCTCATTGCTGTACTGTGTGTAGTATACTGGGTCTCCTCTCCCAGCCCTGCACCAGTACTGTCCTCCATCAGACACTTTAGCAGAGCTGATGATGTAGGAGTTTCTATCAGACTGGGCCACAGGATCAGAGGTCTGGGTGTCTTTGTACCAGTTGAACCACAGTCCAGAGCTAATGTCCAATTTACACATCAGAGTAACAGAGTCTCCGGTGAATAGCTGCTTCTGATTTAATGTAAGTTGGGGCTTTGATTCTGGAAAGGAGAGACCATGAGATTTCAGTCGAAAGCCTCAACACACAGTGCACCATGGTCTCAGTAAGAAACATACCAATCAAGCCAGGTTAATATTGCCAGTTAAACGTTAAAAAGGGCTTACAGTATCACACTCTGTACACTGAAGACATATTCTACGCCAGGCGTGCGTATAGACAGGGACAAAGTGGTGCTAAAGCACCCACCACCACTTTGCCCTACTGGACGAAAATTCCAGTTTTCAAAGTTCTTTTTGTACTTTTTTGTCACAGTGGTCTGTGTCCCATGTTGACATTATCATCTGCAAATGCGTGACGATCAGAATCATGTGATAATAATGCCTCCGTACAATATACTGTATAGCCTCTATATCCTTGTAAGGCAGCTGAAAGTTCCACATGCCCCTTGAGCACCTGTCCTCCAAAATGTATGTGCTGTTCTACACCATGCTGATATTACCTGTTACATACAATAAACCAATCTACTCCACTCGATCCTACCCCCCAAATACACATGCATGGACACACACACACTAAGGTGTGCATTTACCTTTTACTTCAATGTACATACTGCTGCTGTTTTGTGATGTTGTGGGTCTTTGTCTCCTCTCCCCCTGACACCAGTACTGGCCCTCATCAGACTCAGCAGCACTTGTAATGGTGAAGGTGTTTCCCTCAAACACCGGGACTCTGCTGGACCCCTTATACCACTGATATGTCCAGCGGCCACTGGGAGACTCTATCACACACGTCATAGTGACTGTCTCTCCAGTGAACACAGGACCCTCAGGCTTTACGGCCAGTGTAGGTGTTGGAAGGGCTGCAGAGGAAGAGATGGAAGATTTAAAGATAATCTGTATCTGTATCAATTCTTGTATTAAAATTATATATTTGACCAAAACTCAATCAAAACATTGAACAAATAGTTTGCTTCACTGTGATTTGTCAAATAGAGAGAGAGAGACAGACAGACAGACAGACAGACAGACAGACAGACAGACAGACAGACAGACAGACAGACAGACAGACAGAAATCCTTTTTCCATCCAATATAAAGTCGCTTTAAAATAATGCGCATTAAAAAGTTGATGCGACACAAGTGATGGAAAAGCGGTTAAGTCGCTTCAACGCCGGCTTTGTCGACCTCATTTATATCGCTTTAAAAAGGTGGATTGGCGAGAGATAAGTCGACATAAATTGGATGGAAAAGGTTAAAGCGACGTAGGAAGTTCGTACATGCGCAGTGCTATGTTATTATGTGCGCGAGAATTCGAATGTTGTTTCACATTATTTACCTCAGCGTAGTCAGCTAGCCTCAAATACAAAAAAAAATGGAGAGACAGACCTGGACACGCAGGGAAACCTTGAGTTTAATCGCAGTCCTGGCAGATTTGGATGCGCTGTCTGCCCTCGATGGAAAAAGACAGAGAAATGCCACTATCTTTCAGGGGGTGGCGAAGGAGCTGGAGAGGAGAGGGGTCGTGAAGCCGTGGCAGGCTTTCCGTACAAAATACAAAGCTTTGAAAGCTAGGTACTTAGTGGAAAAAAGGCAGGCATCAAGGAGTGGGGCTGGAGGAAGACGTCGGTTTGAATTTTTTGACGAGATGGACCAGCTACTGGGTGCCAGGCCGATAGTCGTAGCAAGGACTTCAGCTGTTGACAGCACCGGTGAGTGGATTAATTGTAAATACAAATTTGTTGATGTAGGGCAGGCTAGTGTTATCCTACGTTATCTGACAGGGACCTTGCTACTGTAAACTTGCTAATAGATAGCCCTCTTCAAGTGTCACACCGTGAGGACTCCAGGTAGTAGGCTACAGCTGTTTACATAAATGTCTTCTCATTTTAATCTTCACCCCATCGTGTATCGCTCGAACAAGTAATTATATGTTTATATCAAACAGGCCACGATACTCAGAGACATAGCACAGGTGCTAAATAAACAGAAAGACGTGTGCTGACATTTTCTAATGGTGGACGATTTCTCACTGTTACATTGTTGGTCTGGCTCTATAGTCCCCCTTGATGACCAATCTCGTGTGGAAGAGGAGGAAGAGGATGATGATGAAGAAATGGATGAGGAAGAAGAGGGTGCTGGTAAGTCTTAAGTCAGGATCATCATGCTTTTGAATGACATTTATTCATGCCAATAATGAGCTGTTGTGTATCACAAAAGTGAGTAGCCTACACCCTCCTCAGTTGTTTTCCTTTTTCTTCAGCATCTGACCAAAGTGGGTACTCCGGCACCCCTATGTGAAAATGCCCAGAAATAGTGACGTCAATGAAATCCTATGGAGAGTGTCCATGTCGTGTGGTCTGATGAGACCAAGATAAACAAATTTGCTTTAGATGGTGTTAAGCATGCGTGGTGGTAAACAAGTGAATTTTACCAAAAAAGTGCATCATCTGGCTAGTCAAGCATTGTTGTGGGACTGACATGGTTTGGCGATGTATGGATGCCGTCAACATTGGAAATCTGAATTAAACCTAAAGAAGCATGCATGTCAATCTGCACTGTGACTACAGAAGCAGATCATGATACTCCATAGGATTTCATTCAAAACTCAGGTAGCCAGGTGCAGACTTAAAATATACAATTTCAATGTACTGAAAGGTTGAAACGCACACTGATGACCTCCCTTTTAATTAAATGTGTTTGTGTTTATCTGTTTCCTCATGTAATAGAAGACTTAGGTGGACAGGTGACTATGGAGGACTCCGAGCCCCCAGCCCCCACCCCAGCAGCAGCAGGAGGTAGTCGCCTGTTTCGGAGGCCACTTAAGAAGAAGACCGGACTAGCTGCGGTGAGTCAGCAGCTGTCTGACCTACTGAAAAGGCAAGAGAGGCAGGAGGAGGCAGACAGAGAGATGCTTACCTCTCTGACTACATCCGTCAAGCGCCTGGTGGACTGCCTGGAGCGTCAAAACAACCCACTGCCCACTGCCTCTTCAAGCAGCCAAGTGGCCTCACCGTCCTTCCCTACCTACCCTCACCCCTCTCCCAGCCCCTTTCTTCAGAATCAAAATTTCATGTACATGCAACAGCAAAGTTATTCCTCCACCACCCACTCCCCTGATTTCCCAACATATACTGAAATGTAGGTTTTCATAAAAAAATAAATAAAAAAAAACACACTTAACCAAAACATGATTCCCAATTGTAGGCATTGTACTTGTTTATTTGTGAAATGTTAATGTTTTAATGTTATTTAATATTTATTATTACTATTTATTAAATGCAATTTTTTTGTGAAAAATGCTCATGTTTGTTTGTTTTTGATATACATACTATTCACTTGATGTGAATTCTGTCGTCTTTTACAAATTCATGTGACTCATCAGGTGACGCATCAGGGCATCTCTTATTGCTGCTGCCTCAGTGTTCTCCTCCTCCTCCCTCCCAGTGTCCTCAGGATCTTCTCCTTCATCCTCATTTCCCAGTTCAGGGAGTATATCAGGTGCAGTCTCTATCTGCTCTTGATTTTTTGCCTCACACATGTTGTGCAGGACACAGCATGCCGATATAACCTTCGGCATAAACAGGTGGTTGATGTCACTCTGCCTGCCCAGCACCCTCCACCTTGCCTTCAAACGACCAAAGCTATGTTCAACGGCTACCCTGATGGCATTTAAATGTTTGTTGAATGCTTCCTCTGATAGGGAGAGCACAGGCCCAGGGTAGGCCTTGGTCAACCATGGGAGGAGGGGGTAGGCAGGATCTCCTACTAACAGGAAGGGTATGTTTGTGGCCTGGATAACAATATGGCCCTTAGGGTGTCTGTCCTCATTCCTGAACAAGCCTGATTGTTTTAAAACGGCGGAATCGTGTGTACTGCCAGGCAGACCCGCAAATATATTTCTGAACAAGCCCCTGTCATCCACCACTGCCTGCAGCACTAATGATGTGGCTCCTTTTCTGTTCACAAAATCCCTGAAGCCCTCCAGAGGTGCAGAGATGGGGATATGGGACCCATCAATTGCGCCGTACACCTGTGTAGATAATAATAACAATCATACACAGTCAATTGTTGCATAAGTTATAATGATCAATTCAACTCTAAGTGTTAATTCAACAGTACAAAATGAGTGGGACCATATGCTAAAAGCAGTATTGACTTAAGACTGCACATTTTACCATGTGATAGGCCTACAGCCCCAGACAAAAAGAAAAAAACACCCGTTGTGGAGGATGTTCATTCAGTTGATGTTAGTGTCCTTTTCACACGGACAGAGGACAGGTGCAGGGGTTGGTAATGGGGGGTCTGTCTGTGGGTGAGTGTGGTTTTGTGTTTCGAAGCGGGCAAAGAAACTGTTCAGGTCATTCAGCAGAGAGGTGTTGCTCTCAAAGGGCTATTGTAGTCTGTGATGGCCTGTATGCCCTGCCATAGGTTCTGTGTGTGTCTGCTGTCTGAGAAGTGTGAAGTTATTTCGTTTGTATAGTATTTCATTGCCTTCCTGATGCCCTGGGACAGGCTAGCCCTGGCTTATGCAGACTAGGCAGTTTTGGGTCTGTGATCCATCATTTTTCAAAAAAAATGAAATAAAATAAATAACCTTAAATGACTGTATGAACATCCTCCACGACAGGTGATTCCATACTTTTTGCCAGGGGCTGTAACTATGTTTGTAAGATTGTAATTGTAGGCCTCTTAGGGGCCTAAAGCAAAGTAGGAGGGGTTAGTCTAAATGACATTTTATTCATACAGGGATTGGATAGCATAATAAAATCACGCCTACCTGGGGTATGCGCTGACGTACGTCATTCCTATAGGCGATTTGTTGAGCCTCTTCTGCGGATGGCAATTTGATGAATCTATGTAGCATTGAGCACAAGACTCTGCAAAAGCTATATACACATCGGTGAACCGTAGTTACAGAGACTCCGAACTTCCCGGCAACGACCCGGTATTCACAACAGCTGGCTAATTTAAACAGTGCTATTCCCACCCGTTTCTCCAACGACACAGCTGCTCTCCTGCTCGCAGGGTCAGGCCTCATACGTGGCTCTACAAGCACACATATCTCTCTAAACAGATTCTTACTGACTCGAAAATCAGTCATAAACTGACGGTCCGTATATATTGGTACGTCCTTCTCCCACCATAAACAGCACCTTTGGTGCTGCCAGGTTACTGGCGATCTGCGAGTACTGCAGGTAAGAAGGACACTCATTAGGTATGCGAGTCGCCTTCTCCGGGCTGTCATCCGTTTTCTGATAACAGTTATTGTGGATAATATATTGATAATTAATAAGACGACACGTAGGTTATCCATCTTGTTTTGTCGGTCCGGTAGCCAAGGCTATATTCTCACGCGCGATAAAGTCTATTTTACTTTTGACACAAACATTCTAAAAGAGCGACTCAGTGGATGGAAAACGTCCAAGCGCGACAGAAATAGGTGGATTAACGAGGGGCATTGTGACGTAGCGTAAATGCGCTTCAAGTACTTTTTTGATGGAAAACGGTTCTGGTGCGACTTTTGTCGCTTTAAATAAAATCGACACAGGGGACAAGTCGCTTCAGAATTGGATGGAAAAAGGATTACTGTCTCGTGTGTGTTTACCTTTCACATCAAGGGTAATGCTCCTGCTCCTTTGTGATGTTGTGGGTCTTTGTCTCCTCTCCCCCTGACACCAGTACTGGCCCTCATCAGACTCAGCAGCACTTGTAATGGTGAAGGTGTTTCCCTCAGACACTGGGACTCTGCTTGGTTCCTATATACCACTTATATGACCAGCCACTGAGAGACTCTATCACACACGTCATAGTGACTGTCTCTCCAGTGAACACAGGACTCTGGGGGACTACAGTCAGTGTAGCTGTGGGGAGGGCTGTGGAGATAGGGCTAAAATATTAGATTGACTGACTATCTGTATTTGCCCAAATGGTAGCTATACAGTGAAACAGTGCAAGCCAGTTAAATGTAAAAAAGTATGTTTGTAAGCTGAGCTCAAGCCTTGATTGAACTCAAGGCTTTCAAATTGAGTTAGCTTACAAACTTAATACAGCAGGGCAATTTACTTTTTTTTCTCTTTTAACTGGCTGCAATGTTTTACCGTGTACTCCAGATTAAAACATTAAACAAGAAATAGTTTGAGTAACTGCTTTGGGGGGACAGTTCTGATAGCACAAGATGAAGAATTAGCATGGTTATCCCAATAACCCAAAACAATAGCCTAAGGCCCTTATGTTCATATTCATAATCCAGTATACAACCGATTGCCTCACCTAGTACTGTCAGGAAAGCAGTGTTGCTGAGGCTTGTTAGTTTCCCACTGCCCTGTCTCCTTCCATAGCATGCATAGTGTCCTCCATTAGACTCATCAGCATTGCCTATGGTGTACGTGTTTGACTCAGATGCTCCGCGTGACAAGAGGTTAACTGGTGACGAGTGATAATATCCCCACCCATATGTCCAGCCACCTGATGGCTGTATGAGGCAAGTCAGAGTGACTGGCTCTCCTGTGTACACGGTGGCCATTGAGATCTCCACTGTAGGTTCAGGCATAACTATACGGTGAAGAAAAGACATCAAATCAGGCTGTTTCAAAATTGTGAAACATCAGATGGATAGAGTTAATTTAGTCAATACCTGTTACTGTGACAAGTTTATATTTGCTGAGCTGGGATTCGCTTGGATTACCGCTTCTACGTCCTTCACATGTGAATTGGTACTGCCCAGGTTGATCAGGTAGAGCAGTGTTTATTATTCTACTGTTTTGTTGAATAGATTGCTGTCCACTGCGCCAGTAATAATAATGCCAGCCTGTGTACTTTGCTATGTCGCATCTGAGAGTGACTGTATCTCCAGGGTAGTATGGACCCTGAGGAGACACCACAGACACTGTAGCTGTGGGCCGATCTGTGGAGGAAAAACACATATACTGAGGAGCTCATATACTGTAGCCAAATCAATCCATGAAAATTAACGTAATTACAACATACATATATTGCATCACACCACATTAACACACTGCAGACACGGTTGTGCAAAGAAACATATGTTTTGTGTTTTGCACTCCTGCCTTAAACCGACAATATCATTAGTTCTACTATTAAATCAGCTGTATTTTTCCTGCTGCACTGATAGGGGCAGGGCCACTTCGGTGAGAGTATTTTGGTCGATCATTTAAAGGATGGTTCCGGCGTAAAATGAAAGTTTCACCATCGCTTTCTCATGCCACATAATGTATCTAATGATGAGCCATTCTGGGAAATGCCGCGCCGTTATGAAGTTAGCTAATTTTAAGCTTTTTGGCGAAAAACGCAGCCAATGCATCACGGCGGGGCCAATTATAGGCCTATTATTTTCTGATGTTTCCCCGCTATAAACAACTTAAAAAACGATACACACTTCATCACAAAGGTCTCGTCAATCAAACCGAGGCACAGAGACGATCATCGGACCACACAGTCTTTCACTGGCCAGTGTTTTCAGAGGTGTCTCACTGTTGCAACTCTCTGACCCGGATGCAGGCTACTCAATCAGGTGGCTAGGTAGCCTAGGCTAAACATGGTCCGCGGTTCTTACACCGGCTGCGACCGTAAAATGAAAAGCTGGAACCCCGACCGTTTTCACCGACTGCCACTGTCTAAACCAGCCATATTACGGGAATGGCTAATAGCATTAGAAGTGGACGAAACTGACATAAAAACCCTGAGGGATCGCTACTACCGTGTATGGAGGGAGCATTTCGAGGATGATGACTACAAGAAGAGTAAGGGAGATGGAACACCTAAACGAAACCGTCTAAAGATGAATGCTGTACCAAAAAGACGCATGGCTATGGAGGTATGTTTGAAGAGAGAGAAACATGTGTAAATGTGTCTGGCTCATGAATCTTGAGTGTCTGTGAATCTGTGAAACTGGTTGCAACACCGCGCGTCTTTGCCAGCAAGCACTCTGTTTTGGGAAGGCATACAGGTGCAGTAAATGTAGCCCACTACAGGAGATAAATAAACTGTCAAAACAAACTAGCGCGGGATGGCAAGTGAAATTGTGAAATTGTGCGACCTGAGGCATTCGATGTGGTTGATGTCAAGCATGCTAGAGTAGTTTGTGAAGCAGACACTAATTGACCAGGGCGCGCGAGGTCAGATGGACCATTACGCAACGGAGGAGGGCTGGAGGAATTTTATGAAGTCGTACTAGAAGTGCTCTTACGGATGTAAGTACACCGCCAGTTAAGGGTGGGCGATATATACCGTCTGCGAAGTTATCGTAAATGTTGTTTTGACGATGAGTAATTTTGCAATATCAAGATATTTTTATGAAGACAATAAAATCAACAAAGGCGCTGTGACAGGACTCATTCAGACAGTGACGACAGCCAAGCCTTTCAGCCAATAGTAATGTAGTTGTGAACTGGAGAAAAAAGTCTGTGAACCAATGAGCAGACAGCGCTGAGGGGGGCGGGCTGCAGCGTTTTGCCAAACAGTATCACTCGTGCACAGACAGCTCTGCTGCTGCTGGGCACTGGAGGAGAGTTGCTGTTATCCAAATGGTGGATTTACATGAGGAATTCAACCACTAAACCAGCCATTGCATGGTGCTGAGGGCGTTTTGAAACTATGTGCTTTACTTAGCAACCGTCTGTGATTATGGAAAGCCAAATAGTTAGGAAGATAAATAGCTTTGTCTCTGGTCTGAGAAATCGCTAGTTAGCGAACTAGGCTAAGCAATGTTGTTCTCTACAACTATTAGTGGCTGTTACTCACTACTCAAACACCCACCTGCATACAGATGGCATAACTGCTTAGGTGGACAAGTACTGTTAAGTTAGACTGGTGCAGTGAGTTAAATTACAATGTGTGAAATTTAACACATGCAATTTGCAGCTGCCCTAGTTTCCTATCCATGTACTGTTTCCAGTCAAAAATGGCTGTCATCTAACAGAATCATAAGCAATACATTATAAAACTATTTTTTATTTACATGGATATGTTTTCATGCCAAGTGATGAAGTATTACTTTACAGACCAGAGCATATGCATGTTATTAAATTCAAAAGCTCTTCAGCACAGCATTTCTCCCAACTCTCTGTCCCTCCCCAGTTACAACACAAATGCAGCACTACTACCTCCAGTGCAGAATTGAAATTTGTCTGGAATCATGCACAAATAATAGACAGCATAAATGTGTAGCTTTGTTATACTGCCATGCTTTGTGATGTAGCCTAGTGTAGACATGCCATAATTTATGCAGACCTCTTGGTAACATGCAGTTTAGGCTACATAGGCCTACAAATTATCTGCTTTACTCACCCTGCCCTGCCAAATTCCTATACAGTAAAATTCAAACACATTGATTACCCCCCCCCCCCCCTCCTGAAATAGGCCCTACTGGTTTTTGCAAGTGTTTTTTGGAAATTATCGTCAACTTATCGTTATCGTGAAAATTCTAAAACTTATTGAAATAATTTTTTTTGCCCATATCGCCCACCCCTACCACCAGTGGTGTGTTATTACAAAGTTGAATCCATGTTATATTATACCGTGTCGCAATTACTTTGTAAGAGTAGTCTGCCTACCTGATCGAACATCTGGGAGTGATAAAACCACCTAGGGCTACACGTCCGGGAGTGATCTCAGTTGGGAGTGTCCATCTGCCACCGGTACTCTCCATACAACTCTTCAAATCTGCTGCCTGCACACACGGTAGTCGCGATCCCTCCGGGTTTTTATGTCAGTTTTGTCCACTTCTGATGCTATTAGCCATTCCCGTAATATGGCTGGTTTAGACAGTGGCAGTCGGTGAAAACGGTCGGGGTTCCAGCTTTTCATTTTACGGTCGTAGCCTGTGTAAGAACCGCGGACCATGTTTAGCATAGGCTACCTAGCCACCAGACTGAGTAGCCTGTATCCGGGTCAGAGAGTTGCAACAGTGAGACACTTCTGAAAACACTGGCCAGTGAAAGACTGTGTGGTCCGATGATCATCTCTGTGTCTCGGTTTGATTGACGAGACCTTTGTAATGAAGTGTGTAGCGTTTTTGAAGTTGTTTATAGCGGGGAAACATCAGAAAATAATAGGCCTATAATTGGCCCCGCCGTGATGCATTGGCTGAGTTTTTCGCCACAAAGCTTAAAATTAGCTAACTCCATAACGGCGCGGCATTGCCCAGAATGGCTCATCATTAGATACATTATGTGGCATGGGAAAGCGATGGTGAAACTTTCATTTTACGCCGGAACTATCCTTTAAGCCAGTGTTTCCCAACCAGGGGTACGTGTACCACTAGGGGTACGCGAGCACACTGCAGGGGGTACTTGGACAAATGTTGTTATTGTAACAAATGTATGGAGCAGTCAAATCAGGACAGAGAAAGCGATATATAACAGGAATTAGGGGGTACTCATGGCTCAACTAAGAGGTTTAGGGGGTACGCGAGACAAAAAAGGTTGGGAAACACTGCTTTATGCGGCCGTCACATGTGTACTGGCCAGCTTCATTAGGAAGAGAGATGGTGATAGTCTTGCTGTTCCTATTCGATATCAGGTTATTGCCTTTGTACCATCTGTACTGTGACAAGTGCTGGTACCCCGCTTTATCTGCCTACGCAACTGAATCCTCTTTTCTGATTGGCTGATGGGGTTGCAACTAATTCCCTATAACCTGTGAGGAGTCAAACGTGCAACCAAGTTAGGCGAACTGCTGTTACTAATTCTAAACTGCAGGTTGCTATGGCCAAAATAGTCTGAGCGAATTAGCCAAAAAAAGGGTCAAAGGTGGAAGTAAATAAAGCGAAAGCATATTTGGTATCATTTGAATCGTTGTTTTCTGTAGATTACGAATATTTGGTGCCTACAGTGCAGATTTGTACAGAAAAAAAGTTATGGAGCTTTGAATGGAGCATGGTACAATCATTCTTGGCTCAAAAACGATTGTGTGCACATCTTGATATTAGCTGATATCTCCTAAGTAAATTGAAAGATATTCATCAAACTTGGTGTATTTACCCACTATGTGTCATTGAAAAGTTACAATGACAATTTAGGTCAAGAGGTCAAAGGTCAAGGTCATAAAGGGTTACATATGGAAATGACATGCTGTATTGAGTTCATGTATCCGAAGCAGGCTAATGGTTGTTTACACTCAAAGGTTGAAGTAAATAAAGCGAAAGCATATTTGGTATCATGTGAATCGCTGTTTTCTGTAGATTAAGAATATATGGTGCCTACAACGCAGATCTGTACAGAAAAAAAATACGGCGCTTTGAATGGAGCATGGTACAATCATTTTTGGCTCAAAAACGAATGTTAGCACATCTTAATATTAGGTAATATCTCCTAAGCCAGTTGAAAGATATTCATCAAACTTTGTGTATGTAACCACCAGTGTTTCCCATACATTGAGGAAACTATGGCGGCCCGCCATAGTTTAAATTTGGCCGCCATAGTTTCCGAAAATGTAAAAAAAAAAAAAAAAAAAAAAAAATTTTTTTTTTTTTTTTTTTTTTTTTTTTTTTTTTTTTTTTTTTTTTTTTACGATTGCCGTTTTTGTTTAAAACGATTTGAATTACGATTTCCTTCACATTTTCCTCCTGGAGTAAATACATCCTGTAGAGAAAACCACAAGTGCTTGAAAGACAGAGGGATCAAAAGCCTAGTCAAGTTGTAGTTAACTTGGGTTTGGGAGCAATAAAAAAAACCTTCAGAGAAGGGACAGTTGGGATGAGTTTACTAACACTCCCCAGGCTTTGTTTTACAGTTGTAATGAGTTAGGTGACAGCCCTTCATTGACAAGGCAGAGGAGACATCGGGCTGCATATAGAAATGAATGTGTAATGAATGTGAATATACATAAATGTGTAATATGTTGTTCCGCCCTTTTAATGGGAGGAATTTTGAAAAAACTGGCCCTGTGACCAGCAACCCTAATGTAGAATGTGTACGCCGATGTGTGTGTGGGGAAAAGGCATAGCCTACCGTCTTAGACCCTTTTTGTTTATGCGTTAACAATTTCACAGTAATCTTAAATTCTTATCTCTGCTCCTATTTTGTTTTATTATTTTTTCATTACATAGACCCTACATGTGTATTATGTAGCCTTATTTCTCAAAATATAAATGGCTGAAATGTAGGCTAGGCTGCGCGAATACAACACCCCCCCCCCCTCCCCCCCAAAAAGGCCCGCGTGCAAAACCCCCCCCCCCCACCCCCCCCCCCACTCCCCCCCCCCCCCCCTCCCCCCCCCCCCCCCCCCGGACAAAAAAAATCCCGGCTGCCCCCATAGTTTCCAAAATTTCTGTGGGAAACACTGCCTACTGTATGTCCTTGAAGACCTACAATGAATATGGAGGTCTAGAGGTCAAAGGTCAAGGTCACAAGGGGTCTCACAGGGAACGAACATGCAGTATTGGGTTCATGTTTCCAAAGCAGGCTAATGGTTCTTCACACTTAAAATTTGAAGTACTGTAACTAAGTGAAAGCATATTTGGTATCAATTGTATTGTGGTGAGTCCCTATGTGGAGCACATTGACTTAATGACCCTCTTTTATATAGAAGAATAAAAAAAATCAGTTCGCCATTTCTGTAGACAAATGTGCCAAACTGTTACGTAACTGACAGCCAACTTCCCATTTGTCCCTCCCTTCCCAGAGTATCAACTTTACCCTTCTACTTTTGTGTCATGTATTGATATGCCTATCCATGGTCAGTAAAAATAGAAGTCTACACATGCATTTTTATTTTTAGCGAAATATCTTATCAGTTGGCATATTTTTCATATATGTACATATTTGAACATTGTGACAGTTTTGCCATTGTAATGCCAATGCAGTCTGACATTTGAGCTATCTATTATGATCAAATGAAGTTGCTATGCATGTGCATGTTCATTTAAAAGATGTACAGTATATCACGAAAGTGAATACACCCCTCACAGTTTTGCAGATTTTTGAGTATATCTTTTCATAGGAAAGCATTACAGAAATGTAACTTTGACAAAATGATTAGTGACCTTTTAACAACATATTTAACCGCTTACATTTCTTGTTCACTCAGAAAAAAACAAAATACAACCATTAATGTTTGAACATGTACTCACAAAAGTGAGTACACCCCAGATTAAAATCCGGTAGAGAAGGGGCTATGTTGGCTCGAATCGTCTCGAAATGAAACGAAATGAAAAGGGATGACAAGGGAGGTCATCAGTGTGCGTTTCAACCTAAAGAAAATTTGTTTATCTTGGTCTCAGGAGAGATGAACAGACCAAGGATATGGATCACTGGAACCATGTCGTGTGATCTGAAGAGACCAAGATAAACAAATTTGCTTTAGATGGTGTCAAGCATGTGTGGTGGTAAACAAGTGAGTTTTACAAAAAAGGTGTATCCTCTCATAAGCCAAGCATGGTAGTGGGACTGACATGGTTTGGGGATGCATGAATGCTGTCAACATTGGCAATCTGAAATACACCTAAAAGAAACATGCATGTCAACATGCACTGTGACTACTGAAGCAGATCATGATATTCTCCATAGGATTGCATTCAAATCTTACACCAATCTATTTAAGCCAGATGCAGATTCAAAATTTAAAAGTTCAATGCAAAGAAAGGTTGAAACGCACACTGATGACCTCCCTTGTCATCCCTTTTCATTTTGTTTCATTTTGAGACGATTCGAGCCAACATAGCCCCTTCTCTACCGGATTTTAATCTGGGGTGTACTCACTTTTGTGAGTACATGTTCAAACATTAATGGCTGTATTTTGTTTTTTTCTGAGTGAACAAGAAATTTAAGTGGTTAAATATGTTGTTAAAAGGTCACTAATCATTGTGTCAAAGTTACATTTCTGTAATGCTTTCCTATGAAAAGATATACTCAAAAATCTGCAAAACTGTGAGGGGTGTATTCACTTTCGTGATATACTGTATGTTAAGTAATGTTTAAAAAAAAAATTAAAAAAAAATGGAATACCGTAAAGGGCATGTATAAGGATTGACATGTATTGCATTATCTACATTTCGTATGAAAAGGGTAACCCCTGTATTGTGATATGTATTGTATTGTGAGGTTGTTGACAACACCCAGCCCCACAAGCCACATTGTAATTTCCTATATAGTACAGTAAGGGATGCACAGGATTGTTCAAAGTCAAGCAGCCACACCACGGCCTCTGACAAACTTTCTAAACTTTGTTTTTAGAAGATGGGACTGTTTTAAAAAGCATAACTTCTCCCTCTCTCACTCCCTTTCTATTTCTTGCTCACACACACACACACACACACACACACACACACACACACACACACACACACACACACACACACACACACACACACACACACACACACACACACACACACACACACACACACACACACTACCCCACCTCAATTTCCTTGCCAAAAAACGTTTAAAACACATATAAGCCCACATGCCCTCTGTCTTTCTGTCTTTTTGCCTGGGATGAATTTCAGTATTAAGTTGTACTCAGTAAGCTTAATGTCTTGATTCATTATTTTCCATGTCACTGCCATGGATGATGAAATAGGGCTAGAAGAGGGATCTGGCATACGTGCAGATCTTTGCATTATATTTCAGTGTGGAGATGATCTGTCATCTTGTTCCACTGGATAGCAAAAGCTGATTGACTATAGCATTGCTATAGGCAACAACACACTTACCACATTTTGTACTGCTAAATTGGAAGACAATGCCAGCGTTAATATACACAGAGGGTGTAGGGTAGATGCCAGAGGGTAGTGGGCAACACCTTATTGACCATTAAACGCAAAGCAATGCGGACCACTGATAGCAGTGATGCAAAGACAAGGAAAATTACAAGAGCATATAAAGATGTGTTTGACTGGATGAAGCAATGTATGTATTGTGGGAAATACTGCAATGATCAGTTAGACAAAAATGTTTCCCAGGTCATGACTATGGAGTATAAAGATCGTGTACTTTCAGTCTGTGCTGAACGAAATGATGCATTGTCAGAAGAGGTGAGATGCAGGGTTATCAACTGCATTGATCTGGTACAAGCTGAAGCAAAGGTATCAAGTGGATCAAAGACCATAATTGATGGAGGAGCCCTACTGCATAGGCTGAAGTGGATACCTGGGCAGACTTTTCAGGAGTTGTTTCAACATTATGCATCTTATCTGAAGACAAAGTATGGACAATGTCATGTGGCCTTTGATGGCTACGAAAGTGGCCCCTCAACCAAAGATCATGAGCACTTGAGGAGATCTGCAAAGATAGCCCCAAACATTACTATAAGCAGTAATGCAATTGTTCAAGTAACACAAGAGGCATTTTTCAGAAATGAGTCCAATAAATGCAAGTTCATAAATGAGCTGGCCAAGGAATTGAGAGAACATCAGATTGTCGTACAGCAAAGTGATGGCGACGCAGATGTTTTGATAGCTGAAATGGCTTTGAGGTTGGCAAAAGAGGGAGAGTCTGTAGTTGTCGTTGCGGATGACACTGATGTCTTCTGTATACTGCTGCATCATTGGAATTCGACCATGGGTGACATATTCTTCAGATCAGAAAGGAAAGGCCGGCAGAGGAACCAAAGAGAAGATCAAGTATGGAATATGCGTGATGTTTCAATTGCCAACCAGTCCATCAAGGAACACGTGCTCTTCATTCATGGCTGGGGAGGATGCGACACCACTTCTGCAATATATATGCAAACTTCTGTTACTACAGTAAGCTTGTTTAAAATGAGCTATCATGTTGTTTTTGATGTACTGAAGGTTTGTTATAGGGATTGGGTTTTATTACATCACTTATGAACTGAAACTATTACTTTAAATCTTGTACTAGTGCAGATGTTTGGAGTTTTATAAAAGCATATTATTTTGATTTTCAAAGACAACTGCATGAACATATGATGTAAAGCAGTGTTTCCCAACCTTATTTGTCTTGTGTACCCCCAAGCCTTTTCGTTGTGCCATGAGTACCCCCGAAGTCAAGTTTTATACCGCTTTCTCTATCCCAATGTAACTGAGCTACATGTATTTGATAAAATTACATGATGTTTCCAAGTACACCCTGCAGTGTGCTCGCATACTCCTAGTGGTACACGTACCCCTGGTTGGGAAACACTGATGTAAAGTTGAAACAACTGTTATTTTGATATAGAAAATAAAATCCATTGTGTTATAATCAGTGTCTTTGTCTTTTTATGTCAATTCACATGTTAATGCTTTAAGCTGTTACTGTGAGATGTGAGCTACATTAAGCGGTAACCTCATGACCTTTGACCTCTACTTTTGACCTTATGACCTTTAATGCCTAATCAGTTTATGTATAGGGTTGATGAGCTGTTGTGGGTTTAATAACAATATTTCAATACATTTGAGAGGTAAAAAAACAGATAGGCCTATTTTATGTCAAGTATGACCTTGCGTGACCTTGACCTTTGACCCCCGAGATATTAACTCCTCCTACTTTCATCAAGAACTTATGGTGAGTAAATATACCAAGTTTGGAAAAGATCCTTTCACTGGTATGGAAGATATCAGCTAATATACCTATTGGTGACATCATACGATTTTAGCCCAAAATGCATTATAATGTGTTACATTCAAAGCTGAATAACTTTTTTTCTGTACAAATCTGTGCTGTAGGCACCTGAAATTCTTATTCTGTATAAAATTACGGAAAGATTGATACCTAATATGCTTTCGCTTTATTTACTTCCACCTTCAAACCTAATTCGCTCAGACTAAAAGCCAGTCCTTAGTTCTATCGCATTTGTTTATCAAGTCAAGAGTCAGTCGTTAATTCTATCGCATTTGGTTGTCAAGCCAAGAGCCAGTCGTCAGTTGGTTGTCAAGTCTCTCGCCCTAAAAGTTCTACTACATGCATCTGATAGAGGCGCGCCTGATTACGTGCGCACTAAATTATTCTGCAGTTGACATAATTCATAGGTTACAAATTTACAGATAGGCCCAGCAATAGATGACAAAAATACCCTGTACCGAAATTCTAAGCACCTGCCTCACCATCAATTGTATCGAAACGAGTCACTTCGTCATCTGCTCTACTCCCATGTTTTTTAAAATGTAGGCTATTTCCCGCTGCCTTCCCTTTGTTATTGATCTGAAAACAACCTTTTTTTAAAAATAGGCTACTCTCCTCTTGTGGGGATGGAACACGTGTGAAAGGGGAAAGGGGAGAGTTATTAAAAATGACCCTAGCGTGGGGAATCTCTCTCTCCCTTTTACGCACAAAGTTGACAGGTAGCCTATCCTGTGATGATCAGAAGGGGGAAATAGATGCGTGATGCGACATGTTTCGATTCAGCATGTAGAAATGCTTCGCAAGTTTTTGTTTTTAAACTTCCATCCCGCCGTGGTATATGGGCAAAGGAAAATTGAATAATCACAGCGTCGGCAACGCAACATTCTATCTTGATAGAACATGGTTCCTACAACTTTACAGACAATAATAGATTAAAAAAGTACCCCACCATAACGGCAGATAAGCGGGATAACGGCCTTCGAGGTCGACCGGTTATAGAAATGAATGGCTTGGCAGAGGCAACTGCGCGCACTGCGTGCATCACCAAAGTTCGGAGCCGCCGCCTCGCTTCATTAAAGCATGCTACACGGATCCATTGACTTTCACTAGCTTAGCGACATGCTCCCTCTTTTAACTTGTCTTAAAGCAAGACAACGGCTTACATGAAAAATAAGACACTTTACCACCTTTGTAAACCCTGGCCAACGATTTTAACTGTATTAATCCCCAAAATAGTGGCATACCCCTTTAAACCCAAACAACTACTGCAAATACTACCACTATTACTTCAGATGTCTGTGCCCTGATGCTGATTGGGAAACTGCCAATCAAAGATTTTAAGGTCATAACAGAATAAGCTACAGTATGTGTCTACCAGGGCTTGACATTAACTTTTTCATTTGCCGGCCACTGTGGCTAGTGGTTTTCCCAAGTCACTAGCCATCCAGCTATTCTACTAGCCATGATTTTTTTTTTATCATGACGCTGTATATCTAACCTCAGAAAATGAGGTGCTTAAAGCAACAAGATGAGTGCATGGGTGTCTACATGGAAATAAAACAAATAAATAGATAAGAGTAACTGAGTTTTTTTCTTGAACTTAAATACAAACAATTAATACACAAGGGGCAAAGTGCAGAATATACCCTATTCTGATGTCATACCATAGAATAAGCTACCTGTCAAATTGGCTAGTGACACTGAAATTGTTACCAGCCACAGCCAAGTTTTACCAGCATTTGGCCGGTTGGCAGGTGCCAGTGTCAAGCCCTGGTGGCTACCCACTGTTATCAGAGCTTCCATTGCACGATCACATTAGCCTGTTGTTTCTTGATGCTAACATACAGTACACAAAAAAGAGAAAAGGGAATGCTTCACTGGGTCCTGTATCCAGTTAGTAAAAAAGGGTGCTCATCAAAAAGAACTTGGGCGTCCAAACTTCCATGAAAAGGTCAAAAAAACACTATTTGAGGCACTCCTTACCAAAGTTTAAAAAGCCTTTATTAAATACTGGCTACTATTTTTAGCCTGTTGTTTCTTGATGCTAACACAATTGGGTAACAAGCATCTCACCTGCAGCATGTCCAGAGTGTGAGCACAGGCACAGCACTACAACACAAACATATGAAATGACATAGGCCTTATTATACTGCTCAAATACAAGTCAAAACAGTCATATGCCTCTTCCCAAACGGGAGCGTACCTATGTTCCCCGGGTCCTATGTTCCCCTGTCTTTGTATGGGAAAGGGGAACATAGGACCCTTTTTCTAAAAAAGGGTTCTATGTTCCCCGCATTGTATGTTTCCAAGTTTTCAAATTGTGCCCTTCCCAAAACCTAACCTGTTGTAATGCAGTGTTTCTGAGTTTTCAATTTGTGCCCTGACCAAAACTATCCCTAAACATAACCTGCCACAGTTGCAATAGCAACCAGCACTTTGTCATGTGGCAGCAGCGTACTTTGAAGCAGTGGGGAACATAGGACCCGGGGAACATAGGGATGACCCCTCCCAAACTATGTCGTTATGGCCGCTCTGTGTAACAGTTAGCATCTCCTCATTTGGTACTTTGATTTCATCTGCTTATGTCCTTTACTCAACTCTTACAATAGGTTCATCAACTCTGTTGACATACATAGGTTGTCTTTTAATAAGGGATGTTGAAGTTGTTTGTTTGGTCTCAAAACTCTTTGCAAATATAATTCTATGGTTCAATTTATGTAGCAATGTTTTGAGCTAATATGCACACAGGAAAATGAGTAAAATGTCCACAAAAGGTCAATACTCACCAAGAAGCTGGCCGAGAGCAGAGAAGCACATATGGCCTGCCATCCTCTAAGTGATGGCGTGAGAATGCTGATGTCCTAATTTCACACTGCACTCTAAATACGAAGCAGCAAAATAACTTCCTCTCTCAACAAGACCATATGAGGAGGGCAGCGGAAGGTGTGACAGAGAAGGTGACACGCATTGTGGCCAGCGGTGGATGCATGCAAAGGTTTGTGCATGTGTAGGCCTACATTCATTTGTGTGACTACACAAACGTTTAGATAAAAATCCCCTCATTGGCCCTGTAAACTAAAGACATAACTATGCCATATTTAAAGACAAAAGGTAGACTATACAAATACTTTACCATTAAAGCAGTAAACACAGTGAATGGTGATAGTCTATAGGTGGTCAAAGTGGGAAAACTGGCTGGGTACATAGATTTCTATCAATTTATATATGCTCTTGTTTGTGTGGTAAAGTCATTTATTAGTTTACGTCCGGTGTCCAGCCAGATGTCTAAGCTTTATTTTGATGTACAGTACAACACACGTCCTCTGCTCTTCTACCAGTGCTACTGATGAGGTCTACAAAGGAAGTGGTTGGTGTGTTCTCTTTAACATGCAGCTTGTGGCTTAAAAAGAACACCAGACCACAAACACATTTATTCTTAAACTGAAATCTGACAGCCATTTGACAACAGACAAATTGTGAAACAAGTGCAATTCTTCTATATCAGGGGTGTCAAACTCATTTTGGTCCGGGGGCCGCATACAACCCATGTGGACCTCAAGCGAGCCGCATTAGTAACATCATCGCAACAAAAACGTATAGCAGAGGATTAGTGTTTAGTACTATCACGTTTTAAGTGTGTTGAATATGTAGAAAGCAATGCAATACTGATAATACTATGCAAAATTTCCTTGACTTCATTCATTCATTGCCAACCGTGAATGAAGTAAATATGTGACAGATCATTTTGGCAGGTGGTCTGGACGTTTCCCCCCAGAAATTTTTGTATTTCTTAGATGTAATTTCCTGCATTTTCACGCATTCCAACTTCCCGTTTCCAGTTTCAGCTTAATAGGAGCCAATACAAATCCAATTATATTTATTATTTAATTACAACCAATACCAATACAATACGAACAAGAAGTATTAACGTTTTATCTCTATATATGAGGTCTATAATATATGAGCTTTATCAAATACCTGTTACAGTACAAATTCACTATTTATAATAGAAGTGTGATGAAGTGTTACTACATATATACAGTATAACAGAGGGACCATTGGGTTAATGCCATACAGGTCTCGATTTTTCCCCGAGGGAGGGCATAATTGCGCATTTCGGTTATTTCATTGAAAAAAAAAATATATATACCTGTATATTATTATTTTTTTTTTTTTTATATCCGGGCCGGATGGAACCCTCTGGCGGGCCGGATGCCCGCACAACAACTAAAGGGGTCAGTGGTTGAGTGACTATTTGTGTTTCTTCGGAGTCATAATTTATGATGAGTGTCCTATTTGCAGTTATCTTTTGCAAGTTACTTACATTCACTTCAAGTCTTGTGATGGGGAAAGCAAACAGTTGATCACATCGGTGGGCAGTTATGGGTAAGCGGTTAGGGCATCAGACTTGTAATCCAAAGGATGCCGGTTCGACTCCCGACCCGACAGGTTGGTGGGGGGAGTAATTAACCAGTGCTCTCCCCCATCCTACTCCATGAGTGAGGTACCCTGAGCATGGTACAGTCCTGCCGCACTGCTACTTTGGGGTGCCATTGGGGGCTGCCCCCTTGCACGGGTGAGGCATAAATGCAATTTCGTTGTGTGCAGTGAACACTTGTGTGCTGTGGAGTGCTGCGTCACAATGACAATGGGAGTTGGAGTTTCCCAATCGGGCTTTCACTTTCACTTCACTTCACGTCGTACCCCAGTAATTCTCATTTCAGGACCACGGACAAGGTCACACATGTATATTTTCTCCTTCCCTACTTTCATCCTGATTTGAACATTGGGTAGCAAAATTGACCTGAATTCACTAGTATGATGGTGTTTGTCATCATTTCTTTTTTTATTATTACACTTGGGTAGCCTTGGCCCATGAGGTCTTATAATTGGAAGTGTTGCATGTTTTGATACCATGCCATCCATGGCTGGAATGCCCTTGACCAAGACGCCTAATCCCACATCGGCCCAGGAACTAGTGTTGCACCGATATCATTTTATGGCCCTGATACCGATTTCCGATACCACCCTATTTGAAATTTATATATATGAAGGGCTGCATAGCTACTAGTTGGATGTAAAATCATTGCATGGCTTTGTCAGGCTGCTGCCTACCTTTGTGAAACAGGAAAAAGACTAATGCAAAGTGAATCCAGCAGAACTTTTTATACTTTTTAAATATCTTTATGAAATAACTAAGTTCAAGGCTGCGTTCAAGTGTCATACGAGCATATGTAAATGGTATCGGTGCCCTATTTGTTGGTACTCGCCGATACCGATACCACCATTTTACCGATATCGTGCTGACGATACTGATCCTGGCAAAGGTGCAACTCTACCAGGAACAGTAACCAGTTAGGTACTACCAAAGAGGCTTGAGACAAGAGGGCTTACTCACGTCATAACAGCGTAGTACGAAATGATGGCGAGGGAGTACGGAAATTTTATTCTTCTTTTACGGTCAGTATTGGAAGCATCAGGGAAGCATGCAATGCCAATTCCGCGAGGGTCGGAGTGTGGAACAGGTCATAGGACAGCGTGAATGTTTGTCAGCTGTCCTTAATTACCCCCAGCAATTACTGCTGACCAACAGCTGCAGTTAATTTGGCCACAAATTATCCATCATGGTGTTGCCCCCACTGACCATGCGCAAGGGAGTACGGAGATTGTATCCATCGCACCCACTGGCCAATGACCATGTGCAAGGGAGTTAATTTTCCATCCACTCGTGTCCTCAGGCAACGCCCCCGTACTACACCGTGGCCAATGCATTTCCCCCCTAGAGATTGTTCTTCTGTCGAGTTTCTTTGATCCAAAGTGACTTACATTTAGCAACAAGGTATTGGTTAGAGTCCATGGAGTAATGTGGAGTTTGGTGTCTTGCTAAAGGGCATTTCAGCCATGGATGGAAGTTGGGAGAGGGAAGGGTGGGATTGAAACCTGACACCATTTGTGGCGAAGGGGAGTAGAGCTGCCCAGCCAGGACTCAAACCCGGACCTTCTGGGGTAGTAAACTGTGGCTCTGACCGCAACACCAGCCAGGCTCATTGGCGTGACAGTCAAAAGTGACTGGCGAAGTGTATGTGTCTGACAGCTGGTCTTTTCTCACCCATGTTTTTTGTTAAATTTGAGTGAAGTTTTAGGCTGTGAGTTGTGATGGCTGAGAGGTTAAGACACTGGACCTGAAATCGAATCCTGCTAACGGTACATGCACACACAGACGGCACGTTTCCTTAACGTCTCCGTGAGCAGTGCGAGTCCGAGAGGTTCGCGGGCTGCCTTTCACACTGTACAGTTAACGTCCACGTTCTATCCGCGGGCAGCAGCCATTAATTTTCATTTGACGGGGACGTCCGTGCAGGAAAATAGACTCGAGTTCTATTTTCAAGGAGCAACGAGGAAATGTCCAGTCGGGACGGACATGCGTCGCACTTACACCGCATTCCTGTATGCAAGGCATAATTCGTTTTCATGCATTCTAACAGTTTGGGCCCGATAACGGATACGTGAAGTGGACGTACTGAGGACGTCCGCGCCATTGGTGTGTATGCACCGTCACAGTGAGGCCTCTTACACAGTGCACCAGTAAACAAGTCAATTTAATAGTTTAACAAAATGAAACATGGGAGTCGTGCAATAATGTCACACACACACACACAAGCAGTTAAATAAATAAAAACAATATTGAACAATATAGCTCACAACAACCCACAGCTAAGCAATGTTGCCAGATGTACGATAATTATCGTACGTTATTAAAGATATTGATTTTGACCTCTGTGCGATTAAAAAAACCTGATGTACGATAATTTTAGAGTTCTCATTCAATTCATGTTGACGCTTTGAAACAACATTTTGGGTCTTGTACGATAATTTCCTCCCAAAAACGATAGTTTTGAGGATTTGGAACAATAATTCAGCATTTTCCATCTGGCAACACTGCAGCTAAGAGTAACAGTATTGTTGACAAGTGATTGTGGCCTCATCTTAACTAACTATTTACTCATATTTCCATACAGCATTTGCGTTTTAAACTGATCATATGTTCATATGTAGTGTCAGATGATGACGTTGATGTGTGGTGGGGAATTCTAGTAGAGTTTCAACTGTGTTAATCCATGACAGAGTCTGTTGGTATACGTACATGATGGTATGTGTGTTATGATTATAGATGGGACTGCAGTGTCATTGTCCTTATAGGCCTACCATGGGTCCGGGGATGTCAACAACATGAGCTAATGAAAGGGGGGACAGGTGGCCTTATGGACGGTGTGCCCAGTGTTGCCACTTCAGCGACTTTGTCACTAGATAAAGCTAGAGGTCCCTGGCGACTAAAAACCTCATCTAGCGACTTAATCAACTATTGGATGCATCTAGGCACTTTTTGAAATACGTATTGTCAGCTTTTCTAATTGTAACTCTACGCCGCTCTTCCCACGGTTAAAGGATTTCTCCGGATTTGGAGCAAGTTTGAAATACAGGCACTTTAGAGCAAAATCACGGCAAAAGGATGCGTTTTGAGAAAGTTTGATAATATCATGTCCATATCAGCTATGCAATATGATAGATTGGGGGCATCGTTACACCACATTTCAAAAACACAACATTTAAAAGTCTTGCACAGCTCAAAACAATGTCACACTAATCTCATAATATGTTGAGGATCTCCACACATAAACCGAAGTGTCCCAGGCCCAGTGTTACCAAATTAGCGACTTTTGGACGTCCCTGGCGACTAAAAAACAAATCTGGCGCCTTCAGCAACTTTTTAGTGCATCTGGCGACATTTTAAAACGTGCATTGTCAGTAGTGTTGCACCGATACCGATACTAGTATCGGTGGATTGGCACTAAAATGGTGGTATCGGTGAGTACCAACAAATAGGGCACCGATACCATTTACAGGCGCTTGTACGACACAGCCAGGTATCAGGGCCAAAAAATGGTATCGGTGCAACACTAATTTTCAGTGACCAATTCATTGTTTCCAACATAATTGTGACTCTGCGCCGCCATCAGAGGCGTTTCCCACGTACAGGGCTGCATATTAGGTCTGATCTCCAAAAAGTAGTGAGCACTGCCCATTTCTACTGTCAATGAAGGCATGTGGGCATGTTTTCTGTAGATCAGCACGCTGTGCGCAACGCTGTGACGACATCTAGCGACTTTTCAGCGATCCAATAGCGACTTTAGCTGATTTTCTTTTGGCAACACTGCCCAAGCCCTTCATGTCTTCTTGAAAGGTCCACAGAATGTGTTTTGTGAAGCCAGTACCTTGTCAATATGGCAATTTTTTTGTGTTGTTTGACTTTCTCTCTGTAGCCCGTATGTTACCTTGTGGTTCTCATTCGCGTCAAAGAATTGAAAGCAAAGAGGAGTGGCGAAGGCAGGCCACCTAGGCCGGACATGGTGGATGCACCGGCGTTGTGTAAGTCAGGTGTGTGGGATCATTTCGGATTCCCCATCACTAACGATGATGCTGACAACAAAAGCGTAGATCGGTCACGATATGCGAGCATTGCAGAACCCATCTTGTGTACGCTAGTGGAAACAATTCAAATATGTTAGGCCATTTGCGCAGACATCACCCAAGTGTGTCAGTGGAGGGGAGCAGAGGAGAGCCTGCCAAAAAGCCCTTTACAATCAGCACGACATTTAAACAGCCTCTGGCTGAGAGCACCACCAAGGCAAAATCTATATCTAAAGCCATTGGTTTATCCATTGCAAAGGACATGCAGCCCTAGAGCGTAGTGGAGTGTGAAGGCTTTATAAAGACGAAGGTGCTGGAGCCACAGTATGTCATGCCCTCTTGGAAATACTTTGGCTTCAATGTCATTCCAAACTTGAATGAAGAGGCAAGGCAGGGCATAGTTGAGGAGTCATCTGAGGCATGCCACGTAGCTCTGACGACGGATGGGTGGACTTCCAGGTCCACTGAAAGTCACCTGACAGTGACACAACATTACGCCCCAATGGAAGTTACGAACCGGTGTGTTACAAACACGCCCGATTTACGAGAGTCATACCAGTGAATTTCTGTCCGAAAAGCTGAGAGAGGTGGTGTAGGCGTGGAAGTTGGAGAGGAGCAACGTTACCATTACTTAGAGGTGCTTAACTCGAATCTTTGAGGCGTCCGGATGGATTGGATCATTCCAAGGAGGGTATCCGGATTAGACGGATCACACAGAAAATAAATAAAAAGAAACAATAATAATGTATTTTTTAAAATGTTTCTGTCGTTAAGTGGCTATGCACCTCAACTTTGTTGTTCCATTTATCAATTCACGTTGATAAATCAAAGAGTAAGACAGTTTGATCAACAAAACTCACTTTATGAATAGTCACAGTTCATAAACTCATGCTGCGATCCGACCCACCTGGGTCTCCTCACTAAACATGCAACCACAACTCGAACAGCCTTTGGCAGCAGTGAAACAGCATGTTCCTGATTTTGCAATAAATAATGTGTGTGTTTGTATTTAAGAAGACTAAAAGTCAAATATTTGGGAGCAGAAGTCTAGTTGAGCAGGGATAGACAGGAGGCGAGCAGCAGATGACCACTCGCTTCCGCTGCCGAGTTGCCTTGCGTGATGACTCGTGGCAAAAACGAAACTTAAACGTTGATCCGATCCGTAGGGGATTCGCTGCTACCAACAACTCAGTCAGGATTCGTCTCACCGAGTCACCGAGGGCGACGCTGCTGACTCGGACGAGGGGAGTGACAGCAGTGGCTTTAAAGACTGTACGCTGTAATGCAGTGAGTGATAGTAGAGTCACGTCTGTAAACTATCATTTCCCTAAACCTGGGCTTACACTGTGCGTCTTTTGCCACGATTTTGCACTTGCACGACTTTTTGGGAGTCGGGCGGATTTCTTCCTTAATTGCAGGTCAATCGTGAGTCTCGTATCGTGCAGTGTACATGGGGTAAAGACAAGCGATTTCACCTCACGATCGTGCAATCGCAAGGTCGCAACAAAACGGAAATTCTGGTCGTGGCTCGCGCGTAAATCGCACAGTTAAAGCAGTGCTACGTCCCGATTTGACACTTCGCACGCCCAGATTAATTGGGCCGTGCGATTGCTGTTGAGCGCGACCTCATCTCCACCTCAGGTGCGCATGTTCCCTCCTCTGCAGACCGGGGAATCATGCCTGTCGCGTTGGACGGTGGAAGCATTTCGCTCGCATCCGACTGTCGGCTCGTGTAGTGTGAGGATGTGAGTCGTGAGATGTGAACTTTTGAATCATGAAATTTCCTTGAGCAAGACACTCAGCTTTCCGATGTGTCTGCAGTGCATGATCTATTTTTAGCAGCACGGTCCAAATGCAATAGAGACGTGCATTAAATGTCCTAACTGAACTGCTTAGCAAGTGTTGTAGCCTAAATAAATAGGCCTTCTTGTGCCTTTGGTTTCTTGAGGATGTTTCACAAAAGACTGTGCAAATCCGACCATGAGCAAGTCCTCAGTGGGCTACCTGCGCACGGGCGCACTGGCTTTCACGGCAATGTGTCTCAGACGTTTGCAAAAATGATCACAGAAAATTACCGGGATGCATATTTCATTTGTTAATTCAGTTGTTTTGAGCATAAAATATAAAGGCAAACAGTGCGACGTGAAGTTAAACACACACACACACACACAAAGTGGCACAATGGGACGCGCGTGTCCTCTTTATGACAGCAAGCAAGGACAGGTGCGTGTCTTCTTTTATTGTCTTTTGGCAGCCTATATTATAGACTTGCACTGTATTTCGACCCACTGTTGTTAGAACCAACATCACAACTTCAAAATTCAACTTCAACTTCAAAATTTCTTTTTTTTTTTAAATGGATACAAATAATTAGGCTCCATGTTGGGAAGGGATGCCTATCCTATCGCATAGACCGCGGTCTCTTTGTGTATAGTTTCCATGGTAACACAGTCATGGCGGTCTCTAAAATGGCAGCGCAAAGCTACAGTGACGTCACGTGATTCTAAAGAATTCGCCCAGATAAACACCGCTGGCACCGGACACTGTTGCTATTCAGAAACTACGGGTACTTAGGGAAATGATGAGGAACTTCATTCAGTTTCTGTGTGTGTGTGTGTAGGTCTGTGAGTGTGTGTCATACCTGCCGACCATTACGCATTTTGTGTAGCAGATACGGATTTTGACATCAAACTACGGCGCTGTCACTTCAAAATACGCGAAAAACCAATAGCAAAGTGTGTTCATGGGCCCTTATAAATTGCTCTGTAGACTTGCAACCAGACAGAGCCGTAGACATGGCTCTGCTTGCAATTGTCTCGCGCTGGCCTTTCCATTGGCCAGCAACGTGTGGGGGTAATATTGACCAATCAGAGCGCTAGAACTAGTTTGGATGTCTTCACTTGTTATGCTGCGCTCCTCTCGAGTCGAGGCATCGGCTGCCGACAGAAAGTTTGCTTCGAAATCTAATCACAAGCAGAGAGACTGGTTAATGTACTCCTATAATCTCTGAAACAAGTGTCCTCCTGTCGTCATGTATTATCCATCTTGGTACTGTCGCTGTAGTTTTACAAGTGAGCACCGTCAAAACCACCGTTTCAAAGGTAGGCCTAAATGGACTTTGAGAAAGGTATATGGAATAGTGAATTGCGTCCAGTTGCTAAATCCCTAAACTCATGAAAATAAATAAAGGCCGAGGTCTGTCGTAATGATTCACCCAATGTTTCGCCGTATTTGACGGCAATATGTTGTTGCTTGTTTTGATATTGGACCGACACGAGATTACTTCCGAATGAGAAAATGTGTCGATGACCGGCCGCGCTATAAATTAGCAGATTAGCAGCAAACTAAATTCGGTTTCCCTTTGCGCCGGATCATTTTAACTCTGGAAAATAAAGCGATAGTTCTAACGGTTGTGCTCGGAGTAGGTCTACATCCGTAACCTACCATGACACCGTATAGGGAAACTGTTCCCCCCTGAGCCATGGCCCATTCTGTGAACAACAGGTGTAACAGGTCGTGCGTCATACAATATGCATCACTCCACGACTATCCGTAATCACGTATGGCAATCTATTAATAAAATCAATTCTCCTATCATCATATATGTGCCGAACAGTGAACAATAGCCAACTCATGACGGCAGATGAGGATAGATAGGCCTACTATTATGCAGAGAAGTGGGAAAAAAAAGAAGCGATGCCCCTCAAAAGTTACCGTGGAAGTTCCAAGAGCATTGGCCATTAGCCCCCGTCCCTCAGTAGAGCCACTACATGACGCATTTTGTACTGAATGAATGCTGAAAGTGTGATTTTGATGTTAGCCCCCAACGTAATAATATTAACCTGATATTATCCTAGCTTAGATAACACTTGTCTTTATCTTTTTTCTCTACTGCTGATGCTTCTTCACAGTAGGTGGCATTACCATGTATTAATATTGGGGGAGATGATGTAAGAATCATTACAATTCAACTTTTTGTTCATAAAAATCACTGAAATGCCTCGGTATTTTATAATCAAATTATACATTTTCCTACATGTACCTTCTACAGCCAAAAAAATAATCAGCAAATGCTTCAATTTCATACTCAATTCCAGCTCCAACACCCCCCAAGTGACCAAATGCTCTGTTTGGCTGGTACATAGGATAACTTAATAGCCACTTAGGCCTACTAGCCAGACTGGTGGTATGTTTGACTAGTAAGATTAACAGCCATATTGGCTGGTGATCAGTAAAGTTAATTTAGAGGCCTCCAGCACACTATATCATAGCATTTTATTGGTGTTATGGTGTGAGACAAAAAAAAAAAATCTTTCATGAAAGTTTAATAAATTATGGTAGTTCAAAGTACTGTGAAGAGCAAGATAAACTATTTGCCAGATACACGGGATGTTAAGCTAAAATGCATTAAAATGCAGGAAATTGCATCTAAGAAAAGCATTTTTTTCTGGGGGAGGACCCCCCTGCCTGAATGAAGTGTCTCATATCTTCCCTGTTGACATTTGGCAACCCTGGGTGTAGGGCAGACTATGCAAAACAAAGTAGCCTCTCAGATGGGCCCGCCGGCGACCCTGTTGCTTTGCCATGCCAAGTTGTTGCGCCGTGAATTGCCGCGCCGCGATAAGTTGCTACTCAAATTTTTTTTTAAAGGTTGGCAGGTATGGTGTGTGTAGGTCTGTGTGTGTGTGTGTAGGCAGCAGTGTGTAGGTCATAGATGCCGCTGGTGCCAGACACTGTTGCTATTCAGAAACTACGGGTACTTAGGGAAATTATGAGGAACTATATTCAGTTTGTGTGTGTGTAGGTAGCATCCTTAGGACAGAAGAGTTGTAAATTGCAGGTGCACTGGGCAGTATGCAAATGACCATCGTGGCCTGCACACACACACACACACACACAGCAAATATGTGACGTAAACAGAAAAGTCGCATACAGTATACAGGTATCTTAGGTGGACTCGGCAGAGCATCTCATTTGGGCTGAAGTGTCAGACGTAGCGACACCCCAGGCTGACCTCATCACTACACAGAAATCTTAAGGTGAGATTGTAACACTTACTCTTACTTAATTAATGTTAAAAAGTCATATACTTATGTTACTGTATGTATCTGACTGATGAGACTTGTGATGATTTATTTTTAATCAATTAAGCTGTGCAAGGCTTGTATGGAAATAAACTACTACGAATATAAATCAAAATAGAAATAATGACTATGAATTGAACTTTAACATTCACTCAGTATCAAGTCTTTATGTCTGATATAGTCTGTGTACATTTTTGCATTCAAGTCTCAGTGGTTTTCTTGACAGTAAAAATATGTTAGTCTAATTGGTCCCAGGTTATTCTAGTCTTTAGTCTTCTACTATCTACCCCCTAAAAACAAATACATTGCAGTATAGTATTGTGACATTTTATACTGTGAGTTTTATACTGTGAGTAAGTGATACGTGACACTTCATATTTGTATGAGACATTTTATATGGTATATATTTAGTTTTTGATATGATATATAATGATATATTATAGTTTGTGATTATAGTTTTTATTCTTTTGGTGTGTGAGTTTGCCATGTTAAATTGCCCTGTATAGGGCCTATTTTAAGTGTTTGTGAGATTTTATACTGTAGCTCTGAATTCATATGATATTTTTGTACTGTATACCTTTGCATAGTATTTGGACGTCCATCCAACCCTGTCCAACGTGTTCTCAGCATCCACAGAGATGGGGATTTTCCTTCTTCTCATGCTACTGTTCCCAGGTCAGTGCAGGTTTACTTACTTCATGTGTAACACACACACACACACACACACACACACACACACACACACACACACACACACACACACACACACACACACACACACTATTGCTAGGTTCTGTTATGTGGATTTGCTTACCTTAACAAGCTTAGTTAATCATTTCCTTTCTCTTTGACTTTCTTTCATACACACACTAACTCTCTCTTCTCACTAGTCTTTTCCTCTTCCTCTTTTCTCTTTCTCTCTCTCTCTCTCTCCTCACAGACACACACACAAATGACAGCAATGACAACTATGTGAGTGTGGCAGCAAAATCTTACGATCAAATTATGTAACATTTTTATTTTAAATAAGCATTTTTAACAATCATCTACTTTAGCACCATAACTAAAAACATGCCAGCCATAGTCAATGACTTGGGCCATGCAGAGACCTTAGCAGAGGCAGGGGCTCAGGTTTTCAGAGGGGGTGCATGTAAATGCTCAACTGAATGTACAAAGTACTACCGTATTTTCGGGACCAAAAGACGCACTGGGTTAAAAGTAGAGATGCACCGGATCCTGTTTTTTAGGATCCTGCCGGATACCGGATCCACTGCTTAAGATCCTGACGGAACCGGAACCGGATCCTACGAAAGGGTTGAAACACATTTACATTACATTATTACATTACATTACATTGCATTTGGCAGACGCTTTATAACCAAAGCGACTTTCAGAAGAGGACATAATCAAGCCAACATCACAAGCAAATACAAAGTGCACAGGAGATATACAGAACAACAAGTGCAATTACAAAGAGGGGTTAGTTTTTTTTTTTTTTTTATAATAAAGAGGAAATAATGAGAACACACACACACACAAACACACACTCACAAACTAAACTAAACTAAACATAATGTCAGGATTCTGCCCTGGGGCAAGGCCAGTTCAATCATTAGTCTAGTAGATTCTCTCGAAAGAGGAATGTCTTTAGTTGTTTCTTGAAGGCTGCAAGAGAGGTGCTTAGTCTTGCTGCCTCTGGGAGACTGTTCCACCACTTGGGAACCACAACGGAGAACAATCTTGACTGGGAGTACCTAGAGCGACTGGATGGCAGAATCAGACGGCTTGTGCTGGATGAGCGCAGATCTCTTCCAGTAACATAAGGCGTTAGTAGGTCCTTCAGATAAGCTGGGGCCGTTCCTGTGATGGTTTTGTAGGCAAGACACACATAGCCAACTCGCACACGTGGGCCCTTTTTATTACGTTGGCGCAAATTATTTTTAAGACTCATTGGCTTACTGCCACACTGCCTTCAACGGCCGCTTCCAAAGGGCTTTCACTCCATGCAGCGATTGGGGTTGTGAAAGACTGACTGAAAAGCCTAGGCTACGTAAAAAGTAGAGATGCCCCAGATCCTGATTTTTAGGTAACTGCCGGATCCGGATAGTCTGAAAAACCCTATTATCCTGCCGGATCCGGAACCGGATCTTGGATCCTGTACATCTCTAGTTAAAAGACGCGCCACCAAGGACCGTGACTTTTTTCACACACAAGACGCACTGCATCATAGGACGCACTTCATAACAAATTTCATAATTTCATAACTAATGCTGTTGTTGTCAAGAAGGCACAAAAAATAACATGCGTGGCCGGACACACGCAATATCAAACGTTGCCGAAGAGTTTTCGAGCAGTTTATGACATGAAGCCATCACTGAATTTTATGCATGTTCTTTCAAAGAAAACAAATGTTTAAACACATTTAATGTAGGCTATTCAGCAACAGATTCATAGAACATTGAAAAAGAATCGCCTGGTATTTCAGGAGTCGCGACCCTCATCTCTCTGTCTCTCCCTCCCCTCCCTCCCACACACACACGCGCGCAGGCACAGCGTCGGCCACCCGTGCCCTTTACTAACAGGAATAGCCTACTTATCAGTGCAATCCTGGCTGGAAAAAATATTGTTGCCCATTCATCCATGACGAAGACGTTTAGGCAGTCATGAAATAGTGGTAGTGTTGTCGCACAGTAGCAAACATCTTTCTCTGACGTGACGATGCATTTTCGCGGAACTTCTCAACTCCGCTTTCATAAACCTACCCGACGGTTGTTGTTTGATCTTTTTTCAATGTTCGCTAATGTTTGTAATTTAACTAGGGTATGTACGTAGGCACAATAGCTTTCTGATAAGAATCACTGTTGTGCCGATCGCAAAGGATGTTGAAGTGTGGAGTCTTGCAACTTGTTTCAGTCAAGGACACTGAAATACCAGTCAACGGCCCTTCCACGCTTTTCACATGCTTTACTGCAATAACGTCTTGCGAATGCATGCAACCATGCACACAACCATGTCAACGAGAGCGCGTACGCCATCATAACTCTGCATCAAGCAAATAATATGCAACAGCTTGCAATACGCGCACGAGAGAGAGAGAGAGAGACGTCATTCGTAACAGGTGCCATTGTAACCTGGCTACTGTACACAGCCTACCCCGCGACGCTCTTGATTACTGGTATACCCACAAGTATTTTTTCATAACGTGCAGTCCCGTTTTCCCCCGAAGTCGTTCTAAAATATCGACAGAGTCTCGCGGCCATGATTTTTTTCACACATTGGACGCACTGGCTTATAAGACGCTCTGGCAGCTTTTGACAATATTTTATAATTTTATATGCGTCTTATGTTCCGAATAATATGGTAATATAATAGTATATTTTTAATTATCTCCTGATATATCCTATCCTCTATATATATCCTCCATATATGGGCTCAGTCCTTTTAATTCTATTTTTAAAATTCCAAATTCCATCAACTGAGCATCAAAATTCCTGAGTCTCTGTCTGAAGTAGTCCTTTCTTTGCATGTGACGGTTCATGACAAACAAACACTAATCTCTACTCCAATGTCCAGACATTACATTTAGATTCAACATTTGACATTTAGATTTAACATTTACATTACATACATTTAATAAAAATTAGAGATGCACCGGATCCTGATTTTAGGACCCTGCCGGATACCGGATCCACTGCTTAAGATCCTGCCGGATCCGGAACCGGATACCGGATCCTACGAAAGGGTTGAAACACATAGCCAACTCACACTTTTTATTACGTTGGCGCAAGCTATTTTTAAGACTCATTGGCTTACTGTCACACTGCCTGCAACGGCCGCTTCCAAAGGGCTTTCACTCCATGCAGCGATTGGGGTTGTGAAAGACTGACTGAAAAGCCTAGGCTACGTAAAAAGTAGAGATGCCCCAGATCCTGATTTTTAGGTAACTGCCGGATACCGGATCCACTGCTTAAGATCCTGCCGGATCCGGATAGTCTGAAAAACCCTATTATCCTGCCGGATCCGGAACCGGATCTAATAAAAATACACGACAACCATGAAGTTAAGTGAAGACAAATCTCACTTTTCTTTTTTCTTCTTGAATATAAGCTTGTGACTGAGAGTGATCATGCTTGTATAAAGTTTAGATTTCACTTGATGTCCACTAATTTGTTTTCATTTACTGTAGACATACAATACATAGATGTCGTATTGGTTGGCTATCTCGTTGCTGCGAGGCCAATGCTGTCGCCATATTACTTGAGGCATGCTCACTGAGAGTGTTGGCAGATATCTTGGACAGAGATAGAAGTGGGTATGTGTCTGTGCGCAGGTTGAATCTGAGGAGAATCTGGTAGCAACACAGGGGCCAATTTTCACATGAGGCACAGGCTTTGCTGACAATTTTCATCTCCGGGTCTCCATTAGGTCTGCATACACATCTAGTGGGGGACGCTTCAGCATGTCCCACAGGCTTGCCCAGCTTTCAAGTTCAGATTGTAAATTTGATATGGTTGCCGCATTGTTACATTTCATGAGACATCTGCTTAGGTGTTGGAGTGCAGACTCAGGAAGACCACTGGTTTTGATGTCTGGGATGTTTTTGGGGTCCAGAATTGAGAGGTCCGCAACAGACCTTCACAGACATCTTTAACATCTCTCTGGAGCAAGCAGTCATCCCATCACTTTTCAAAGCTGCTACCATCATACCTGTGCCGAAGAAATCATCACCATCATGCTTCAATGACTACCGTCCTGTAGCACTGACGCCCATAATCATGAAGTGCTTCGAACGGCTAGTCCTGTCACACATCAAAGCCACCCTACCCCCCACCCTAGACCCCTACCAGTTCGCATACCGAGCCAAGCGATCCACGGAGGATGCAATTTGCTCTGCCCTCCATCCAGCCCTCACCCACTTGGAAAATAAAGACTCATATGTGAGAATGCTGTTCATTGACTTCAGTTCAGCATTCAATACCATAATACCACAACAACTCATCAGAAAACTGGACAAACTAGGTTTTAGCACCTCCCTCTGCAACTGGCTGCTGGACTTCCTGATGCAAAGACCACAAGCAGTACGGGTAGGGAACAACACCTCAAGCACCCTGACCCTGAGCACGGGGGCTCCGCAAGGTTGTGTTCTCAGCCCCCTGCTGTTCACGCTGCTGACACACGACTGCACAACGACCCACAGCACTAACCATCTAGTGAAGTTTGCGGATGATACAACACTGGTGGGCCTCATCACCAAGGGCGATGAGACTCACTACAGAGAAGAAGTAGACCTGCTGGCCAGATGGTGCAAAGACAACAACCTCCTGCTGAATGTCAACAAGACCAAGGAGATTGTTGTCAACTTCCAAAGGGTCCAAAAACAACTGCCACCACTGAACATCGACGGCGATGCTGTGGAGAGAGTGAGCAGCACCAAGTTCCTTGGAGTGCACATCAGCGACGACCTCTCTTGGACCACCAACACTACATCACTGGCGAAGAAGGCCCATCAGCGTCTCTACTTCCTGTGCAAACTAAAGAAGGCAAGTGCTACACCCTCCATCATGACAACATTCTACAGAGGAACCATAGAGAGCGTCGTGTCCAACTGCATCACAGTGTGGGGAGGAAGCTGCACGGAGAAAAACAGGAAGACACTCCAGCGTGTTGTGAACACAGCGAAGAAGATCATTGGAGTACCACTCCCCTCCCTGCAGGACATTTACACCACACGCCTCACCCGGAAAGCACTGATGATCATCAAAGACACAAGCCACCCTGCACACAAACTGTTCAGCCTCCTGCCCTCTGGAAAGAGGTAAAGGCGCCTCCGTTCCCGTACCACCAGGCTGGCGAGCAGCACAATGCACCAAGCGATCAAGATGCTGAACACTCAACCCACTCTCCCTCCACTGTCAGCCTCTAACCAGCAAGGCCACTGACAACCCCCCCCCCATCCCCCACCACCATATCTGCGACTGAACATTCCACCTGCACTACTATACTTGTGACTGAACTTTCAACCTGCACTAACTCAAAACATGCACACACACACACACACACACACACACACACACACACACACACACACACACACACACACACACACACAAGCACACTGCACTTTCTGCACTAAACCCAAACATAAACACACTGACACACACACACACACACACAGACACACGAACACACACACAGACGCACACCGCACCTTCTACCTGCACTAAACACATACACACACACACACACACACACACACACACACACACACACACACACACACACACACACACACACACACACACACACACACTGCTGCTGGTGTACTTGACAGACCTTTTTAATATTTATTTTTCTTCAAAATGCTACTATTACCATGTCAGAACGCTATAAAGGACTTTTTTAGGAAAAGCACAAAAGCACAACAATACCTCTTAATGTATGTCCTCTACAAGTCTTCTGTTGTCCAGTCTTGCACTTTAAATGTCTGTATGAGCACTGTCTATGTCCATACTGTCTTAAGTCCATGTATAAGTACTGTCTATGTTTATACTGTCTATGTCCTTACCTAGATTAGTCTATGTCTGTATGGGAAAGCAAGAAATGTAATTTCAAATTCTTTGTATGACCAGTGCATGTAAAGAAATTGACAATAAAACCTACTTGACTTGACTTGACATTTCCCCAGCAAAAGTGTCAGCTCAAAAAGTTTCTGAAAACGTTGCCATGATCAAGGCTGCTGTCCTCTAGAGCAGTGTTTCTCAACTGGTGGGTCGCGGCCCAAAAGCGGGTCACGGAGGGGTCATGGGTGGGTCGCAGAGCGGTGGTGTAAAAAAACGTAATTCATTGATTTGCTAAAAAAATAAAAAATAAACTTTTCCTGCAACAATTTACAAGAGATAGTAGCATGCAACCAGTCCTTGAGTCGAACCAGTCATTGAGTGTCGCTAAAAAAATTGGGTCGCGACAGAATGAGAGTGTAAAATGGTGGGTCCCAAGACTGTTCCAGTTGAGAACCACTGCTCTAGAGTATAAGCAGCCTCATTGTTTTTGTGCCTGTAGCTCAGCCCCCTCTTTCCAATCACTCGGACAACTTCCACCTGCCATCTCTTCTTGATCTGCTCTCTATGAGCAGTTAGCTGTCTTCCTCTAAGCAGGCTGTTGATGTCAGATTTTGAGCAGTTAAGAAAACAAGCTTCAGCACAAGCTCTATGTACCATCAGGGCTCTAGAGTGCGATCAATTTGGTCGCATATGCGCCCTATTTTTGTGAAAGTGCGACAAAAAAAAAATTAGGAGGTCGCACCGGTGCGACCAGACTTTCAGGGGGGAAAATATGCAACCAAAGAATATGGATAATACAACTCTGAAAGTCTACTTGGGTTCTGTCTGCACCCCATATCGAGGTTTAAACAAATCAGAATTAAGGAAGGGCGGAGCCTTTATTTGGTTGGTCGTGGTCCAGTGTGTGTGAGCGTGCGCGTGCTTGTCTACTGCTGCCAGCACAAAAGATAAACAATTAGCCGAGAGAGAGAGCATAGCGGAGGTAGTGCTAAATTTAACGTTTGGTGAGTAAGAATGATAAGAACTTTGGACAACTTTTCGTGAAGTCAAAACCAACAAAATAATCTGAAGATCCGGGCCAATGCTCTGACACGGAACCAACGCCATGTTCCGTGAATGAACCGGAGAATGTGACAAACACTGAGCGACAACTCATTGCCAAAAAGGCGAAAGTATCGGTATTCCTGTCGGGACCGTGGCTAGGCCAGTGTCCCAGGCTACGATATGACAAGGGCGAAAAAGTGATGCACTGCATATTGCAAAGTGCGGAGATGCAATGTCTGGTAACAGTTCGTTTGCCACTGGCTGCCAAACATCTCGCATTGAAACATTGAAAAAGCACTCGCATAAATAAAACGCTCGACATGCCGTGATAAAGTGTTCCCTCTCCCCACTGCGGCAGGCAGCCAGCATCAAACAGGACCTCAGAGGAGGCCGCGGTGATAATTAAGTTCAATGTAGCTTACAACATTGAGAGTGCAGAGAATTCATTCGCGAAGTTGAAGTCAGAAATAAAATAATTATCCATGAAAGACCTACAGCAATGATGTGGCGTGTGTCCAATTTATAGGTGTCATAGCAGACACTTAAAGGTCCACTCTAATAGAAAACTATAAGTTTCCATGGTTTCAAACGTGTTTTCATGTGTCCAGAAACGGAACTCTAATGTACAGAAGTTGTTTTGTTCAGTAGTAAGGACTGTTTGTAAACGTCGTTTTAACCGTTTTTCAACACTCTTAGTCCCGCCCCCCAAAAACAAAAACGAGCCGGAATTGATGTCAAAAGATGAAAAATCACGTCTCAATCCACGCACTTGTGTCAGCCAAAATATCTGCACTTATTTGCCGTTAAGCTGAGGGTGGGAAGTGCACTGCATCTCAGTACACAGTGCAGGGAATGGAACGCACACCGGGTCATTAGCAGCGCCTTGGCTAACTGGATCTGTGCACACTGTGGGAGCTGTGAAATTTGAGTGCGGATACGATAGTGATGTTATAGTTCAAATATACTATCTCTTTGCGTTATAGAGTGCATGGTGTTCATTATCCAAGACGGCGAACAGTTTGCAAAGAAATGTTTTCAATTTCAATGAAATAGAAAGTCTAACAGCACGAGTTCTGCAACTACAAGGCTAGCTTATTAGCTTTCCAACGTCTCCACACTGCCAAGCAAACTTCCAAGCACAACACCACTGTATAAAATATAGGACACCGTCCACAGACATGGAGTGAAACAAATAGCTCTGATACCAAATCTGCCCCCCGACATTTTCGCTGTTGGGGTGAATATCTAACACCGTTACATTGTAAGCTTGACCTCAAAAGACATGTAGTAGCAACATGGGGTTTCTAAACAGTCCGGAATAGCCAGTAGCACCAAAAGAGTAGAACATGTCACACGGAGATTATGTATCTGACACACTTACAATATATGTTCACACCGGTATACGGTAGCTGAACGGTCAATCAAGGGAGCCAAAGTTACGGAAAGTGTTTCATCTGTTACATACTGTATCATATTTACAGCTATTCCACCCACCCAACCCTAAGCACTAGCGCTGATTAAAACCCGGATGATCCGTTTGGACAACCGGATAAAGACCTCCTCCTGACAGACCGGATGGCTGTCATGCATTGATCCGCCAAAGGCGGGTCAGACGGCATTTCATTAATATGTCAACAAAATGGCAGTCACAGCGCGAGAAATTGTGAAACCGGAATATATCCTCTTTAGTTGACTACAACAGCCATTCTCTAATATCTCAGTTTGCTGTTCAGTCATGAACACTCACTGAGTAAAACGGAACCAACTCCCGCCTCGTCATTCATCGAGCCTGTTTGATCCGTCCTGCCTGTTGTGGCCAATTGAGTCACGTATCCCCACTCCCTATGTGTGTGCTTCTGACTCTGTTGAGGTCTAGCCTACATTTCTAAATGTTGACAGTGCTCTGCCAACGCTTTTACATCTCAGTCTGTAGGCTAGTGACTCTACTATCACCCACTGCGTTACAGCATACAGACTTTAAAGCCACTGCTGTCACTCCCCTCGTCCGAGTCAGCAGCGGCGCCCTCGGCGACTTGGTGAGACGAATCCTGACTGAGTTGTTGGTAACAGCGAATCCCCTACGGATCGGCTCAATCCCTTAAGTTTCGTTTTTGCCACGAGTGTGCGAGTCGCAAGGCAACTCGGCAGCGGAAGCGAGTGGTCATCTGCTGCTCGCCTCCTTTCTATCCTCCCTGCTCAACTAGACTTCTGCACCCAAATATTTGACTTTTAGTCTTCTTAAATACAAACACACACATTATTCATTGCAAAATCAGGAACATGCCGTTTCACTGCTGCCAAAGGCTCTTGTCGTGGTTGCATGTTTAGTGAGGAGACCCAGGGTCGGATCGCAGCATGAGTTTAGGAACTGTGACGATTCATAAAGTGAGTTTTGTTGATCAAAGTCTTACTCTTTGATTTATCGATGTGAATTGATAAATGGGGCAACAAAGGGGAGGCGCATAGCCACTTAATGGCAGAAACATTTAAAAAAATACATTATTATTTATTTTTTATTTATTTTAAATAAGTGATCCGAATGATCCGTCTAATCCGGATACCCTCCTTGGAATGATCCAATCCATCCGGACGCCTCAAAGATTCGAGTTAAGCACCTCTACTAAGCACAGTAGGTCGACGAAGCTAGCAGGCTAGCTAGTCCTACTCACCAATGTGTTGACTGAGACCCAGGCGAGCACCATTAGCAGTCTCACGATCCGTTTCCAAATACAGTATCTGTCAGGGCTCCTATGAATTATAATTTCAACGATCGAACACCCATTCTTGCCTGCCGTCAATCCCATGTCTTCGTGCTGCTATCGTTTCACATTGTTAGCCTTGTCATTTCTCCAGCTGCTACTGTATGTTTTTGCACTGGCCAGGACAACAATCGCGGTCTTTACAAATTACATCAACATACTGTGTTTGAAAAGTGATCAAATCTGTAAGAACTAAGTTGTAATGTAGACTCGGAAGTACATGTTCAAGCTTTATAGTCAGTCAGGACAGCGTCATGTCTGCAACTCATCTCGAGTCGCACTTTGGCTTGCTAGCTCAGCTGTAGCCTCGTCTCAGAGTAAACAACAGTCCCCATGGCTCTGAAATATGAGGTAACAGTGCCACGTAGTGGTTTGCCAACATGTAGGCACAACAACTACCGGTACCCACAGTAGGCCTACAATGCCATATAAAACAGCGTTGAAGCATTACAAAAAATCTTGTTTTAATTTTTGTTTAAAAAAATCGATATTTCCGGAGTCATGAAATTCGGCTTGTGACGTCACATATGTGATATCCAATCAGAAATGTGTATTTTGTAAATTAACTAAAACCTATAAAATTATAAACCCAAATTATTTTTTTTACTTAATTAATGATTCAGGTTTATGGGTTTTGAATAATGGTGCACATAACATGTAAGAATGGTTTTCTATTAGAGTGGACCTTTAAAAGCTGAAGACGTCTCTGGAATTAGCAGAGCGCTTATATCCCCCCTAATAGACAGATATTGCGTCGTCATTATCTTGCTGAGAGGAAGACCAGTGTGTATACATAGGGCACATGGAGGTGAAGCACCATGTCCAAGTTAAGCATGTAATTTTGACTTTGTGTCAATAATATGCCCATTTTATCTTATTAGGCTACTGAAATGAAACATGAATGCAAACATAACATAATCCAAAATGCAAAAGTAGACAGTATTGCATGAAAAAAATAAGTTTAAAACTATCTTTTTATTTCTTTAAAGGGACACTGTGTGAGATTTTTAGTTGTTTATTTCCAGAACTCATGCTGCCCATTCACTAATGTTGCCTTTTTTTAATACTTACCACCACCATCAAATTCTAATAAGTATTCATTATGACTGAAAAAACTGCACTTTTCATACATGAAAAGGGGGATCTTCTCCATGGTCCGCCATTTTGAATTTCCAGAAATAGCCATTTTTAGCTGCAAAAATGACTGTACTTGGGCCATACAAGAAAATATTAGTTTATTACCTAGTAAACTTTAATGTAAAGATCAAATTTGGCAATAGGCAGCCCAGTTTCAATGAGCAGCATAATTTTTAGGACCATTTCCTGCACAGTGTCCCTGTAAGGAGTGCATTCTGTTGTTAGCCAGTTATTAACCAATGAACATAGACAGGCAGCTATTTAAAATAATAATAACAATAACAAAAACAAAAGGCATTTTAAAACCTTTAAACTGCAATGGAACGTGGTCGGAAATTTGGGTGCACCTAACTTTTGTGCTGGTGCACCCAAGAAAAAAAGTTAGGCGCACCAGTGCAACGAGTGCAAAAAGTTAGTCTAGAGCCCTGCATTAATAAAATAATAAAAACGTGTGCGGCCGTCAGCCCACTCGGAAAACGCCTGGTATGCCAGATTATCAGTCCAGCCCTGTTTGAAACAACAAATCAACCCACCCACCTGTATGTACAATGGAAGATTCAAATTGTGTGTGTGTGTGTGTGTGTGTGTGTGTGTGTGTGTGTGTGTGTGTGTGTGTGTGTGTGTGTGTGTGTGTGTGTGTGTGTGTGTGGTTATTGTCCGTGTTTACCAGGTGTGTGTGGTCTCGCCTCCTCTGTGCCACGTCAGTTCCATGTGGTGAAAGAGGAGAAGACCTGGACAGCAGCTCAGCAGTACTGCAGAGAGAACTTCACTGACCTGGCCACCATAGACAACATGGCAGAGATGGAGAAGCTCATCGGTACAATTCAGGATGAAGATTTTGGGGAAGGGTTATGGATTGGCCTGAAGAATGGGGACAGTCCTAAGTGGCAGTGGTCTCTGGCTGATGAGGGATTCTATGGAGACAATGAGGCTGAGTTCCGGAACTGGGATACAGAGGCAGGCCAGCCAAACAATGTTGGTGAAGACTGTGGGTGCATTCCCAATGGGGGGAAGTGGCATGATTGCAACTGTACTTCAAGCCGTCACTTCGTTTGCTACAATGGTGAGACACAATTGTGTTTCCCCTGTTCACTCTTCAACACATTTAGTCACCTTATGAAGTACTGGTTTAGGTACATAGATGACTGTTTTATGATCTGGGGGGGTAACGAGAAGGAGTTACTAGAGTTCATCACCTTTCTAAACTCTCGACTAGACACAATTACATTCACACAATGGAGAAGAACCAACATGACATACACTTTTTGGACGTGCTGATCTCTAAACAAAATATGCGTATTTCATCTACAGTGTTTCGTAAAGACACAGATAAGAATACATTATTGAGCGCTGACAGTCATCACCCCACGCCATTAAAACGCTCATTGCCGCTGAGTCCGTTATATAGAATCCGACGTATATGCGATACTGATGATGAATTTGACATGCAGTCTAAAGCCTATTAGATCGATTCCGTTCACGGGGCTATCCCGAGGAGTGGCTCTCCACGGCATATAATAAGGCCAAAGCATCGCAGAGATCACGCCTATTGGCTGGCTCTAAAAAACAGAAGCGCCCGTTTTCAGTTAATTACGCACTCACATTTAACAACATATCGGGACGCATTAAAACGATAGTGAATTCACATTGGTACATTTTGGCGACGGATCCCTTGCTTAAGAACACGTTTGCGCACCGCCCTCTTTTTACCTATAAAATATCTAGCAACCTGCTGGTAAGATCAGACGTATTGCGTCAAAAGAAGCCATCCTTTATCAAAGGGTGCTTTCCATGCAGGAAATGTCCGGCCTGTCCTCACATCCAAAAAGTGAACAAATTTAAAAACAACCACACAGGAAAGGCACACAAAATTCACTCTTTAATAGCATGCTCTTCACAGAGAGTAATATACATTTTGCAATGCCCCTGTCATCTGTCCTATGTAGGGAAAACAATGCGAGCTTTAAAGTGGTAGTTCGCTATTTTAGACATTAAGCCCTGTTTGTGTGACTTCTGGGGTGAAATAGAGATGTTCTCTTCACAATTGACATTTGGTGCTGAACGGAGCATTTGGGTATCCAAGACTGCAGCCCCCCCACCTTTACATTGACTCCAATAGAGCACTCAAGCAATCGATTATAAAATGGCATTAAACTTTTGTTTGAGAAGACATGGAACTCACCGTGTGGTCAGTGGAAGACAGCGATAAATTGACCCGAAAATTGCAGCGAAATATGCCTTCTAACTGTTGTTTAGCATTTGGCGGACCTATTTTTCCCCAGACGCCGTTGAATAGCAGTAGACATCCAGCCAGTAGGTAGCGATAGTGTGTTGTTTATGTAGACATCAAGGAGCGAGGTAGAACGGCTATCTTTGAGCGGGACTGGCCACAAAAACTACAGCTTGCATACAAACCATAGATAGTAACGTAAACAAACGCACCCCCATTTCCGGTCGCGCGGAGTAATACTAGTCAAACCAATACAATCAATGAAGACGGACAATAATGAATATATCTTCTCTGGAAGCGTATTTCGCGGTGATTTTCGAGCCAACGTATCGCTGCCCACCTCTGACCACTCGGTGAGTTTCATGTCTCTGCAAACGAAAATGTAATGCCATTTTATGATCGATTGTTTGAGTGCTTCATTGGAGTCAATGTAAAGGTGGGGGGGCTGCAGTCTTGAATACCCAAATGCTCCGTTCAGCACCAAATGTCAAAATTGTGATGAGAACATCTCTACTTCACCCCAGAAGTCACACAAACAAGGCTTAATGTCTAAAATAGCGAACTACCACTTTAAAAACAAGACTTAGTGAACATAAATCCGCCATACAACGGGGGGACATAATGTCCTGTTGCAAGGCATTTTATTGAACAAAATCATACCCTTGGAGACTTGACATGTATAGGGATTGAACAAATTCCAATACCTCGGAGAGGGGGCAATGTAGACAGGATGCTTCTCAACAGAGAGGCATTTTGGATACATTGTCTCTAATCCATGTCGCCACTGGGCATGAACGAAGACTTTGATTTATCACCTTTCCTCTAATGCCCCTCTAGATTTTCCAAGTTTTTTCATGTTCTTTCCGGTGTCTGCCTCTGTCTTTTATGTGTTATGAGATTTAGCCTTGTTGACTTAACCATATGTACATTTATGACTTTAGATTCTCATGTTACTAATTGTTAAAAATGCATTTCAATTGTTTTTGTAGACTTATTTGTGCTGATCCAGGGGGTGGCGCGGTGGGCGCTCCAATTAATGAACAGCTTTCAGGCCTGATGCTTTAGAGCGCGCACTGCGTCATCCCCAATCAGCAACAGGTGAGCTAAGGAGACGCCTAGATAAAACTCAGGAAGTAGCTTAGTAAGATGAGACACTGACGAAGGCAACAGCCTAAACGTTTGTCTACACTACTGCTGCTATGTAAATAAAAAATAAGAACCCGAGTGCAATCCACTTTTACACCTTCCAAACTCTTCAACACATACACTAACATAAATCTTCATCTATATAAGTCTGTTTATTTCCCATGTAACTTCAGATTGTAGACTGCTTGTTTCTCAGCTAAACATTATGCATACTCTCCTACAGAGACAAACTCCACACACCTCTATGTGCTGGTTAAAGGCCGTAAGAACTGGACTGAAGCTCAGAGCTACTGCAGAGACGAACACACAGACCTGGCCAGCGTGAGGAACCAGACAGAGAATGACAAGATCGCAGGTCTACTTACAGTAGAAGATGGCCATGTCTGGTTTGGTCTGTTCAAAGATGCCTGGCAGTGGTCAGATGGCAGCAACTCCTCCTTTCGCCACTGGGCCCCTGGAGAGCCCAACTATGGTACCGCTGATCAATACTGCACACAGCTTTTGAAAGGTGGACTGTGGAATGATGTAGGCTGCCACTTTGAGGCTAACTTCATCTGCTATGAAGGTTAGTCAGCACATGATTATCTGCCTGTTTACTCTCTGTCTTAGTGTGTTTTACGGATCTTTATTAGCCAGGCCGTGCCCTCCTAGTGAGGCAACACCTTCAGCGTTGCTACCAGTCAGGTCAAGAGCAATGCAAATACTTTCTGAGCCCCAGAAAAAAATGGGAACTCCTCCCACTTTGTTGGCCATTAGCAAACCAAGGGAGGCCGTTTGGGAAATGTTCATTGTTAAGCTCTTAGTCAGACCGAGTCTCAAAGAGATTTGAAAGTCGATGACAATCAGGCTTGAGTGTTTGGTTGCCTGGCTGGTGTCACCCATATTACAAGATCGGAACGACTCTGCAAAGATTTCCCAGGTTAGGTGTTAAGTTCCGTGTTAGTTGGATGGCCTTACTGCGTTTGTGGATCTTCTGGTGATTTGGTCCAATGCTAGTGGGCTTCTGGTGTTTAGTACAATGCTAGTGGGCTTCTGGTGTTTGGTCCAATGCTAGTGGGCTTCTGGTGTTTGGTCCAATGCTAGTGGGCTTCTGGTGTTTGGACCAATGCTAGTGGGCTTCTGGGATTTTAGCCATTTTATGGCTCGTACCTCCAGTGGCACGCTGTAATAGTCATTGAAAGTTAACTACCACAGTACTACAATACTATGACAAAACACAGGGCATTTAGTAATGCACTACAACTTGGTCATTGGCATTGTGGTAACAATGTTGGCTTTAGTATTAGACAGAAGTGATTATCCTTATTGTAATTATTATAATTAGTACTAGTAGTAGTGTTTCACCCACTCCTATCTAAAGCTGTCTATACTGACAACATGGATCTTACCCTCAGACAAGCTGATTCTGGTTCGCCAGAATAAGACCTGGGTGGAGGCTATGCAGCACTGCAGACAGCACCATGTGGACCTGGTGTCTGTGACCTCTGAGAAGATCCAGCGCTGGGTGAACGGGTGGACTAAAGAAGCCTCATCTCCCCACGTGTGGCTGGGCCTGCGCTACTCCTGCACTTTTGGCTTCTGGTTCTGGGTCAATGGATACTCTGTCTGCTACGACAACTTTGCCTCCAGTGCAGACAGAGTGCCGGGCTGTGACATGGTAGTGGCGGCAGTCGGAAGAGACGGGGGCCAGTGGTTCAGGCAGCAGGAGACTCAGCAACTCAACTTCATCTGCACCAATGAGGAGTGTAAGTGTGTTTCTGTTTATCAGTGGTGTGTGTGTGTGTGTGTGTGTGTGTGTGTGTGTGTGTGTGTGTGTGACATCTACCAACCTATTTCTGTTGTTTGTTTCCTCTCACAGGATACTTCATGCAGTGGAGACTACTGTACTGGAGGCAGCAGAGATGATCTCCGGGACGCCAAATCAATATGCTTCATTGCGTGTCTCTTTCTTTTTGCCTTGCCTTTCATGAAGTTAAAAACTGTTTAAATAACATATGTACTGCATCACTATATCAAAGTCAAAAGCCAAAGGTCTTTATTTGTCCAAGCACATAGGAACTCTTGTGCAGGCCCTCTGAGTCATTAAATAGAAATAAATAGAACAAAGAAAAAGACGAGACATTCAAAACAGTGATCAGAGTAGAAAAATCAAGGAATAAAAAACCTCATTAGACACCTACTGTGTTAGACAAAGGCTTCACTTGCCCCAAGCCCAGGGAGAGAGGGGCCCCAGAATTGGCATTGTATTGATTGAGTTTGGGGCCCTTTCAGAGACCTTTGTCCCGGGCCCAGCCAAAGCTGTCAGGTGTCAGCAGCCCTGATTATGCCAATAATCCTATCCTATTTGTTATCCTATAATATCATATATAATGTGCTGTGTTCTATCACTGGTCAGTGTCATCATTCAAATGTATTTTTCTCATCACTATGGTTTGCCATGTGTCATAGAACCACTTACAGTATGTGTCTTAGATTTCAGAATGATTTACACTTGTGTGGTGTGTTATGTTGTGTGATATTATTTTATCCAGATACTGAAATGAAGATAATATGTAAATCAATACAATAAAGAGGACATTACGGTTTTAATTACATATATACTGATTGAATGAAGATGAAGATATAGCAATGCGATGAGATTACCACATATTTGACCAACATTACCCTGACAAATGAAGATATATAATCAATACATCCATACACTGAGAAATGAAGATTATACTGTGTATATCAACACAACAGAGATGATTTGATCACTTTGTTTATGATGATCAATGACTGTGTTGCTGTTGGATCCACATGTGTGCCTTAAATAAAATTTTAAATTAAATTAACTGGAGTGATGCTGACCCTTATTGAGCTGTGGCATCACAACAGGTGTGTTTTGACTGTGCAGAGCTCCCCAAATGTTACATAATAATGCAACACTGACAGTGGGGCTCCTAAGTGACGCACCTCTCAAATTCGTTTGGCTGGGCATGGAACAAAGTTGTCCAAAGGGGCCCCCCCATCAAATATACAATATCAGGCCCTCTCCATGGGCCTGGGGCAACTGACGCCCCCTCTGCCCACTGTCAGCTAAAACTGTCAGTAGCCCTGCCTGCCTGTCATAAAGCTGTCATAAAGACTAAATGTGAAATTGGATGTTTAATTTAGTCTGGCCCCGATGAATGATACATCCGAAGATTGTTGATGAAAACAACCCGTTGTCTTTCAAACCGTACCTGTGCCTATGGGGCACCTAAGTCACTCCCTTCTACTTCCGATCCATGGGGATGTAGCTCTGAAAATTTTGAATGGGAGTAAATCGAGCGAGTCAAGCTAAATCCTCATTCCGTTTGGCATGTGCTCCTGATTTCACATGATGGCAGTGATGATGGTTTGGGTTTGTGTCGTAAGACCACTCATTTTCGGCACGCAAGAAAGGTTATTTTAGCTTTTGTGCAAAATTGTGTTAGAGACTACAGCGTGCGCATATTTGACGTGAACCGAGGCACAGCCAACCCTACCGCTGCACCACGGCTGAAGTGACTGCACGTCGGACATGCGACAACTGTTGTGTAGTCCAGTGTTTCTCAACCTTTTTTTAGGCAAGGCACCCTTTCAGTTCAAGAAAAAATTCAAGGCACCCCAAACCAACAAGCCGTAACATGGCATTGCATCCGATACCACAAAAGCTTAGAAAAGTAACACATTTGGAGACGTCACACGACCTACGTTCAAAGTTGCAGCTGACTGGGACGACCTATATTTCCTTTATTGTGAATAAATGGCAGATGAAAGATTCCACTGACTAGCATTAACTTATCAATTTAGACAAATATGTATTATATTGCATAATTTATTCATCAGCCACGTTTCCGGCACCCCTGTTGAGAAACACTGGTGTAGTCCAAATAATTACATATTTTTGCAAGCACACAACTCAAAAATCGCTTGCAAAGTGAAGTCTACAAGCACACCTTTGGTTATCTATCATTCATTCTGAGGTACAGCTATATGTGATTGATGGGGGAATGCGAGGCGGATCGGAAAATAGCTTCCATTACACTGAAACCTGACAATATTACTGTGGGTTCTGAGAAACCGATGTGGATTTAAGTCAAATGTACAATAACCTGGGAGTTATCCTTCTGATTTCTTAAAGGTTTGCCATAAATGAGTCAGCCTCCGCTAGCATCTTGCTAACGAAATTGCTTTACGGCAGTCGTGATCACAATAATCCTGACGCCCGACTACCGCCGGTTGGTGTGTAAGGCCAGATGTTTCATCGATTTCACCGTTGCTGGTAAAAATCGTGGACATTCCGCGACGCTTTACCGCCCCAGTGTGTAAGACCCCTGGCACCCTCTGAGCTCCTCCGCGCTTCTTGGCTGGTGCCACTTAGTGGACAGTACCACCCGGAAAAAGTTGGGACTTTTGTCTCTCGTAATACCCATAACCCCTCTCTGCTATTGCCCAATTTGGTAATTTCTGGACATTCAAAATGGAGAAGATCCCCCTTTTCATGTATGGAAAGAGCAATTGTCCTAGTCATAATGAATACTTAGAATGTTATGGTGGTGGTAAGTATTTGTTAGAAAGGTAATACGTGTGAATGGGTAGCATGAATACTGAAAATGAACAACTAAAATGTTACACAATGCACCACAGTGGTGATATCTTAAACTTCATAGAGAGAGAAAGAGAGGGAGAGAGAAAGTCAAGTAATTTGTGTGTTGATGCCAGCACCTTTGCATATGATGTTTATTCTAGCTCCTCGAAGCATCACACAGATGCCACTGTCAAAGATGCAAATAGATGGTGTCACAGAGAGATAGAGAGATAGAAAGAGGGAGTCCTAAGTTTGGGACTCTGTGTGTGTGAATGCCTGTGCAGGCCCAAAAGGGTCAGTTGTCCCCAGTCCAGAAAAGGAGGGCACAGAATTGACTGCTTCCCCATGTCGTGGACCAGTCAAAGCGTGTGTGTGTGTGAGTGAGTGTGTGTGTGAGAGAGAGATAGAGGACCCCTAATGTTTGTGCCCAATCCAGGCTGAATCATATCGGTGCATGGACAGAGCTAGGACCTGGTTGGGTTAATTGACTGATTGTTTGCACCTGTGGACAGGTGGAGGCTATAAAAGCCACCCTCTTCCTTCCTTCAGTAGGCACTCATTACATTACATTAGGCAGACGCTTTATAACCAAAGCGACTTTCAAAAGAGGACATAATCATAGCCAACATCACTAGCAAATACAAAGTGCACAGGAAATATACAGAACAAGAAGTGCAGATGCAAAGAAGAGTTAGTTAGGTTTTTTTTTAAGAGTACACACACACACACCCATACACACACATCATGTCAAGAGTCTGTCCTGGGTCTAGGTCAGCTCAAACATTAGTCTAGTAGATACTCACAAAAAAGAGAAGTCTTTACTTGCTTCTTGAAGGCTGCTAGAGATGTGCTTAGTCTTGCTGCCTCTTGGGTACAACAACGGAGAACAGTCTTGACAGGGAGTACCAAGAGCAGGGCTATTCAAATGGCGGCCCTGGTGCCAGATGCGGCCCTTGGATGGCAAAGTTCTGGCCCCCCACAAGCCCCTTGAAATACAGAATCGTTTTTTGGTATTGGAACGGACGTGTGATGAATGCGGCCTTTCTGCTTAGTTTCGGCCGGTGTGTTTTTCTCTGCCTTTCACACTGACCGCCTCGGCGTGCGCGGCCAGTCCTGTTCAAACCCCCCCCACAGCCAAAGTTAGCGTGCTACTTTGCCATTCATTTGAATGAGACACCGCCGGTCGCTCGCATGAAAAATACGCTCAAGTTCTATTTTCCAAATGCAGTGCGGCACGGAGCCGGCTCCCGCGCCGCTGACGCCCGACTACCGCAGGTTGGTGTGTAAGGACAGATATGTTTTAATATATTTTCACGACGCCGGAAAAAGTCACGGCCGTTCCGCGACGCTTTACTGCCCTATTATGTAAGACCCCTAAGAAATACAAAACCTTCAGGGGGAGGACCCGCAGACCCCTCACTTCAATGAAGTGTTCTGTATTTTTTTCATTGACAGTTGGCAACTACAATACATATGTGCACTTCGGCCCCTTTGCTGGGAGGAATCTGAAAAACTGGGCATTTAACTTGACATTTAATTGAATACCCCTGACCTAGAGCGACTGGATGGTAGAGCCAGACGGCTTGTGCTGGAGGTGCGCAGTTCTCTTCCAGTAAAACAAGGCTTTAGTAAATCCTTCATGTAAACTGGGGCTGTTCCTGCGATGGTTTTGTAGGCAAGGGTGAAGGCCTTGTGCTTGATCCGGGCGGCGATCGGTAGCCAGTGCAACTCAATAAATAGAGGTGTAACATGGGTCCTTTTTGGTTGATCGAATATCAACCATGCTGCCGCATTCTGAACCATCTCCAGTGGTTTTAGCGCACATGCAGGTAGACCTGTAGACCTGAGTTGCAGTAGTCAACGCGGACAGGACAGTGGCCTGGACCAGTCGTGTAGAATATTGTGTCAGCACAGGTCTGATTTTCCGCACGTTGGACATCTGGAATCGACATGTCCGGGTGACTGAGTTGATGTAGTTGGAGCATGACAGCTCGTCATCAATCATGACGCAAAGGTTTTTTGGCGACTTTGTTTGGGGTCACAATGGTGAAACCCATCTTGAGGTTGATGTTGTGACTGATTGACTCTTTAGCTGGGATCACCATGAGCTCTATCTTGGACAGGTTCAGCTGTAGGTGGTAGTCCTTCATCCACATTGACAAGTCAGTGAGGCAGGCAGGGATCCGTGCAGTCTGACACTGGCTTTTCATTTCATTCCCCCCCTACTCTCTCTCCCCTCTAACATATTGATACAGATTGTGTAACGAGATATTAGGAAGGGCTTTTAGGATGGATTAGGGTAGCACATGGAAACAGACGCTACACTTAAACCTACAATCCATCTGAGGGCGCCACTTGACTTTTGCACCCCAAAACTACAAGAAGGGGGACTGCCCAGACACCTGGGTCTATCGTGAGTTCCAAGTAGGAGTTTGGTGGCTATCCGAAGCGCTAGCCAAGTCGAAGTTGGCGCGGTATCTTGATGTTTGGATTTGGGGACTGGAACAGCAGGGCAGGGTCCGGGAGAACTTTGATCAGACTTTCAGGACTTTCCCATCCTTGAATGTATGGAGGAGAGCCTGACAGTGTATACACACCGCGAGCACGGACATCCACTTAACGTCCACTTCACGTGTCCGGTATTAGTCCGAAACGGTTAGAATACATGAAAACAGATCATGCCTTGCACACAGGAGCACGGTGTAAGCGAGACGCATGTTCGGCCCGACCGGACACGGTTTTGATTGTTGGTATTTGTTTTCTCAATAAATAACATTGACATGGAATTCTGGTTGTGGTTGCCAATTCATGTTGCTTCCCCTAACGAGCGAGAGAGAGTGTAGGGATGGTACACCAAGCAGCCTTATGCGTATCAGTGTGTGTATGACGTGTGTGTTTTGAGGGAAGAGAGTGTGCAGACAGTGTTTGCGTGGGAGGCCCAAGAGAAGATCCCAGTTAAGGAAATTTCCACTGAATGATGCAAAATATCAACAACTAAGATGTCCACTTTATTAGCAAGCACCTACGTGTATATGGAGATGAGTTTCACTGGAAGTGTGTGTGTACGTGCGTGCGTGCATGTGTGTGTGAAGGAAGCTTCCAGCAAATGATGTAAGTATCAACAACGTACATACAAATTAGTTTCACTGGAAAACGGCAAACAGGACCTATGCAAATGTATACGCTCCCAGCTACCGGTACTCACACAAATATTGTACAGCTTGTGCATTCATTGTCAGTGACTTGCTCATCAGGCCTGATTGGTCTATGCAAATACTGCAGCAGAAAGCAGACGTCAGGCAAATGACGTATTCCACCATCGCGTGCTACTGTATGTCAAAGCCCCTGCCCCTTGCTGGATGGGAGGGAACTTTTTTGGAGGAAAAGATCAGCCTTTAAACACAGATAGAGGACGGGACACAGGACAGTAGGTAGCATCGGTGGCAGAGAGACAACTTCTGCTATAAAGGACGCCTTCCACAGCAAAGCAAAGACCCTTTAACACGTAAGCTCTCCTGGAAACGGCATCCTCCAAAGACCACAAACCCTCTAATACGTGACCATTCTTAGCAGGGACACTGCCCTCAGCAGGCCAGGTAAGAATTTCTCAGATGTGTTCCTCCTTTGAAATGAACAATGAACATTAAGTTTGTCAGGCAATGCGTATTAAAAAGTGATTAGTTAATTAATCAATTTGTTTTGTTAAAAAATAATAAATAATAATAAATGTTCTCTATGGCAACTTTATTGAAGTTAATAAAGTTTAACCCATTGATGCTGGATGTAGTGTTGTGCAACATTGGCCCTGGCGCCTGGAGCTGCATTACGCAAGATTCAGACTCATGAAATTTGAGACAACTATATTCAAAAAAATCTGTTTGTTTGAGATTTGTGCTTCAGAAGCTGAGATATTTAGGTTTTTATAAGCTGAGGACAGCTTTTCTTAAAAAGGGCTCGGGTATTCAACACTCTTTTCTGCCGGTGCTTTAGGCATCAATGGGTTAAAGGCCAAATGCACTATTTTAAACATTAAGTCCTTTTCCTGAGTTGTCAATGCTTTAGAGTCCCCCTCATCATTTATTTCATGTTTGCTGCTGTCTCTGTCATTTAGCTAATTTGCATTATTTTTCTTCAACTGCATTTAGAATGGCCGTTTATTTTAAAACCACACTAATCTGTTTTCAAGAATATGCTATGCAACTCACTAAGTGTTCATGGGTATTCACCGGTATTCCATGACAATGTTTGTAGCGAAACGTGGCTTCTGATTCTTTTATATAGCATTATGTAAATACATTTTCTTTTCTTCCTTTCACAAAATGGCTAATAAAAAATGACATATTTTGCCTTTAAATTTGTTAGGGAATGCCAGTAAACATTACTAACCACTTAGTGAGATACATGCGTTCGAAAAAATTTATCACATGTATTTTTTTCTATTTTTTTGTTCCAGTGATGGCTAACGGGTGGTGTTTCTTCCTCCTGCTCACCCTTGGTAGGTCTGTGTGTTCGTGTGCGTGTGTCAGGGCTTGAAACTAACGGGCGCCAGGGCGCCAAATGCGGGTGAAAATCGCATCTGGCGTGTAACAAGTTGATCCTCACTAGCCATTTGGCTGGTAGCATATTATTGGGGAGTGATTGAAAAAAAAACGGTGATAGATTTCTCTGAATGTGTTCGCTATCAAAAAGGAATCCAGTCTTGCGAACCTAGGGTCTAAAAAAAATAATGTTTTGGTTCCGGTTGCCGACCGACCCTATCATTTTTTGTGCGACCCAAAATATTTTTTTTGAGTTTTTGGAATCCTCAAAAAAATATCGATGTTTTTTGGAGACTTGTTCATATAGACAAGACACAACACGTTTCTTCATTCCCATAACTCGCCATCTCTCACTTTCTACCTGCCTGCAAGTTACTGAATTTGCATCGCATGACTATCCACATAGGAGCAACATAAGCGCGCGCCACAAGTGCCGCCCGGCTTGATATTAGAAAACCCCAAATGTCACTGCAGAGTTGCGCAGCGCACCTATCGGTCACGTTGTTGGCTAATTATTATGCTACAACATGCTAATTGGTAGTCGTTGTAGCTCGTAAGTTTTTAAATAACTTGCCTCACAGCGTTCTTGCAGACTAATAGGCTGCGATGTAGTTTGGGAACCTGGCGAAAATGCCTGTCAAATGCCAGTCAATCGCCTTACCTCAACACCCGACACGGACACAGCCTGACCACCTGCTTCGAAATGCACCACACAGAAAACATGAGTATCCACGATTTTTGAATGTATTGATATTGTCTCGTCGTATTAGAAAAGGGCTTCCATTGATTCAGTCACGCTGCATGTTCGACGAGATGCATAACTCGTTACAGCAATTCAAAAGTAGCACTGTATCAATACCTTGTAATTGCAAAATAAGTTAATACGAGAGAAGGGAAATGTTTTGCCCAAGTTTCCCTTCATTCTTTCATTTACCACAAGGCCTTGTTAACCAAGAAGTCCGTTGGCCCGAGCCCGTTATTTTCTTGCCCTCTCTCTGCTTGTCCCTCCACCATCGCGCAGCAGCAGGGCGTCTGTCACGGTCTCACTCTCCGCACCTCCTCCGAATAATGAAATAGAAATTAACGATGATGTCGCCACATATACGACTGTTCGATGAAGACCTAGGACTACTACAGTTGCCTACAATAATGATTTAATGGCAATGACGATGTTGCCCCTCGATCACATTCATATCGCCTCAGGGGTCTACATCCTCGCGTAAAACACAAAGTGTGTATAGAATGTTTCCAAGCCAGAACCTTCATCCCAAGGAAAATATGGTCTACAACGGATGATGGAAAGGAATCAAAAAAAAGAAAACGGGACATACAGGAGCAGCTAAAATAGCAGTGTCAGGGAACTGTCAGCTGGACAAGTATTGCCAGAAACGGTAGGCTATCCTCATTTCGGTCAGTATCTTGGCTCCAGTGGTGTAGTCTACGTAGAACGCGGGTATACGCAGTATACCCACTTCTAAATTTCAGGGGTTTCAGTATACCCGCTTAAAATTGATTGATCCATTGTTTTGAATAGCACAAACATATACAGTATACCCTCTTCACAAAAATCTCAAATATACATTATACTCACCATAAAAAAGTAGACTACACCACTGCTTGGCTCATAATTCTTATTATATTTCATTGTAGCTTTAGCAGGCCACACTCCACTATCGTCCTTGGCATTGTTCAACAAAGTTTATGACGAAATCTGGCGCATATGGGGTGTTGGGTGGGTCGGACATTTTTAAAAAATTGAAAAAAGAAAAAAAAATCTGACCAAACCTGACAACCAACCGGAACCAAGCTTTTATTTTTCTTAGGCCTAGGGCACTGGCTTGTCAAGCCACAGACCTGTGTGTCAAGCACTGCAGATGCCCCGCCTCCGTGGAGAAAGTCGGACACGCCAAGACGTGCACCGCTTGCTCCGGTTTAAATATGTGGCGAAGTTTGCTCTCAACTGGCAAGCGACGCTATGTGCATATTTTGCGACCTGCCTTTTATAATCCAGTAATGTTTTGCGTAGTTGTGCGCAGTTCTTAAGCTGTGGGAGTGTGGGTACTGACACAACCGTGGTTACAACGCACGTTATCGAACATTGCACAAACAATTCTGTCAGCATCGCAATGTCTGTCTTGCTTTGACAACAGTGTAAAGGCTCAGTTATGCTTCCTACTTGTGCCACAGAGTGAGCTTGACGCAGCCATGATGCAGTTAATTCTTGTTTATGCCCTGTTTTGAAGCACGGTCTGCGCGATGTCATTCCACGCTGAAACTGCCTTCAATACAAAGAGTAAACTAGACGTGTCGGTTGTTTTTTAGCATCACAGACTCGACGAGAATGAAAATGAAACATTAAATCTTTATATCACGTGCATGTTTGATCGCACTGGCAGCCACAGTAGTAGTTTCTTGGAACAAAGAAGTGGCTCATTTGTCGAGGACGAAGCGGAATGTTTCCTCGAACCTCGGAACCACTGTTCAACTGTCCAAATAACTTCAGCGTCGTAACTTGCAAGCGCATGTGTTGTCTTTGGTTCGTGTAAATAAATCAAACAACAAAGCACGGGCAACTTATTTAATGAAGAGCTCACAGTCCGTAGACCGACGAAGGTTAGAACAAGGAAGTAGCGCTTGTTCTCGACTCGAGGACAGAGCAGGCTGGTCGAGAGGACCAATCAGAGACCTATTTTCGCCGCTTCACGCCGTCGCTCCCTGCGTCGAGACACAATTTTGGGGAGGTGCCCCAGAGTACCTGCGTGATGGGGGGGGCTTCACTACGTTAACTGCGCGGCTCACTGCATCATGATGCAGTGACGCTGATCTCGAGGCATAAACCACCCTTAAGAAAACAGGACGACGACAGAAAGGCAGGTAACGACATCATACCTGTCAAATTTGAGCTTCACAAATCTGGATAATTCCCCGAATTTACGCCAAAAGCAGGAAATATTCAACAGGTCAAATTCTGACAATCAATGGGCCACCAGTGACAAGTCGGGCGGTGCGTTGCTTTTCACGCTGACAGTTCACGTGCGAGGCAGTCCTGTCCAGAATCCACCCATAACGCACGTTTAAAAGGCGCATGTAGACTTTGCATATCGTTAAATAAATATGTATGTGTTCCCCCTTGTGGCTTTGTCAGGAGTTGATGCAAAACGTAATGGTGCAGGTTGTCATGAGATAGGCTAAATAAGATATAAAGGCTAAATAATATTTTACTTTTATGATTAATATCCCAGAAGATGTGATGTTTCATGGCAGGCGAACGTGCATCAGACCTGTGTGGGATACATGTAGGCCAGGGGTGGGCAACTTTCATGATACGGAGGGCCAAATTTTGTCATCCCCACCATCGGAGGGCCACATGACCAGGGATCGGACTGTAACTTGCAGAGTTCGAGGTAATTACAAGGGACCACGGACAGTAGTGTTCTAGAAAATCTAGTCATTATTTATTTATTTCTCTAATTATGTTTTATCTAAGGGCCACACTGAGTGAGGAGTCGGGCCGCGTGTGGCCCCCGGGCCTCCAGTTGCCCATCTCTGTTGTAGGCTATTTGCACATTAATGAACAAACGAATGAAAATTCCTTCCACCTCAAAGAAACAAATGGCCTTCTTCACATAGTTCCAGACCTTGCACTTATGCGTGTGCCCTTGCACAACACAGCATGTTCATTGTGCTTGTCGTTTCTGATCAATATATAAAGCAAATAGCACCAGACATCAGATCAGTTCTGTAATTTCCTGTCTGCTCATCCAAGTAAAATATTACTACATATTATATTATATTATATTATATTATATTATATTATATTATATTATATTATATAGGGTCTAACATCATATCAATCATATCAGGCTACATTATGACTGTCATGATGGTTAAGAAAATAATGGCTAGTGAGGAAGCCGAATGGCTAGTGAGTCAGGGAAACCACTAGCCATAATGGCCGGTGACCAAAAAAGTTAGTGTCAAGCACTGGTGTGTGTGTGTGTGTGTGTGTGCGCGTGTGCGTGTGTGTCTTGAGTGTCTCTACTGTACATGCAGTATGTGTTTGTAAAGTGAATTGGCTCAATTAAATTGCCTGAAGTTATTTATACAGAAAATGTCTCTGTATTTAGCACATTTGGTTTAACACCAAACACTCTCTCTCTCTCTCTCTCTCTCTCTCTCTCTCTCTCTCTCTCTCTCTCTCTCTCTCTCTCTCTCTCTCTCTCTCTCTCAGGTGTGTGTGGTCTCTCCTCCTCTGTGCCACGTCAGTTCCATGTGATGTACGAGAAGAAGACTTGGACAGCAGCTCAGCAGTACTGCAGAGAGCAGTTCACTGACCTCGCCACCATAGACGAAGCAGAGATGGGGAAGATCAGCGGTGAGGTCCAGAAAGCACGTGTTGGTAACGTCTGGATTGGGCTGAAGAATGGGAGTGAGTACAGAAACTGGGATACACAAGCACAGCAGCCAAGCCAGCCAGATGACACAACTAGAACGCAGTGTGTGTGCATTAAGAGGGGAAATGGAAAGTGGCACGACGGCTTCTGCACTAAAGAATATGGCTCCATCTGCTACAATGGTAAGACACCATCTTAATTAATGATTAACACTTCACTCCTGAACACACATAGATTCTTCAGGGAAACCTATGCATTTGTGTGTCATATTCATCTGAAACAATGGTGAGATGGCATTGTAATTCACATATTCCCCAATTCACTCATGAATACATAAGCATACAGTATAGTAGATTCTTCATGTAAACCTATGCATTTATGTGCCATATTATTTTGCAGTTAAACAGCGCTCAAACGCTGCTTCTCAGTTAACCATGTCTACTTTAATACAGGGAGAAACTCCAAAGACCCCTTTGTGCTGGTTGAAGAAGGGACAGGACAGAACTGGACAGAAGCTCAGAGATACTGCAGAGAGAAACACACAGACCTGGCCACCATCAGGAACCAGGCTGAGAACGACAAGATCAAAGACTTGGTAGAAAACACGGCCACTGGCCGTGAGTGGTACTTTTGGTTTGGGTTCAGAGATGGCTGGGAGTGGTCAGATGGCAGCAGCTCCTTCATTCGACACTGGGACCCTAATGAACCCAACTATGGAGATGCTACATCTACATTCTGTGCACAAGCTAAATCCGATGGTTGGTGGAATGACGTAGGCTGCCACAATAACGCTTCCTTTGTCTGCTATGAAGGTGAGTTACCAGGTTACGTTATTCCCATTTTCATTAAATGAGTTTCATGGAATGATGCTGAATACAGTAGCCATCTTGCTGAAATTAAGGTGTTGAGTAGCTTACATAAATAAACATAATGCCCACATGCACATTCCAGGACAGGACACATAACACAGATCATTGTCAGGGAGGGAAAATAAAACACACAGAAAAATAAAAAAAATAAATGCAATTGTGCAAAAACATAGTCTGTGAGTTGGGGTAGACAAGAGGTTAACATGACTGAGAATGAGTGTTGATAGATAAGGCCAAGACATAGTATTGTGATGAAAAGTTATATTGTGATGTAGAGCTGATGTAGAGTAGAGAGAACTTCGGCATGAATAGTATTCAACAAAGAACATACATCCTGGTAAGGTGCATGAAGACAAAAGGTAAAGTGATGATAAAGCAATGCACTAAGTATGATGTTTGTCTTGCTTCCCTCAGCCCTCTCTAGTGCTACAGTGGAGGTGGTGTCTCCTAAGAGTCCCTTTTACTCTGGAGATGTCGTCACCCTCAGGTGTGACATACCCAAGTACACAGACCAACATCAGTATGGCTGGCTAAAGAACAACAGCACACTTCCTGGTAAGACCACCCAGACCATCACCATCACGCTCCCCCTAGAGGCAGGTCAGTACCAGTGCAACCGGCGGAGAGGTGATTCTTCAGTGGCATCCTACATCAGCAGTCCTGTTGACATAACGCTCAGTGGTGAGTCAACATTCAAACACTGATTAGTGATAACCTGACACTGAAACATATTGATATTGGTCTATTATTTCGGCTCTCCCAATACCTTTCATTAAGTTTCTTTTTTCATGTCAGCAGTTTTCTTTTGTTTCAGACACGTAACGTTTTTTCAGGTTCTGTTTTTTTATTTGTTTGTTTTGATTTTTCAGCTCGCCCTACTGCTAGTGTTACTGTGGTGACTCCTCCTCCCTTTTACTCTGGAGATGAAGTCACCCTCAGCTGTGACGTACCAGTGTACTCAGACTGGCACCTATATGTCTGGCTAAAGAACAACAGCCCTGTTCCTGGTAAGACAAGTCAGACCATCAACATCACCCTCCCTCTAGATGCAGGTCAGTACAAGTGCCGTGGAGAGAGACGAGAGCGCCCAAGGACATCAGCAGTAAGCAGCTCTGTTAATATTATGAATGATGGTAAGTTATTATTATTGTTATCATTATTATTGTTGTTATTTATTATTATCTCATCCTACAGCTTTTTACTGACTACATGACCTTTCTCTTTCCCCCAGACAAGCTGGTCCTGGTTCGCCAGAACAAGACCTGGATGGAGGCTCTGCAATACTGCAGAGAGCACCATGAGGACCTGGTGTCTGTGACCTCTAAGAATATCCAGCGCTGGGTGGAGGGCGGTGCTAAAGGAGCCTCATCTCCCCACGTGTGGCTGGGCCTGCGCTACTCCTGCACTTTTGGCTTCTGGTTCTGGGTCAATGGATACTCTGTCTGCTACGACAACTTTGCCTCCAGTGCAGACAGAGTGCCGGGCTGTGACATGGTAGCGGCGGCAGTCGGAAGAGACGGGGGCCAGTGGTTCAGGCAACAGGAGACTCAGCTACTCAACTTCATCTGCACCAATGAGGAGTGTAAGTAATCCTGATTGTTGCTATAGTATTCTAAAAATATTTTTAGGGCTTTTTATGCCTATATTTGCGATAAGACGGTGAGAGAAGGACAGGAAACGAGTGGGGAGTTAGACAGGGAAGGACCGGCAAACGACCCGGGCCGGAATCGAACCCGGGTCGCCAGCGTAGCAATGCAGTGCCCTACCGTTAGGCCACGGCAGGGCATGTTGCTATAGTATTCTATGTGTCATTCCTGAGGTAATGGCTGATGGGAAGAGTCAGCATTTTTTAAAATCCTGTGCATGTGAGAATGTGCATGGTTGTGTGTGTAGTAATTTGTACTTATTTATGTGTGTGTACTGATTTCAACCTGCGCGTGGGTGTGTGTGTGTGTGTGTGTGTGTGTGTGTGTGTGTGTGTGTGTGTGTGTGTGTGTGTGTGTGTGTGTGTGTGTGTGTGTGTGTGTGTGTTCTCCAACAGAATGGAATGTCCTCCAACAGAACCCCATGAGAACCCGGTGCTCCTCAGTCCATTGAGACGACACACAACACAACGGCTTTATTCTTTTCCTTTATTTCATTTCTTCTATCTTTGTGTGAAAATTCCATACTTAGTTCCTTTACCTGTTAACCTAGTTGTTTCATGTGTTCAAAACATTTGTATGTAGCAGCAGCAGCATTATTGTATGCAATACATTTAAAGTAGTGAACAGTGTCCTCATTCACAAGCGGTCCATATTATACTAAAATCACTTCTGACACATTGTGTTTCGTCATGTAATGTGATGTCAAAACCGAATGTCAAACTATCAACAGATTGGCCTTTACTCTTTGAAGCAATTGGACAGCTGCTGACAGCAATGCTGGCCAATACTAGATTCATCGAATCCGTGATGTATGCTAGGCTAAAAGCTAACACTAGCAGACCAAATCGACTCATTATGAAATTAAAAAGGGAAATATGGCAGCAAATTAGCTGTCTTTCATCTGGCATGTGTAAAGAACATAATGAACATGTTTGGACAGCCCATTATCTGTGCAGACCTGTTAAAATATGGCCCATTAAAAAATGACTTGTGATGTGTTTTTGTTATTTTAACAGACTATTGAGAGTTGAAGACTATTAAAATTGAACTGCGCTTTGATTGATTTACCACTGTGTGCCTTTGATGTAATACTGATTTACACTTTTGTGCCTTTGATACATAGAAAGATGGATTTGCAGTACATACTGTATGTGTGCAGTTGACTTCAGATTGATTTTCTGTAGACGTGTGTGCCTTTAACTTAAAACTGATTTAGACATTTGTGCATTCAACAAATGGTTGGTTTAAATGTGTGTGCATTTGACTTAATATACTGATTTAGACGTGTGTGCATTCGACAAATGGTGAATTTCAATGTGTGTGCATTTGACTTACAGTTCTACTTGTTTAGACGTGTGTGGATTTGACTTAAAGAGTGATACTGCAGCATTTCTGGAAATAAGCTAATTTTACACCTTTCACACTTCCCCCTCAGTTAAATAATTGAGTTTTAACTTTCTTCTATTCCTCCTGCCTTTCTCAGAGTCTGGCAGCATCCTACTTTCAAGCTTGCATATACGTACAGTATAACGGAATCTTAAAGGGAACTGTGCAGGAAATGGTCAAAAAGGTACTGCAACTATGCTGCTCATTGAAACTGGGCTGCCTATTGCCAATTTTGATATTTACATGTAATGAACAAATAATTTCTAGTTTGGTGCAAGTAGAGTCATTTTTGCAGCTAAAAAATCAAAATGGCGGACCATGGAGAAGATCCCCCTTTTCATGTATGAAAAGTGCAAATTTTCCAGTCATAATGAATACTTAGAATTTGACGGTGGTGGTAAGTATTCATGAAAAAGGCAACATTAGTGAATGGGCAGCATGAATTCTGGAAATAAACAACTAAAAATCTCACACAGTGTCCCTTTAAGAATGCAATGATAATTTGTAGATTGGAATCTAAACGTAACATTACCAGACCAAGAGAATTGCTGGAAGTACAGGAGAAAGAAAGAAAGAGAAAAACGTTTTTTAACTCAAGGGGAGGGTAAAATTAGCTCATTTTCAAAAATGGTTTCGATTTAAGATGATTTACATATGTGTGCCTTTGACTTGTGATTCCAAATATTTGTTATGATTTTTGTGTGATTTTGACATTGTTTCATGTGTGCAATTAAATGAATAAAGATCATTGTGGTGATATTGACTCTTTGGTTATTACAGTAGACATGCACACTGTAGAGCGAGGTCGTATAAGAGGGGTAATACAGGGGTATAACAGGTGTAATAATTGAGGTCTTATAAGAGGGTAATGTGTAATAACAGGCCATCATAATGAACCACTAACTTTATCATTGAACCATTAACTTTCATGGACTGTGTAGATGCATTACCCACATTTTGAACTATGGACGGGATTATTATTACAGGGGGTAATTTCTCCGGACCTTTTCACAGGAGGTAAAACTTGTGGCAAAGTTTACAGACATACTCCGATATCTTAACTGACATGCCATGTTCGGACGGGACTAAATTTCCCGGTTACTAGGCCTACTACTTTACCTCAGGTCCTCCCATTAAACTAGTCCCGTCCGGATAGGACTTCAGAGGCTCTTTCCCACAATACTATCCTGTGGAAGACTCTGCTACCAAACTGTACCATCCTGTGGAGGACTGGATGTTGGCTGATTGAAACCTGATTTATCTTTTGTTGTTGTTTTATTTATTGATTCTTAATACTTTTTCTCTGCAGTATTGTCTATTCCCTCGTGCCTTTTGTCTACTGATAGGAGAGTCGTCCACATGAGAGTAATGTGAGAGTAACTTTATACAACTCTGGGTGGTCCGTCCTTCACCAAACCTTTACAGCCAAATGCTTCTCCCAGACGGGGCTCTACAGTTTGGGGGAATGGAGGCAAGAGGGCATGTCTTGGCAAGACTTCCATCTCGTCATCTGTGCTCAGACTTTGAACCACTTTTGTTATATTATGACAACTACTGTGAATAAATATTTGTAAATGGTTTATACAAAGTACAAAATAGCCGCACTCCCGGATCAGTTTCTTGCTGTTTTAATACTGGGTTAGCATGGCAGACAGACAGACGTTTCGACCTAAGCCTTCTTCAGCGTCTTTGTAACCCGGTATTAAAACTGCAAGAAACTGATCCGGTAGTGCGGCTTTTTTACTACACATGACCTTTGCTGTTTGCTCGCACCCAAAGACCTTGTAAGAAACTTTTCGGAGAAAACATTTTTTTTTACATTGTAGCATGGGGGGTGGAGTTAAGTTTGTAGCGACTTCGCCACCTAGGGGCAGAGCAAGTCTACCACTAGGAATAATCTAAACCTTGAATTAGCACAAGTTCGTAATACACAGGACAGAGACGGGATCCCAAATATATTTTATATTATATATTATGTGTAGGCAGAGGGGGCTACTTCAACGTGTTGTCCTCATGCGTTGCAACTTTCTACAAACTTTTAGTCGTGTCATACAAATTCGTTGCATGTTCAGGCGCTACTCCACCCATTCCGTCTGCCTTGACAGTATCCTAGATTTACGATTAAGGCACAACGGTTTCATAGCCTAACGTGCAGACAGAAATACTTTAACATTTTCAGTTTTCCTGATGGCAAGGACGCACGTTTGCACACAGGTGATGGTTTCATACCGTAGTCTTAATTCAAGTAGCTTTCATGCCTACCTGTTGGGGTCTTTCATTTGCTTGTGGTGCCCTTACAATCCATTTATGCTCCGTTTTCAAGCATCTCCCTTCCTAAAGCAGCGTATACAACTGAAGAGAAGAGCCGCGTTTAGCCTATATTCGGTTCGGTTCACCCTGATTGCCAGGACGCACTTTTGCACACAGATGACTGTTGGTTTCATATAGCCTAGTTCCAGTGGCTTAGGTAGGCCTAATTCCTGCCTTTTGCGGTCTTTTATTTGATTGTGGTGCATTGATTCAACTTTTCTGCTCCATTTTAAAGCACCTCCCTTCCTAGAGCACCTGCTTTGTTGCCATTTGCATTCTGCATCCAATAGGCACCTTATCAATTAGCGAGAGGGCGCCATGCGCACCTCCTCTGCAGTCTAACAATCCCCGAGGAAAGTGATCAGGACAGGGCGCCTCTCGCAACATCTGCCTACTGTTGGTGCGCCTGTTTGCATAGCCACCCAAGAACAGTCGGGAGTTGGAAGCAAAGTAGTCTATTTCAAACCAAATGTCTTTTTAACATTTCCTTTGTTTGCTCCCCCACTGACGCTGCGCAATGCAATGCAATGCACCCTTTTTGCGCGCCTGTTCGTAGGCATTAGCCAAGTAGTTAGGTAGGTTGTTTCCTATTTCATAGTCCATCAAAAAAGGACAAACTGCTGCTTTGGCGTTTCCTTTTCGCAGGTCTTTTGCATTAGCGATATGTTACTAATCCCCGTACAGAACGCAACTTTGTTGCATATTTGCTGTTGAGTCCAGGACCTCGTAAACATCAAAGCTTCCACCACGTCGGGCAATTTTGAAAGTGAGTGCAATGTAGACTGCAGAAAAGGGTCAAAAGTTGCCTGTCATGTCAACATTTTTGTTAGTTCATTTTGATAGGCCTATTCGCGAGGATAAAAACCAGAAGGGGGAGACAATCCCCCCCATCCCCCCGGCAAATCGCACCCTGCCTATATGGATCTGTAGTACTACTTACTTTGATCGTGTGCACACGCAGGAACTTCTTTCTACCACCAGGCTGTCGATGCACTATACAATGGGGTTCCACCGCACTATAAAACAATACAAAACTCACATCACACTCACACACCCTTAACCTTGACACACTCCAACCTGCTGGTGAGGCTGGCAGTCACAATTTTCCCCAATCCCACATTAACCCCAATAAACACGTAAAATGCAAAAGTAAGTAGATTAAACAAAAGCACAGAAACTTACACAAAGAAATATAAATAAACAAAAGCAGCACTGTACACATATACAGCCCTGAATAACAGGTTCTAGCTACACTGGCACACAAGCAGGTAATGCAAGCGTCATGCAAAGCAGCAAACCTAGCAGAGTAAGCAGCATGCGGGAGCACAGCAAACAAAATAAGCATGCAGTAGCACAGCTAACTAAAATAAAGAAAAACAAAATAAACATGTAAAAGTAAATGAAATGATAATAAATAATGCACAGCACAGATGGGGTTAAAAGCAGGCAGAGACACCAAAACCGCGCACCCTCGGACAGATATCAGATTAAAACAGCCATGCCCGCTTCGTGAGGCAAGGTGAGGTAAAGGGGCAAGCGTGATTCTTCCCCGTTCCCAGCGAAGCACGGCCAAGCCACAGCAAAGCAGGTGCGCAGCTAGGGGAAACAAATCCAATTTCTTCCCAGGCGAAACAGCAGCCAACAGACACACTGGTTGGTTAGCGGCGGAAGACAACACACTCATACACATAGACACACACATTGCCACATACAACTGGAGTCGCTGGTCCATTCGTCTTGGTTCTAGAGAAAAGGGCCAAAGATGTTGTTATACAGGCACACACGCACACACACACGCACACACACACACACACACACACTTCCGGTCATTCTACACATGTTCATCACGTGCCCTTGCCCCTCTGCCTGGCAAAGTACCACGTGTGGCCTTGGAGAGGATGTTCCTGCATCCAACAGGTCACTTGTCCCCGTTCCCACTAGCTTGCGCTGGTTTCATTCTCTGACCAGTGTTGTCAGATGTGTCTGACCAAATCCCGCCCAAAAGCTTCCCAAAAACGCCAATTATCCCCGTTTTTACCCGCAGACGCTCATCCCAAGTAGCCCAATCTGGCAACAGTGCCTCTGACTTGTAATTTACATGAAAGGACATCATAACAACATTCTTTAGGCCATGAGCATGACTCCTCTCCGCACCAATTTATTAATGGTGCGGAGTGTACGGCTCCCGGCCCCTCTCTCTCTCTCTCTCTCTCTCTCTCTCTCTCTCTCTCTCTCTCTCTCTCTCTCTCTCTCTCTCTCTCTCTTACCCAGTGGTCGAGTTGTAAAATCAAACCAGGCGGGATGGTCAGAGATGGATTCTGATGACTGGGGGTACGTGGGTTTCTCCCCCGAGAAATGTTTGAAAATTTTAAGACAATGTGTGGTGAAGGGATGTCTGTTTAACAGTAGAGGGGGATGGTGATTTTTGACCATTTTCATTGATGGGGATGATTTAGAAAATGTTCATTGTAGGGGGGGTGGCACCCCATCCTAGCCAGGCTGTGCCCTCCTAGTGACGCAACACTTTCAGCGTTGCAACTACGTCGATGGTAATCAGGCTAACCGCATTCCCCTACAACTCGAGCCCTGATCTTATCCACCTGTGACAAAGTTTCCACCAAGTGATGCAAAGCATCAACAACAGGAACCTACGTACATGCAGATGAGTTTCACTGGAAAAACAGGGATGCGTACGTGCGTTTCCACCAAATTACGTAAATATCAACAACCTACATGGAGATGAGTTTCACTGGAAAATGACAATCAGGGGCTATGCAAATGTATACACTCTCACCTACTCAGACAAACTCTGCCCCTCTCTATTGTAAACACACACACACACACACACACACTTCACACACTTAGAGTGTCTCCTCATGCATTTGCCACTATACCCCACTGTGCTTTGATTCACAGGAGTCCCTCACACTGTGGCCATACAAGTACAGTGATCCCTCACACTGGCTGTCCAAGTGCAGTGATCCCTCACACTGTGGCCATCCAAATACTAGGGATCCCTCACACTGGCATAACCCTATCCAGGTGTCCCTTGCGCTGGGATCACCCCATCGATCCTACCCTATGTGTGTGTGAGTGTGTGCGCACAGGTGTGTGTGCGTGTGTGTGTGTGTGTGTGTGTGTGTGTGCGCACACCTATGCTAATGTCCATTCTACAGTGAGTGCGCCTATGATGGCATCACGGCAAGCCAAGCTCGTTGGCATGACAGTCAGAGGTCACCCACAGCCCTGGTGAAGGTCACGCCATCCCTCTCTAGGTCACTGACACACTAAACAGTAAAACACACTCACCCCCAACGCTGGTGATGGTCAGTCTAACAGACTCACCCCCAACCCTGGTCATGGTCACTCTGACCCTAAACACACTCACCCCCAACCCTGGTCATGGTCAGTCTGACCCTAAACACACTCACCCCTAACCCTGGTCATGGTCAGTCTAACACACTCACCCCCAACCCTGGTCATGGTCACTCTGACACACACACCCCCAACCCTGGTCATGGTCACTCTGACCCTAAACGTCCATGATATAGCCATAGCTGCTGAAATGGCAATAAATGTAAACAATCAATCAGTCTGACCTTAAACACACTGACCCCCAACCCTGGGCATGGTCAGTCTGACACACTCACCCCCAACCCTGGTCATGGTCAGTCTGACACTAAACACACTCACCCCCAACCCTGGTCATGGTCAGTCTGACACTAAACACACTCACCCCCAACCCTGGGCATGGTCACTCTGACACACTAAACACACTCACCCCCAACCCTGGTCATGGTCACTCTGACACACTCACCCCCAAACCTGGTCATGGTCACTCTGACCCTAAACACACTCACCCCCAATCCTGGTCATGGTCACTCTGACACTAAACACACTCACCCCCAGCCAGTGTTCACGCTAGAATTCGCACTGGCCGGACAAGTGGCCGGCTGTATTGCAGAATACCGGACATTTGAAATATCTAACGGACCTTCCCTCAAATAGCCAAAAACACACTCCCTAATGGGTCAAAGTGTAGTAAATTGGTCTTTTCTGTCAGCAAAACTTAGATTTCACCAACATTTCGCCAGTTGGCTGGTGTTAATTTAGAGCCCTGCTTATGCGCACCGGCCGGGGTGTAAACGCGCGCTTTCTTTCACACACTCGAGAGCTCGAACTGAAAGAGAGAAAAAACAGCCAGCCAACGCTGTGCGCAGATCCCTAAATTATCAACTCAAACAGTGTGTTTTATCAGCAAACCCGAAGAGGATTTCCCTACTCAAATTGGGTGACGAGGCGATGTCTGTAATAGTGCAGTAGCCTAATGGTATCGATGCTACTGAAATTTGAACTGTATTGCGTTGTGTTTCTTTCTGCACTCTCGAAAGTAATGGAATTGACACGTTCCGTACGATGGTCTATATATGGGCTACACGTTTTGGCCGGTGATGAAAACAATAAAGCCTTGCATGCACTTTCACTGGGACTCCTCGCGAGTCCATCGTTCTCTGGAATGTTTAACTTGACCCTCTGTAGCCTACTTGGAGATCCACCACCATTTTTCAGCAGAGGTAAAAGTGAAAGTGATTCGATACTGCGATGCTGCGCATGCCATTGAGTCCCAAACCGTTAGACTTGACTTCGCAACTGGGCATGAAGGTTTTGCAAATGCAATGCCATTTGTTCTGTTCACTGATTTTACAGAAACAGAATCGTTCCTCGACAGCACAGCAGCCAGCGTGAGTCAAGTGATTATAAGCATAACGTGATTGGGGACAACGATGGTGGGGACGAGAGCGCAAGCAATATTGCGTGCTGTTCATGACAAGTTCATTTACATAGGCTATTCACAAATATTTTCAGCTTTGTTCAGTTTCATATTAGGCCTACTGGTGTCTTGTAACTTTAAGTAGGCCTATTTAAAATGAGCTAATATTATTTACTGAATAATTGCTGTCATTTTTGTCGGACATTTTTGTCCGGCCACATTTTATTTTGCCGGCCATTCATGCATGCAAACGGCCAATGTCCGGCCACAGCCGGCTAACGTGAACCCAGCCCCCAATCCTGGTCATGGTCACTCTGACACTAAACACACTCACCCCCAACTCTGGTGATGGTCACTCTGACCCTAAAGATGATGGCTTAAGAGCCGAAACGCGTCTGTTTGTGGACAGGGTGGTAATTTATAAATAATAATGAGACGTAGCTTGAGAGTGCAGACTTTTTCTTCTCTAAGTTGATACATTTAATCGCGCACCCAAAGTCAAGATTTTTTCCCCGCAGTTGTGCGTGTCCTCTATCTATCTGACAAACTTGAACACTCTGACCCTAAACACACTCACCCAAACCCTGGTCATGGTCAGTCTTTTTTAAAGATTTTTTTTTTTGTCTTTTTGACTTTATTTATGATAGTATAGTGAAGATGGTGACAGGAAGCGAGTTGGTAAAGAGAAACGGGGAAGGGCCGGCAAAGGTCCCGGGCCGGGAATCGAACCCGGTTCGTCCACATAGCAGAAGAGCGCCCCACCGTTAGGGCACGGCAGGGCCGGTCATGGTCAGTCTGATACTAAACACACTCACCCCCAACCCTGGGCATGGTCAGTCTGACACACTCACCCCAACCCTGGTGATGGTCACTCTCACCCTAAACACACTCACCCCCAACCCTGGGCATGGTCAGTCTGACACTCACCCCCAACCCTGGTCATGGTCTGCCTGACCCTAAACGTCCATGATATAGCCATAGCTGCTGAAATGGCAATAAATGTAAACAATCAATCAGTCTGACCTTAAACACACTGACCCCCAACCCTGGTCATGGTCACTCTGACACACTCACCCCAAACACTGGTGATGTTCAGTCTGACCCTAAAGAGGTACGAACTGATGATGGCTTAAGAGCCGAAACGCGTCTGCTTGTGGACATGGTGGTAATTTATAAATAAATAATGAGACGTAGCTTGTGAGTGCGGATTTTTCTTCTCTAAGTTGATACATTTAATTCATTTTTTCCCAGCAGTTGAGCGCATCCTCTGACAAACTTGAACACTCTGACCCTAAAGACACTCACCCCGAACCCTGGGGTTGGTCAGTCTGACACACTCACCCCCAACCCTGGTCATGGTCAGTCTTTTTTAAAGATTTTTTTTGTCTTGTTGACTGTATTTATGATAGTATAGTAAAGATGGTGACAAGCAAGTTTGGAGAGAGAGACCGGGAAGGGCCGGCAAAGGACCCGGAGCGGGAATCGAACCCGGGTCGGCCGCATAGCAGAAGAGCGCCCCACCGTTAGGGCACGGCAGGGCCGGTCATGGTCATTCTGACACTTAACACACTCACACCCCCAACCCTGGGCATGGTCACTCTGACACACTAATCACATTCACCCCCAACCCTGGGCATGGTCAGTCTGACACACTCACCCCCAACCCTGGTCATGGTCAGTCTGACCCACATTATATAGTGATGGTGGAATGATGGTCACTCTCACCCTAAACACACTCACCCCCAACCCTGGTCATGGTCTGCCTGACCCTAAACGTCCATGATATAGCCATAGCTGCTGAAATGGCAATTCGCCAACCCTGGGGTTGGTCAGTCTGACACACTCACCCCCAACCCTGGTGATGGTCACTCTGAAAAATGATATACAGGGCCTATGCAAATGTATACGCTCTCACACTCTCGCCTACTCACACAAACTCTGCCCCTCTCTCTTGTAAACACACACACACACACACACACACACACACACACACACACACACACACACACACACACACACACACACACACACACACACACACACACACACACACACACACACACACACACACACACACACACACACACACTTCACAGACACACACTTCACACACTTAGGGTGTCTCCTCATGCATTTGCCACTATACCCCACTGTGCTTTGATTCACAGGAGTCCCTCACACTGTGGCCATACAAGTACAGTGATCCCTCACACTGGCATAACCCTATCCAGGCGTCCCTTGCGCTGGGATCACCCCATCGATCCTACCCTATGTGTGTGTGAGTGTGTGCGCACAGGTGTGTGTCGGTCTGTCTGACACACTCACCCCCAACCCTGGTCATGGTCACTCTGACACACTCACCCCCAAACCTGGTCATGGTCACTCTGACCCTAAACACACTCACCCCCAACCCTGGTCATGGTCACTCTGACCCTAAACACACTCACCCCCAACCCTGGTCATGGTCAGTCTAACACACTCACCCCCAACCCTGGTCATGGTCACTCTGATACTAAACACACTCACCCCCAACCCTGGTCATGGTCAGTCTGACACACACCCCCAACCCTAGGCATGGTCACTCTGACCCTAAACGTCCATGATATAGCCATAGCTGCTGAAATGGCAATAAATGTTAACAATCAATCAATCAATCTGAGCCTAAAAACACTGACCCCCAACCCTGGTCATGGTCACTCTGACACACTCACCCCCAACCCTGGTCATGGTCACTCTGACCCTAAAGAGGTACGCACTGATGATGGCTTAAGAGCCGAAACGCGTCTGTTTGTGGACAGGGTGGTAATTTATAAATAAATAATGAGACGTAGCTTGAGAGTGCAGACTTTTTCTTCTCTAAGTTGATACATTTAATCGCGCACCCAAAGTCAAGATTTTTTCCCCGCAGTTGTGCGTGTCCTCTATCTATCTGACAAACTTGAACACTCTGACCCTAAACACACTCACCCAAACCCTGGTCATGGTCAGTCTTTTTGAAAGATTTTTTTTTTGTCTTTTTGACTTTATTTATGATAGTATAGTGAAGATGGTGACAGGAAGCGAGTGGAGAGAGAGAGACGGGGAAGGTCCGGCAAAGGACCCGGGCCGGGAATCGAACCCGGGTCGGCCGCATAGTAGAAGAGCGCCCCACTGTTTGGGCATGGCAGGGCCGGTCATGGTCAGTCTGACCCTAAACACACTCACCCCCAACCCTGGTCATGGTCACTCTGATACTAAACACACTCACCCCCAACCCTGGTCATGGTCTGTCTGACACACTAAACACACTCACCCCCAACCCTGGTCATGGTCAGTCTGACACTAATCACACTCACCCCCAACCCTGGTCATGGTCAGTCTGACACACTCACCCCCAACCCTGGTCATGGTCAGTCTGACACTAAACGTCCATGATATAGTGATGATGGAATGATGGTCACTCTGACCCTAAACACACTCACCCCCAACCCTGGTCATGGTCAGTCTAACAGACTCACCCCCAACCCTGGTCATGGTCACTCTGACCCTAAACACCACTGACGTATATACTAAGTATATACCTCATTGCCAAACACACTCACCCCCAACCCTGCCGGTCTGTCTGACACACTGACCCCCAACCCTGCCGGTCTGTCTGACACACTCACCCCCAACCCTGCCGGTCTGTCTGACACACTGACCCCCAACCCTGCCGGTCTGTCTGACACACTCACCCCCAACCCTGGTGATGGTCACTCTGACACACTCACCCCCAACTCTGGTCATGGTCAGTCTGACACACTCACCCCCAACCCTGGGCATGGTCACTCTGATACTAAACACACTCACCCCCAACCCTGGCCATGGTCACTCTGACCCTAAACACACTCACCCCCAACCCTGGTCATGGTCACTCTGACACTAAACACACTCACCCCCAACCCTGGTCATGGTCTGTCTGACACACTAAACACACTCACCCCCAACCCTGGTCATGGTCAGTCTGACACTAATCACACTCACCCCCAACCCTGGTGATGGTCTGTCTCACCCTAAACACACTCACCCCCAACCCTGGTCATGGTCTGCCTGACACTAAACGTCCATGATATAGTGATGATGGAATGATGGTCACTGACACACTAAACACACTCACCCCCAACGCTGGTGATGGTCAGTCTAACAGACTCACCCCCAAACCTGGTCATGGTCACTCTGACCCTAAACACCACTGACGTATATACTAAGTATATACCTCATTGCTAAACACACTCACCCCCAACCCTGCCGGTCTGTCTGACACACTGACCCCCAACCCTGCCGGTCTGTCTGACACACTCACCCCCAACCCTGCCGGTCTGTCTGACACACTGACCCCCAACCCTGCCGGTCTGTCTGACACACTCACCCCCAACGCTGGTGATGGTCAGTCTAACAGACTCACCCCCAACCCTGGTCATGGGCAGTCTGACACTAAACACACTCACCCCCAACCCTGGTCATGGTCAGTCTGACACTAAACACACTCACCCCCAACCCTGGTCATGGTCATTCTGACACTAAACACACTCACCCCCCAACCCTGAGTGGTCACTTTTGGAAATGAACACTCTTATGCATTTCACACACTCATGTTGTCCCTTACACATCCCCCACCACTCTTCTCCCATACAGAGAGTCCACATACTCATGCTTCACTCAACGCTGTGGTCACACACCTAACGTCTGTGCCTACGTGTTTATCTGTGTGTGTGTGTGTGTGTGTGTGTGTGTGTGTGTGTGTGTGTGTGTGTGTGTGTGTGTGTGTGTGTGTGTGTGTGTGTGTGTGTGTGTGTGTGTGTGTGTGTGTGTGTGTTTTTTTATTTGAATAGGTGCATTCATAACTGTTGCCAATGCGTGAGTTTGTACAGCTTGTGCATTCATCGTCAGTGACTTGCTCATCAGGCCTGATGGGTCTCTATGCAAATCCCAAAAACTAGAAAGCAGACATCAGGCAAATTACATATTCCATCGCGTGCAATGTCAAAACCCCTGTTCCTTGCTGGAATGGGGAGGGATCTTTATTTTTTCGGTGGGGGGGTGGGGCGAGGGGGGCAACAGGAAAAGATCAGCCTTTAAACACAGGGAGGGGACGGGACACAGGACAGTAGGTAGCAGCGGTGGCAGAGAGACAACTTCTCCTACAAAGGACGTCTTCCACAGCTGAACAAAGACTCTTTAACACGCAAGCTCTCCTGGAAACAACATCCTCCACTGACCACAGACCCTCCATCGTACTGCAGGTGTTCTCCAAGACAGGACACTTTACCCACCTGGCCAGGTAAGGGCTTTTCCAGAAACATTTTGACGAGTGATTTTAATTTAAACAAACTGAGAGCTATGCGAGCTAGTAAGTTAATCTCACATAGTCAAATATAAATTAGGTGTCATTAACAGCTGTTGTTATTGCTGAGACCTGATTGGTTAGTCCCACATAGTCAAATGTAAAGTAGGTGTTGTTTTCATCCATGGGCTACTGGGCCCACTCACTGTTTGCTGAAAAGACTAACCATCACCACAACAACATCGCCATGACAACTATGCCATATGAACATCGCTATGACATTACTGAGAGTCTTGAATGACAGATTTAGACTTTTCATTTCCATCCAACAATGACAGTATAGAGTAGATTCAGTGGAAGTAGACAGTGAAATGATGACATTTTAACTCATCTAGTCAATTTGGGGCCCTAGGCAAACACCTCCTTTCCTTTTTGTGCATTTAAAAATTGTCAGTTGTAAACATACATCTGATGGAAACGTCATACATCTGATTGAAGGCTGCTAATCTAGTACCAATGAATAGTCAGTGTCAATGAAAAGTGTAATTTTTAAAGTTCAAGTTCACGAGACGTTCTAATTACGTGGAATTGTTGGGGATTTCTGAGTCTTGCCCCCAAGACACCTGGCGCCCAAGGTGATTGCCTTGTCTGCCTATGTGTAGGGCCGGCCCTGGATATGATATTACTGAGAGTCTCAAATTACAGATTTAGACTTAGGTCATTTCCATTTTGGTGACAACCATTAGGCTGCAGTATAGAGTAGACTCAGCTCTACAGGTAAGGAGTTACTTATTGGTTAGTAAGACAGTGAAATTATGACATTAACTCATGTGGGCATGAGAGAGAGACAGAGAGAGAGAGACAGATAGACTTAGAGAGTGAGAGGGTGTGTGTGTTGGGAGGGAGAGGATCTGTGTTGGGAGAGAGAGGTTGTGTGTGTTTGAGTGACGGTGTGTGACAGCACTGTGTGACGGTTAAGTAGTTGAGCTCGGTGCCAAAGGGGGAGGAGCGGAGTGTAGTGCATTACAGAAGGAGGGGATAAACACTTCATAGACAAGCAAAGTTGGGTTTTTAGAGGAGATCCAACAGAAGTATTTTAATGAAACAACAAGGTAACGTTTCAATCAGTGTTGCCAGATGTATGGTAATGATCATATTTGTACCATTCAATTCAATGTTTTTTTTCCCAACATATTCATTAAAAACAAAAATATTGATTTTGTTTTTACTTTTTTTACAGACATGGCTCACGGGTGGTGTGTGCTCCTGCTCACCCTAGGTAAAATGTGTGTGTGTGTGTGTGTGTGTGTGTGTGTGTGTGTGTGTGTGTGTGTGTGTGCGTGTGCGTGTGTGTGTGTGTGTGTGTGTGTGTGTGTGTGTGTGTGTGTGTGTGTGGTGTGTGTGATAAGGTTGCATTCAACTCACGATTCGGTTTGTGTCATGATTTTTGACTTATGGTTCGATAGGCCCCACGATTTTATAGTTTTGATGATCATTCATAGATAGGAGCTAATATATTTTTTTAAATTTACAAATAATAATGATATTAATATTAAGCTTGGAAGCACTATCACATTATACAATATGTTTTCTTTTTTATGGACTGAAGTGTATTATGATACAGTATTGTGACTCTGCTTACCATGATTTCTCGGTTTGATACAATATCGTTACAGCCCAAGTGTGTGTGTATCTCTACATATGTGTTTGTAAAGTGAATTGGCTTAATTGCCTCAAGTAATTTGTACAACAAATGCCCTCCATTCTCCCTAACTGACTCTCTGTCTCTGTCTATCTCTCTCCTCTCTGTCCTCCCAGGTGTGTGTGGTCTCTCCTCCTCTGTGCCACGTCAGTTCCATGTGGTGAAAGAGGAGAAGACCTGGACAGAAGCTCAGCAGTACTGCAGAGAGAACTTCACTGACCTGGCCACCATAGACGACGAGGCAGAGATGGGGAAGATCAGCGGTGAGGTCCAGAAAGCAGGTGTTAGTAACGTCTGGATTGGGCTGAAGCATGGGAGTGAGTACAGAAACTGGGATAGAAATGAGCCACAGCAGCCTGATGACGTAACTAGAAAGCAGTGTGTTTTATTTAAGAAGAACAATGGAAAGTGGCACGATGGCCACTGCCATCAACAATATGGCTCCATCTGCTACAACGGTGAGACACCATCTTAATTAACTATTCACTCATGAACATACGTTTGTACATAGAGATTATTTTTGTAAACCTACGCATATTAGTCATATTCACCTGATACAAAGGTGAGATGCCGTCGTAATTCCCCTATACACTCATAAATACATACTGTATACTGTAGTAGATTCTTCATGTAAACCTATGCATTTATGTGTCACATTACTTCACTGTTAGACAGCGCTGTTTCTCAGTTAACCATGATGTCTACTTTAATACAGGGACAAACTCCACTCATCCTTATGTGCTGGTTGAAGACGGGAAGAACTGGACAGAAGCTCAGAGAAACTGCAGAGAGAAACACACAGACCTGGCCACCATCAGGAACCAGGCAGAGAATGACAAGATCAAAGACTTAATAGGAAACAAGACTACTGGTAGTGGGAATTACTTCTTGTTTGGGTTCAGAGATGGCTGGGAGTGGTCAGATGGCAGCAGCTCCTTCTTTCGCCACTGGGACACTACAGAGCCCAACTATGGTGACACTAACTCTACATTCTGCACACAACGCATGTCCAACAGTTGGTGGAACACCGTAGGCTGTCACAGTAACGCTTCCTTTGTCTGCTATGAAGGTGAGTTACCAGAGTATAATGTGTTGCATTGGTGTTATTCCCAGTTCATGTTATTCCCAGTTCATAATCCAGTAGCCCTGGCCTTACGCTGCTTTTAGAAGGATGCAGAAAATTCCACCAGTTGGTGGTTTGACATGCCCTGCGGCAATAAATGTTCCTTTGTTTGCTATGAATGTGAGTGGCTAGAGTATAATATGTTGCTTTCTTGTTATTCCCAGTTCATATGATGATGATGATGAGAGACTTTATTAATCCCCAAAGGGGAAATTGAATTGTTCCCCGTTCAAAACCCCATTCATAAGTGGTTGTCTTCCTTCAGCCCTCTCTAATGCTACAGTGCAGGTGGTGTCTCCTCCTCCTCCCTTTTACTCTGGAGATGTCGTCACCCTCAGATGTGACATACCCAAGTACACAGACCAACATCAGTATGGCTGGCTAAAGAACAACAGCACACTTCCTGGTAAGACCAGTCAGACCATCACCATCACGCTCCCCCTAGAGGCAGGTCAGTACCAGTGCAACAGGCGGAGAGGCGATTCTTCAGTGGTATCCTACATCAGCAGTCCTGTTGACATAACAACATGTGAGTGAACATTCAACACTGACTACTGATAACCACAAGAAACATACATAATTTTCTAGCTGAAAAAAATATATTTGACTTATTCCACTTAATTAATGCTTCCTTCCCTTTCACAACAGCTGTGCCATTTTCAGCCAATTATGGTCTATTGTCTTCACTTTGTTTTAAAGTGGTACTGCACCATTTTTGGAAATAAGGCTCATTTCACTCCTCCCCTTGAGTTGTATCTTTCTCTTATACTTCCACTACTATAACTACATATTTATAGACTCTGAGCATAGAGTAGAGCAGCGTAGCATAGACTAGAGTAGCATCTTACCCAGAGTGCGTCTTAATATGCGACCTTGCCTCCTCCACTTGTGTTTGTCTCCTCGTCCCGCCTCCTGGCCCCTCCTCCGTGGAGAAAACGATAAAGTTTCCCAGCTGTCAGCCTAGCCACAACAACTTTTGAGGGACTGTTTTTCATTCGCCATCCCAATTGCAAATGAGGAAAAGACTCTACAATTGAGCTTTTGCAAGATATTGAAATATAATGCTGTTGTCAGTGATGTCATCATGACGAGAAGCAAGTGGAGGAGGCAAGGTCGCATATTAAGATGCACTCCCAGACTTCATGCCGTAGAGAAAGATGAGGGCAGCTTTGAAGAGACTCTAAACTTCATCGGCACCAAGGAAGGTGAGGCTGTTTAGACCCAATGGGACCCATGTGTATGTGTGGAAGGATGCACGAGAGGTTACATGTAGTATACTCCTCCAGTACACAGTAGTGGTCACTGAAAATAAGTAATATTCATCTCCTATGACATTGGAATGTGTAGTATAATAGTACGTAGTATGGTCAATGGGTGTTCATTTCTTCAAACCTTTTCCTAATAGTTTCAGATAATTGCACAACAAAATAGTTATGTGTAACAAATAAAAATAAGAAATCTGTATTTATTTGTGTCATACTTCCTCAGCTCTCCCTACTGCTACAGTGGAGGTGGTGTCCCCTCCTCCTCCCTTTAAAGCTGGAGATGTCATCACCCTCAGCTGTGACATACCAGAGTACTCAGACTGGCATCGGTATAGCTGGCTAAAGGACAACAGCCCAGTCCCTGGTAAGACCAACCAGACCATCACCATCACACTCCCCCTAGAGGCAGGTCAGTACCAGTGCAGTGGACAAAGGCGAGATCGTCCAGAGACTTCCACAGTAAGCAGCTCTGTTGACATCATCAGCAATGGTGAGTCTGTTATTCCACCTCATCTAACCTCACAGCATCTTACCTCAGCTCACTCAACGTACCCCACATCTTACCCATGTGTGTGTGTGTGTGTGTGTGTGTGTGTGTGTGTGTGCGTGTGCGTGTGCGTGTGCGTGTGCGTGTGTTGCCCTCATGCAGCTGTAGTGAAAAGGACTCAGATCGTGAGAGTGGAGATGGAGATGGCTTCTGATGTGGACGTGGAAGATCCTGGCGTGCAGGAAGCCTTCCTAAAGCAGGTGAGCCCAGCACACACACACACACACACACACACACACGCACACACACACACACACACACACACACACACACACACACACACACACACACACACACACACACACACACACACACACACACACACACACACACACACACACACACACACACACACACACACACCTGAGACCTGGTTCTATAAATGATGTCTTGAGAATGACGTGTGTATTTCTGTGTATGATCTCTGGTGGTCTTTTCTTCAGATTAAGGACAGACTGAAGGCCAAGGGGCTGCCAGCCAATGCCCAGCTGTCCTGGAGGGTGCAGCCAGATGGAAAGGTGTTCCACAAGAAGAAGAACGACAAGAAGAAGGAGAAGAGAGATGAGCTCTAAACACACACTAAGTTAAAGGATGACTTCAGCCAATTTCAACATGCAGTTGTAATGCTCACACTAATCTGGACTTCTCAGTACCTGAGATTGTTTTTTTCTTCAGCCTTTTCAGAGGTCCTGGTCATTGTAATGGGGGCAGGTGTTTGTTTACATTTTAAAGAAACGTCTTGATTTATTCCCAAAATCATCCAAAAGGTTATGCAACATCAGCAGACAACTATCAAATAGCGATACCTTTTGGGAAAATATTTGGACTAGGCCTATATGAAGATTTTTAAAAAATGTTAACAAAAGCTGCCCCAATTCGAATTGCTCAGATCTCGGAAAGGGCTGAGCCAAAAAAAAAAAGTGGCATCAACGGCTACTGACTAGTCAAGGGTACCGTGAGCAATACAACATCATATTGAAATTGACTGAAGTGGTCCTTTAATGTGGGGAAGTCATCACTGGCAGCCCACAGGATAGTGAGGGTTTCTATGGGTTCTCCCTGTGTGTGTGGAAATACTGATTTTACTATGTACTTTATTATCTTATTCATTCCTAACTACGATTACTTCTAAACACCACAAATGTATGTACTTATATTGTTATAATATTCATCACATTTCTTTAAAGGTAGAATGGCCACCAGAGTGGGTATTGCAACTATGCTGCCCATTGCAACTGTGCTGCCTATTCCCAAATGTGATCTTTTCATGAATATTTACTAATCATTTAACTAATATGTACTAGTATGGCCAATGTGCAGTATGTTTTGCAGCTTAAAATGTCTATTTCTGGAAAATCAAAGTGGCGGACATGGAGGAGACCCACATTTTTATGTGCAATTATCCCAGTCATAATGAATACTTAGATTTTGGTTGTGGTGGTAAGCATTTGGAAAAAAAGGTAACATTTGTGAATGGGCAGCATCAATTGTGGAAATAAACTTCTACAAATATTACATAGTTAACCTTTAAGATGGCAATGGGTTGATTCATTTTAGTATGTGTCATTTTGATTTGGGTGTTGATATTCAGTTCTGTATTGGTGATGGTTTTGATGGTATGAGCATACAATTATGTGTTGTTTCACAGAATATTATTATAGAATATTTCAGATGTTGTTGTATTAAAAGTTCTCTCTTCTTGGTGGCTTTGGATTAGTGTGAGTGTGTGTACTGTTGAAAATAATCATTGACAAGACTGTTCCTCTTTAGGCTGTCCATACATGCCTCAGAGTGTGAGAGTTCTGTATGCCACAGTCACCCACCACGTAAGGTGACTCCTGGTTGTAAATCCTCCATGGCCACGTTTTGCCCAGGCGTTAATTGTAGCTAACATGACATTAATGTCATCCAAGTGTGGTTTTAAGTGTATAGTAAATTAAAAGCCTCCAATTCAAAGGATCAATCTTCAGAGTGTGCCTTTTATGTAATCAGGCCTATATGAAAGTTGACCTTGAGGTAGTGGTAAATCATGTGATAGGGGAAACCACAGTCCTCATGGTCATAACTAAAAATGCCACCTGTGCACTAGGTGCTGTAGGTTATTAGCAGGTTTACCACTTTCCTGCAGATTAACGTAGGCAGGTTCATCAGTTAATGTTCTTAGATTCCATTTTGGAATGCCCCCAAGCTGTGCACTGCGGGACTCACTAATTCGACGCCCTTTCGGTACTTACGTCTTACGTCATACGACCCTAACCGTAACCTTAACCCTAAACCTAACCCTAACCCTAAGTCGCTTGTTTGAAATGATTACCATGTGACGTACCACGTAAGTACCGAAAGGGCGTGAAACTAGTGGGTCCCGTGAACTGAGTTCAATTGTTGCTAGGTGACCAGAGAAGAGCTCTGAGGGCTGGTGCTGTCCCATTCCACAAAATGGCCACATTCCACATAGTGGCCACAGCATCTAGGGAGGACCCTCCATAACTACACACTATGAAGCATGCAGAGCAGGGGTACTATGTTAAAAGCCAATAACTTTCATATGGGACATATATTGTATGGTTTGTGTGTGCTGTTTTGCTTTCATACTATTTTGAATTATTCAATAAAGAAATGAACCCTAATCTATTCTTTCTAAAGAGTCCTTTGTTTTCTTTTTCCCTGAGGCGTTAGTTTGTGGTAAATATCGGTTGTACAACTACTACTGCCGTAATGTATTTATATGGGTCATATTCTTGTTTGTGATGAAGTAATTGTCATCTTCACTGCTTTTTACTTCTGCATGGTGCAACTTCTGCAAGTCCTCTCCACAGCAGCATGTGTATGCTATGGGCAGGAGTGTGTGCGATGGTGGTGGTGGACATCTTACACCAAAATATATAGGTAATTCTGAAGACATCATTTATAGAACGAGGTCTCTGAGGGGCAGCAATGATGCGTGCTCGCGTGCGTACGTGTCTCTAGAACTGGGGGCTAACTACAGACTGACAGGGTCGACCTCATCACTACAGACACTGACAGGGTCGACCTCATCCCTATTCAGACTGACAGGGTTGACATCATACACTATACACACTGACAGGGTCGACCTCATCCCTACACAGACTGACAGGGGCAACCTCATCCCTATACACACTGACAGGGGCGACCTCATCCCTATTCAGACCGACAGGGTCGACCTCATCCTTAACGGTGATTTATGCCTCGAGACCAGCTTCCATGCGTCGTGATGCAGTGAGCCGCACAGTTAATGGAGTAACGGAGTAACGGATAGCGCAGCTAGAATGGAGCTATAAATCAATATTCACTGCGTTGACTCACTACGTTGAGGCTCTAAACAGAGCATAACCCGCCCTTTACACAGACTGACAGGGTCGACCTCATCCCTACACAGACTGACAGGGTCGACTTCATACACACTGATAGGGTCGACCTCATCACTACACACTGATAGGGTCGACCTCATCACTACACACTGATAGGGTCGACCTCATCACTACAGACTGACAGAGTCGACCCCACCCCATACAGACTGGCAGAGTCAACGTCATACAAACTGACACTGTTGACCTCATCCCTATACTGACTGACAGGGTCGACCTCATCCCTATACTGACTGACAGGGTCGACCTCATCCCTATACAGACTGACAGGGTCGAACTCGTAACTACAGACTGACAGGGTCGACCTCATCACTATACACCTCCAGCTACTGGCCACAGAACTCCTAAGGTGAGATGATAACACATGATTTTAAAGGGGACATATTGTGAAAAAACACTTTGTTAGGGCTTTCCTACTCTTGTTTTGGTCTCTACTGGTCTTGCATACACTCCAGATGTGAAAAAAAATCATCCAGCCCCTTTCTGTGAGTCACCAGGCGAAATTTGACACCGCCTCCTGTGAGCCAGTTAGCAGTTCCCCACCTGTGTGACGTGATATAGGGGCCGACCAATGAGGGTGCTGCCCGGCGGTGTCCAGGCCTGCCCCCAACGGAAATCCCCACCCACTAATTCATGGAGTGAAGAACCTGCGTGTCCGCCATTGTTGTATCTTAGCTTCATGCTAACGGGAACCGAGCTATGGCAAGCAAAAGCAAAAAAGGTGTTTTGTTGTCGGTTGTGGGGAACCACACAAGTCTGTGCATCTTCTTCCAACTGACCAGAGAAAATCTGCGTGGCTAAATTTCATCTTTGATGGCAAGATTCCACCAACACTTGGAAAACAAATTACAGTGTGTGCAAACCATTTCGCTGAAGACTGCTTTGGAAACTTGGGACAATACCATGCAGGATTGGCACACAGACTTCGCCTAACCGAGGACACGGTCCCAACTATCCGTGATGTGTCGACAGGTAAAGGACCTGTAAGTATCTTCAAATGTGTTCCCCCTTCTAGCTACTGTAGTGGTGTGACTAGGTTACTGTAGTGAATGGTGTGGTAGGTGCTATGCGTAATCTTATGCTAACCAAGCCACTGATGTTTTCTTGTTTGCCAACCAGCCAACTTAGCCTACTTGTAAATCAGTAGCCCAAAAGTGGACTGCAAAAGTGTCTGATTGACGTGAAATTATCATACTAGTAATAACTACGAATAAAACTTTGATGAGCAGTGTTCTAGGCTGGTTGTCCAGACATTCCACGTCTCCTGTTCAGTGTTCACGGAGTCTGACAACAAAGGTCACAAATGGCTGCGAGCCAGATGATTATTAGAACTAGAGCTCTAGTTCTAGACGGATTCTCTTTTGGCAATATGGTAGTGAGAGCGTGCAGACAAGACCATAATCTCCCTTTTGATGTCTGGTGATAACCATGCAACTTCACTTAGTCTAGATAGCGCAGCTAAGTTAGGATGAAAAGATTGAAATTATAGCCAAATCTACATCTGATTCTGTCCGTCTCCCAAAGCCCCCTCCTCCTAACTTGATCGTCGTTAATTATCCGCTATTCAATATCCCCTCGTTGCAGTCCCCAAGCGACACTTCATAACAATTGTGTTTATGGCGATTGTTGTGAGGTGTGTCACAGGGAATTTCAACCTCGCTCAGGGCGCTTGCCCTGTCCACTTTATGTGCAAACGCAGTCTGATGCGCAAAAACATAAAAAAGAAAAGAAGAGCTCTCAAATTGACCTATGTAGGCGAGACATGATAATTTACCGTCATTGGAAGTGGGTCATATGCCGTGCCCATATTTTGAGCGATTGTTAGTTAGGATGAAAATATTGAAATTATAGCCAAATCTGCGTCTGATTATGTCCATCTCCCAAAGTCCCCTCCTCCTAACTTGTATAATGATCGTCGTTAATTATCCGTTATTCAAATCAATATCCCCTCGTTGCAGTCCCCAAGCGACACTTCATAACAATTGTGTTTATGGCGATTGTTATGAGGTGTGTCACGGGGAATTTCAACCTCGCCCATGGCGCTTGCCTTGTCGACTTTGTGTTCAAACTAATCTGATGCGCAAAAACATAGGCTACCCAAAAAAAGAAGAGTGCTCTCAAGTTGACATATGTAGGCTAGGCGAGACATGGTATAATTTACCGTCATCTGAAGTGATTCATGACTCATGCCCAATGTAATCGAGATAGAACGTCACACCATATAATAAGTAAGGAATAACGGCCGACGAGGTGTCCCGATATCAAGGGAAATAATGGACGAGGCGACGCGTCTAAACAGCCCGACGGCGCAGCCGAACGGGGCTCCCCAACGTTCGGACGTCTGTTATTTTTCGATAACGGACGGGTTGGTCTATAACAGACCGCTGTCAATGGCAACAAGACTTTTCACTGCTAAAGCGACTTTTCAACAAGACTCTAATCAGCTGCTGTGATAGACAGCACCCGTTGTCCTGGCTACCGCTGTCAATGGCAACAAGACGTTCACTGCTAAAGCCACTGGCTTGTATACAAGTCAGTGGCTAAAGCGAATGTTTCATATCACTCCGCAGGGGGTCCGGTCGTTTGTCACTCTAATCAGCTGCTGTGATAGACAACACCTGTTGTCCTGGCTAGCCTACCTAGCTGTTGCCTAGCGGTGTTCCACAACGGCACTGTTTTGTTTTGCGCAGCAACAATCTTAACATTAAATAGGTCTAAAGAAATGTCCCCGCATGTGTGAATCATTTAAGTATATCCATATAATAAGCGGGTTAACTTTCGGCGAGTCGGTCGCTTTGTGGAATAGCAGCACTTCAGAGAGAACAAGACCCCTCCGCTCCGCGTCGGGGTCTAAAGATTCTCTCTGTCGTGCTGCTATTCCACGGTAGCGACCTTCTCGCCGAATGTTAACCCTTACTTAACAGACAAGTCAACTGCAAGACCGGTTTCACCACGTTTATTTTTTTATGTTATCAATTCACCATCGCTAAATTTGCTTCTGAAATGCAGCACCATGTTAAATTCACGTTGTAAATCTTCCTCAGGCTGACATCGTTGCTGATTTACAAAGGGAAACTCTAGCCAGCACCTAGCTTCAGTCATTGAAAACATGGTGGGCAGAGCTAGCTAGAACTAGTGGTTTCCATTGTAAATGTACCTCTGTAGACTATGCCATTTCAGCACAAACACGGCTGAAAAGACGTGTTTGCAATGTATACAGTTAAAATCCTTCAATGCTCAGAGACAAAATGAAAGTAGGTTAAAGCTAGAACTACATTAAAAGTTCGTTGTCAGGAAGCTTACCTTGCCTGGCTCTGCTGCACTGAAGTTGAACTAGCTCGCGGTGGCGGCGAGTCCTGTTGTTGCTAGGCAACGAAAGTTTGGTTACTGCAGAACAGAAGCATCTCAATCAGTATACTTCTGTACTTCAAGCACACTCGTTCTAGTTGTACGCTGCCCGCTCTGCTTACAGTATGGCTCAGAGACGCTGACATTGTTTAATTGAGTACACTGACACACAAGGGTGGAGTTTGAGACGTACAACAGAGTGCTTTCGCACGCAGGCAGCAACCAGGGTAACTTTCAAGGTGAGCTAAAATGGTCTTGGTGTTGATTTCATCCACCTTCAATCGTCGAATTACTTTAGCCTTATGCAAACCCGTTATATGAGTTAGTGTTAGGTTTCTGTTCTGGAAATGAAACGGCATACAGAAGTACCTTTACAATGGAAACCACTAGCTAGCTCTGCCCACCATGTTTTCAATGACTGAAGCTAGGTGCTAGCTAGAGTTTGCCTTTGTAAATCAGCAACGATGTCAGCCTGAGGAAGATTTACAACGTGCATTTAACATGGTACTGCATTTCAGAAGCAAATTTAGCGATGGTGAATTGATAACATAAAAAAATAAACGTGGTGAAACCGGTCTTGCAGTTGACTTGTCTGTTTGTTTGTGTTCACAGGACTTCCTCTGGATGGTGGCAGATTGACAACCTCACATCAGTGAACATGAATCTCATAACTGATTGGAAAAATAAATAAAGTTTTGCACACAATGTGTTTGTCTGTGTACTTGAATCACTTCATAGTAGGCTAGTCTATATTGTATTAAAAATGATAATAGGCCTAAGTAATTGAGTGGAAATAAGAAATAAGACATTTTAAGACCATGAAAATATGTAATTTCCATAAAATTGAGTGGAATAGGTGATAATGCATTTTACGGCCCTGATTCTATCTTATTTCCATATAACTACTCAATTGTTTACAAGGTAACTAAGCAGAAATAATACAAGGATGCTTGGGTGGTCGTTTCTATGCAATAACATAAGAAGAGGAAATATTGCACATTACGGCCCTGATGTAGCCTAATTAGTATGAAACTACTTTGGCTGATACCGTTTAGTTACTGGCATACCTACCACCTAACTACTATGATGACAGAGTAGCTGTTTCCATTAGCCTACTATTAACTAGAAACTACAGCATAATTGCACTGGAAACTGTATGGTTATTTTTGCTGTTATTAATGAGAAATTATAGTGTAATTGCGCTGGAAACCATATGGTTATTTTGCTGTTATTACTAATAACAAGCAGTTATTACCATAAAATTAGACTGAAATTACTGAGAAATTACTATGAAATTAACACCTTATTAGCGATCCGTAAAGTAAAGTGTTACCAATGATTTCATTTGACATCCCCCAAAGACTACAGACCCTCAACGACACAACCTAGACAGGACTTCCAACACCTGGACGAGAACACTCCACCGCCTAGACACTCCACCCTCCAGCACTCTGCCTTTTCTACAAAGGGTTCACCCAGCTAGCCAGGTAAGCAATCATCCAGAAATACTCTACTGCTCTACTATGAAATAATAAAATATAGTTTGACGAGTGAAGTAAAAAAAAACACACACACACACACCAGGGCTTGACACTGGCACCTGCCAACCGGCCAAATGCTGGTAAAACTTGGCTGTGGCTAGTAATAATTTTAGTCTCACTAGCCAATTTGGCAGGTAGCTTATTCTATGATATGACATATCAGCATATCCTTTATTCTGCACTTTGCCCCTGTATCAATTGTTTGTATTTAAAAGCTCAGTTACTCCTTTCTTTTTGTTTGATTTATTTCCATGTAGAAGTGCACTCGTCATCTTGCTTTAGCACCTCATCTTCTGAAGTTAGATGTACAGTGTCATGATAAAGACAAAAAACAATATAAAATTCTTGGCTAGTAGAATAGCTGAATGGCTAGTGACTTGGGAAAAACACTAGTCACAGTGGCCGGTAAGCAAAAAAGTTAATGTCAAGCCCTGACACACACACACACACACACACACACACACACACACACACACACACACACACACACACACACACACACACACACACACACACACACACACACACTACATCTTTAAAGCTGTCGTTGACTTTGACTGGTTAGTAAGACATTACATATAGCAATGTTTCTAAACTGGTAGACCACGGAGGGTTCCTGAGTGTTTTGCGCAGCTGATGTAAAACTGGATGAATTCTCCTTTTTATTGCCTGTCACAAAGTGCAGCAACGAATGAATTGTTACTACTCCTTGCCACTCCATGATAGACATGTTGTATGCAAAATACACGGTCAACATCAAATGCATAGTTATATTTTTGCGTGATGATTTTGGGGATTTTTGTGATGATTAGAATACATTGACCTATTCCTGACAATGTAATGTAACAAAAATATGGGTCACAATGTCTGTGGAAAAGTGTGGGACCCGAGACGAGACTATTCTAATAAAGAACCACTGCTCTACAGTATGTAAGTAAATCATGTGTGGTCTTATTGGTTTAGTAGACATACACATATCTAAATATATAAATGTTGATACACAGAGAGAGGGATGGGAGAGAGAGAGAGAGAGAGAGAGAGAGAGAGAGAGAGAGAGAGGGAGAGAAGCTGTCTGTGTGTTTGTGTGTGTGTGTGTGTGTGTGTGTGTGTGTGTGTGTGTGTGTGTGTGTGTGTGTGAGTGAGAGAGAGAGAGAGAGAGAGAGAGAGAGGGAGAGAGAGAGAGAGAGAGAGAGAGAGAGAGAGAGAGAGAGAGAGAGAGAGAGAGAGAGTTTGTGTGTTTAGAGTTTTGGCTTGCAGCCAAAGGGTGACAGGTGTAGCTCTCCACTGACAGGACAGGTGAGGGGGAGGAGTCAGAGTCAAACCCAATGCAAGACATTATCGCCAGAGGTTTAATTAACAATCTCACAAAAGCACATTTTGTCATTTGCAATCGGGATGTTGAATGGGGAAAAGTCCCTCAAAAGTTGTTCTGACTAGGCCAGGCTGACAGCAGGAAAACGTCAAAAAAATTCCACAGTTTGCAGATGAGTAAATATTAAATGTATTGTTTTTATCGTTTTTGTTTCCAGTGATGGCTCATGGTTGGTGTTTCCTCCTGCTCACCCTAGGTATGTTACAGTGTACTGTGTGTGTGTGTGTGTGTGTGTGTGTGTGTGTGTGTGTGTGTGTGTGTGTGTGTGTGTGTGTGTGTGTGTGTGTGTGTGTGTGTGTGTGTGTGTGTGTCTGTGTGTGTCTGTGTGTGTGCATGTATGTGTGTGTAATATCAAACAATAGTTCATATACTCAGACAGAGACATCCATTGTGGTAGCCTAGGTCACGGTAGCCTAAGTCATGTTCATTAACTGTGTGAGAGGACTACAAATGGCTGGCTTCAATAAGGAGAAAGAAAAACAGCTACCAATTGTTTACTGTCTGCAGTTATACAGTATAAGCAGAGATTCTTTAAGTATAGAGATATGCCAACATAATAGGTTTCTATGGGCACCTAACGTGACCAGGTTCCGGTCTGCCTAAAGGGGCGTGTCATAATGCTCCTACAATGAATAGAACAGTCCTTAGGTCTGCCTAGGTCTGCCTAAGGGGGGCCATAATAAAACCAGGAAACAATGGGCCAATGGAACCTCTCTCTCTCTACTCTCTCTGGTATAAGTATCTGGAGGATGAGATGTCATTTGTACCCGTGAATAGGCTGTAGGCCAGAATCATTTTGGTGGCTATGTAGAAGACATGTCATTGCTTCTTTGAAATTGTTTGGAGTGCTGTATTGTTTTTTTTTTTCAATCAATACTTCTGTTATTGGCCTGCCCTATAAAGTAATGAAGTGTGTGTGTGTGTGTGTGTGTGTGTGTGTGTGTGTGTGTGTGTGTTTTTAAACACAACACACTTTAAAATAATAAATAATCAAGTTATTTTATTTAAACCCAATTCACTTTAAAAAGACATGCTTTGACACTCATGGTAACATGAGCTTCAGTCTCTTTCTGTTATCGCACCTCCACCTCTCCTCTCCTCTCTCCTCCTAGGTGTGTGTGGTCTCTCCTCTGTGCCACGTCGGTTCCATTATATGAATGAGAAGAAGAACTGGACAGCAGCTCAGCAATACTGCAGAGAGAACTTCACTGACCTGGCCACCATAGACAACATGACGGAGATAGATGAGATCAAGGGAGTGATACAGAATGCAGGTGTTAGGGAATGGTGGAGATTTTGGATTGGTCTGAAGAATGGGAGCAGTCCTAAGTGGCAGTGGTCTCTGGCTGATGAGGGATTCTATGGAGAGAATGAGACTGATGAGTTCTGGAACTGGGCACACGGCCGGCCACAAGGCAGTGCTGGTGAAGACTGTGGGTCCATTCATCAGGACGGACAGTGGAAAGATATCCCCTGCACCAGTGCCATTCGCTTCATTTGCTACAATGGTAAGATTCCATCTTCATTCCTTTATTCCCCCATGCTTTAACATGCATTTGTCACATTGTTTCAAACAGTTAGACTGTGCTTGTTTACTCAACTGACCATGACACACACTGCACATTACAGGGACAAACCCCAAGCACCCCTATGTGCTGGTGGAAGACATGAAGACCTGGGCGGATGCTCAGAGCTACTGCAGAGAGAAACACACAGACCTGGCCACCATCAGGAACCAGGCAGAGAACGATCAGATCAAAGGGCTGATTAACCCGGTCACTACAGGTCTTTGGACGCGATATTTCTTCTGGATCGGCCTGTTCAGAGACGCCTGGGAGTGGTCTGATGGCAGCAACTCCTCCTTTCGCCACTGGAGTTCTGGAGAACCCACCAACGACGGTCTCTGTGTTGAAATGTTTCACTCTGGCTTGTGGAATGACGTATCCTGTGATACGCTTTACTACTTTGTCTGCTATGAAGGTGAGGCCATACATCAGAATAGAATACACATGAAGTGTTGCTTTGAGATTTGTAATGGAATTCCTCTTCTTCTTCTTCTTCTTCGTCTTCTTTGTATTGTTGCTCTTTGAGTTGCTAAGGAGTCAATGACATCAGGGTTCTAGCTAGGATGAAATTATAGCGTAGCGGTCGAGGGAGCGAAGCGACCGAGAGGGGGGGTTGGTGCGGAAGGTTTTTTTTTTACATTTTAAGGTAAAAATACCTAAAATGTAAATTATCAGTGTTGGGTTGCAGTAATGTAACTACTTTTTTCTGATAAAAGTAGTGTAGGCCTAACGAGTTACTACTAAAAAGATGGTAACGAAACACCGTTGTCTGTGAACTTTTGCGATTGGAGAGATACAGTGAGGAGAATAAGTATTTGATCCCTTGCTGATTTTGTTGGTTTGCCCACTAATAAGGACATGATCATTCTATAATATTAATGATAAAATGTATTCTAATATAGAGAGACAGAATATCAAAAAGAAAATCCAGAAAATTAGCCTGGTAAACCAGCGCCACCCGCTGGACGGCAAAATGTTTTGTCTACGGGTGGGTCTGGCCTCGCATAATGATTCAATGAAGCTAGAATGCCATGAATCTGGCAAACCAATTACAACGCAAAAATGTGTTTTGAATCAAAGCGGGCAGGGTTTTGAGGGAAGGTTGTTCTCATCAACAATCTTCGGATGTACTATGCATCGAGGCCAGACTAAATTAGACATCCACATTTAGTCTGGTTTATCAGGCTACCAGAAAATGACTTGAAGAATATATTTTAATTGATTTGTATTCCATTGAGGAAAATAAGTATTTGACCCCTCAAAGAAGACAAAATTACTTGGTGGCAAAGCCCTTGTTTTCTCATACAGAGGTCAGATGTTTCTTTCAGTTAATGACAATGTTTGTGGATATATTAGAAAGGATTTTTGTCCGCTTTTCTTTGCAGATCATCTCTAAATCACTTAAGTTGTATGACTGTAGCTTGCCAAATGGGAGCTTCTGTTCCCTTCACAGGATTAGTATAGGGTTAATGTTTGGAAACTGTCTAGGCCACTTCATGACCTTAATATGCTTCTGCTTGAGCTACTCCTTCGTTGCTTGGGCTGTATGTTATGGATTATTATCATATTGGCAGGCCAATCCATGACCCACCTTCAGTCTAGTGGTGGTGGGAAAGAGGTTGGCATGCAGCATTGTACGTTTACATGTCTCCTTCCATCCATTTCTTGACAATGTGAAGTTGTCCTGTGTCTTGGCCAGACAAACAACCTCAAAACATAATGTTACCACTTTCATTTATGATGTTGGAGAAGGTGTTGTTCTTGGGATCATAGGCAGCATTTCTCTTCCTCCAAACACATCGAGTTGTGTTATTGCCAAACAGTTTGATTTTGGTGTCATCTGATTCCAGCACCTCCCAATCATATCCTAATCCAGTTTGATGTTCATTGGCAAACCTCAGGTGAGCCTGAACAGGTTCCTTCTGAAGCCGGGGTACCATACATGCACTGCAAGATTTTAATCTGCTGTGGTATCAAGTGTTTCCAATAGTTTTCTTAGTGATTCAGGTCCCAGCTGCCTTGAGATCATTTCCTAGCTCCTCCCATACAGTTTTAAGGTGGTTTATCGCCTTTTTTTCTGGTTATTAAATTCCCACAAGGTCAAATCTTGTATGGAACCAGAGACAGGCCTCAGATTGATGATTGATGATCATTTTGTATGTTCTAAAATTGGGAAGAAATGCACCAACAGTTTGCTCTTTAATAACCAGGAGCCCATTTCAGCCTTGTTGAGTTCTAAAATCTTGTCCCTGACATCCTTTGACAGCTTTTTGGTCTGTCCCGTGTTGGCGAGTTTAGCTTGATTGATTGACTGACAGGTTACTATTAACAGGTGTGTTCAATTCAGATAACAAGTTGATTGGAAGTGCCATTTGATCTGCGGGATCAGAACTCTTAATGGTTGGCAGGGGATCAAATATTTATTTCCCTCAATTAAATATAAATACATTATTATATATTCTTTAGAGTTAATTTCTGGATTTTCTTTTTGATATTCTGTCTCTCCATATTAGAATACATATTATCATTAACATTAAAGACTGATCATGTCTTTATTAGTGGGCAAACCAACAAAATCAGCAAGGGATCAAATACTTATTCTCCTCACTGTAAATATGACTTTCTCTCTCGGGCACATAAGCGCAAATAGAGATACAGGTTAGGGCAGGGGTGCCCAACCTTTTTTTAACCGAGATCTACTTTTGAAGTTGATGGTCGGCCGTGATCTACCAAGTCAAATTTAAGGATGTCAGTGTGAAAATTTAAGAACACCATTTATTAATCACCATTATTATGAACAAAATGTTTTTTAGTAGGCTAGGCTATGGTCGTATCTTTTCAGTGTGTTTTTAAAGTGTGTTGAATAGCCTATGTTTACAAAGCAATTGCAGCACTGATAGTATGCAGAGATAATTTCAGTCATACACAAGTCATAAACAACTGAAACAATTTCAAAATGATAAACATTTGGTATATAAAATGCATATGTAGGCACAAAGGCCCTATTTCTAAAATATGATGAAGCATCATGCCTTCAGTGGTACAAATTAAAAAGGGCTCAGAAATTCACCATTTGTTATGGGTAAATAGTAGGCTAGTTAAGTTCACTTTACTATGAGAGAGAGAGAGAGAGAGAGAGAGAGAGAGAGAGAGAACTCATTGGATTGGTTAACACCCCTGTTAAGAATGACTTCTATGAAGGTTTTTTTTTTCAGCTCTCTGATACAGCAGCACAGCAAAGGCTTTCTATTGTGAGCGTTTTGTCCACAACTGGAGCAAGAAACAGCACAAATTGAAGTGAATTCCATACATGTCAGCAACTAACATTTCCCTTACACGCGGCACGCGATGTAAACGCAGTTAGCGATGATGCATGCGACTAGCGATTTGGACGAAGATTCTCGCACATCGCCGCGTCATAACGCATCGTTGCGCACATGTTACTGACCCGATGTCACATGTGTGCACACATGAATTAACTGCAATACACGTACAATACATAGTTACCGTGGGACTAATTATCTAACCAATACAGTACCAGCACAGCTTGCTACATAGCCTACTTTTGAAAGACAATATTTTCCCCGTCACATTACATGTCTCGCGATCGACTGCCACTCCCCTCGAGATCGACTGGTAGCTCGCGATCGACTGGTTGGGCACCCCTGCATTAGGAGGAAGAGAGAGGTGAGTCGCGGTGTCCCCTCCTTCTCACAGTTGCACTAGTTTTGAAGACGTTGAGGAGCACTGATAAACCGTGTGTGCATTTAATAATATGGCATATCAATGTCGGAGTGCTCCGATTCCGAGACAAGTGCAGTTTGACACATTTTCCGAGCTCGCGCTATTGTACAGCTTGCACGTCCTAAAACCACCTACGACTGGTGCCTGGTGCATTTCGCAGCCAATAGCCTAGCCACAGAAGACGCTCATTAGGCCAAATGTTTGCTACGCCTTATTAAATGCGGGTTTTTTTTGTAGTTACGGCACATGTCAACCGACAAGCTTAGAAACAAAGTGTCTCTCACCGTTTCGGAGATATGTCAATCTGCACGTCTTCTCCCGCCTACTTTCTCCTCTCGTTTCGAATAGTGTCAACTCGCAATGTCAGCGCTTAGCGCCCAATGTCTCCGGATTTGTTTGTATGGTAACAAGTAACGAGCTCAGCACTACTTTTAAAAAGTAACTTTTCTACCATTGATCACCACCAGATTCATTCAGCGTGGGACTGCCTGATTTCCTCTGCAAAGCTGGGCTGCATTTCTCGAAACCAGTTGTTAACTAGGCTGTGTTACTTTGTTGTTTGCAATACAATTTCCCATTGATAGCCAGCCAAGTTGCTAACAGGTTGGCAACTAGGCTACGCTTTGGAGAAACAAACCCCTGAAATAAGGATGCGATTCTACACGTGCATTTGTTGTTTTTAAGCAGGCACACGCTTGTCACAGAGATTAATAAAAGCCGTCAAAACCCAGCGACAAATAATATATAATAATAGGGTAGTTGGGAGTAGAGTGCTTTATTGTCACTATTTAAATACAGTGAGTATGACAAATGTGTCAGGTTCGGCAGAAGGACGATGTGGCATTGATCTGGCTGTAGCCTACACAATACAGACCAAATGATGTTACGCTGTATTGAAAATAAGCGTCATGGTCCAAATAAAGCGTAACGGTCCAAAATTATAGCGTAACGGGCCGCCACGCACTTTTGCGCTAGCTAGAACCCTGCATTAATTACATACAGCAATGAATATGCTCTTCAGATAATCCACTACAAACAAATAGGGATGCACCCATACCACTTTTTCAAAAACCGACACAAGTATGAGTACATTAATGTGTGTACCGTATTGGCCCGAATATAAGACGATCATGAATATAAGACGGCCCTCCATTTTCAGGCTAATGTTTTGGGGAGAACAGATTTTTGAAGACTAAATTTTGTTTCACATTGGAACTTCTTTCAAATGCAGTTTTTCATTTGTTGGAAAATCTGAGGCTTTTTACATAGAACACATTTCACAACATTTCAGAAATTTTCCAAAAGACCACAGATAGCTACTCATACCCTTTTCCTTTCTTTTCTCACTTTACCTGTCAAGCGCCAGTAGGCACCTACAGACGCCTGGACGCGCCTGTTCTAAGTGCGACGCAACATAGCCTACACTCAGAGCATCTGCGCCAGCCAGGCAACCAGTCCAGTAGAGATAGGCTACCTATTGTGCAATGCACAGATTTTGCAAAATGCTTAGTTGACAGCAATATCTAGCCTAACCAGCAGCCGTCTCGCCAAATCGCCGTTCATTTTATGCATTCAAAGTTTTTCGTTGGACTGTAGAAACCGAACACAGGTCTGAAAGGTAATTGCATTTGAAACCCATGCGCTGCCGTTCAGCACCAAGTTGACATTAGAAGTCCGATTGCCATTAACTTCGTGCCAAGGGTAAAACTCTTAGTGATTTTATATGAACAAGACAATCTCTTGCCCTAACCATTATTCTATGTTGTTGCATTGTTGAGGGATATCGTCAAATAGGCATGCTTGTCAAAGGCGCCGCTCTCTCGCGCACAGATGACAATTGATCGGCTGATGATGACAGCATCCAAAACTTAGGCTACAGGTTGTTCGTCAAATCACCCTTCATTTCTTTAGTTTCAAGTTGTGTTGTCGGGTGACCAGAGAGAACAACCAATGCTTTCCTGATGAGACTGTAAAACCGAACACAAATAAAAGCAGAGCAACAAGCCGCGATTGACTGATGTGTTTCCCCCCTTGCACTGTCGACCGCATCGCGTTGACATTGACAGTTGATAGACGTGCGGTGCAACAGTCATCACGAAACAAGCATCTGCAAATTTGATATGGACAAATCAATCTCTTAACCTATCCATTATTGAGTTTTGTGGCATTGTTGTGAAGCATAATGACCGCATTCATGTCTAGCGCGTGGAAATAAGATGACCCCCCTTTTTAGAAATCTATTTTTATAACAAAAACCTTGTCTTATATTCGGACCAATATGGTACTTGGCGATACAGAGTACTGATACCGATACCTTTTACCACCAACATACAATGAAAATAAATGCATGGCATGTGATATTTTTTATTGTCCCTTTCCATGTAGATTTAAATGTTAGGAAATTTATGAGGTGGCACTTTTTTCCATGCTGCTTTCAAGTCCACAGAACGTGATGCAACATCCAGTATCGGTATCAGTGCATCCCTACAAACAAAACAAAAATATTTTCATCCATACAATAGTGCAAGGGCGAGATGGGTTTGAGGGCAGATAATCGCTGTGGGGCCTGATGTTGACCTATGTATGAGCAAGCGAGGGCGAAGAGGTGGTTCTTCAGCTGTCTCTTGAAGCAGTCAATGGAAGTAGCATCTCTGATGTGAAGTGGGAGGGTGTTCCATCCCTTAGGCATGTACATTTCAAAGACAGCTTCATCAATCTTCTTTGGTGGGGATGGGGGTAGGAATTCTTAACATTGTAGCATCTGCAGATCTGAGAGCTCAACAACAGGAGCATAAAAAGACAGCATGTCAGAAATTTCCCATTCATTTTCCCATAGGGAGACAATATAGGAGATATCAATTTGAAACTTTCACAATAATTTACTCAAGCAAAGACAAAGATATTTTGTATTGCAAGTTTTCTGAAATATGATGGTTAAATATGCAAATGAGATCACATCTTATTAAATATGTGATAAATTATGCAACAACGGGCAAAACATAAAACAAATTGCAAAAGTATTGATTCACACTTTTTATTGATATTTAATCCACCCTACATCACATATGAAAAATCTACCTTCATCACTTTTTGAAGATCAGAAGTAGCCTAGCAGATTTCCAATGCATTTTGCCATTCAGTGGGTAAAATTGGATACTTTTGACCTTGGGAAAAGTATGTTCCACTGAATTGATGAAAGTAGATTTTTAATATGTGATGCAGAGGGGTTGAAGGATCAATATAATGTATGAACCATTACTATTGCAATTTTTTTTATGCTTGGTCTGTTGCCACAGATTTATGGCATATTTCAGTACATATGACCTCATTTGCATATTTCACCATCATGTTTCAGAAAACTTGCAATACAAAAATTGTTTGTCTGAATGTGAGTTACCAACTGTGAAAGTTTCAAATTAATGTCTCAGTTTAAAATTTTACCCTATTCACCTTGTAGCTCCTATATTGTCTCCCTATGGAGAATTGAATGGGAAATCTGCCAACTTTGACCTTGAAAAAAAGTATGTTTAAATATAAAGCTGTAGATTTTCAATATGTGATACAAGGGGGTTTAAAGGAGAATTTCGGCCAGTTTGGATTCATATCCCATCTTGGGTGGACCAAGGGAAAAGGATGAAAGGGAAAACCGCGAGAAATGTTCATGCGTGCTGCGCAAAGTTGTTCAATTGCGCCGTTTTCGGTTAAAGCGTGGCCCGTCGGGCACGTTTTTAACCTGTTTTAAAGCTCCTAGCGTGTATTAAAACACTTCTGAACGCTTTGGCCGTGGTGTGTGTACCAATACAAGTCAATCTGGTGGTTTACAGTTCCATTAGCTAGCACAGGCACGATACAATAGGAGTTTTCAGAAGTAGCGCGCCTACCTCTCTCAGCTTCTGCCTTCCACCTCCATCCGCAAAATGGTTCGCCAAAGTGATTCTTCATAGTAATCCATTTTATTTTTGTCCACCAAAGACGAGCCACAGGAAACAAATTCACACGTTTCCATGTCCTGTGTTGTTGTTTTCTTGCAGATTGACTTCTCACTAGTGAAACGCAGGTTTGTGACGTCACAGCGTCACATGGCTCCTGGAAGGAACGCACATTCGCTCATCCAGTTATTATACAGAAACGAGAGAGAGAGGCGCTTTCGTAATATTACTGTTTGATATTTTGAGATGGGGTCTGGTGGTTCAATTGAAGAGTTTGGTGGCCATGGTTATCTTTTTCGAACCAGAATATTTGTTACAGATAAAGAATTATTGCCAAAATAACACACTAATAACACAGTCTGACTTGGAGTTGTAAAAGGTGTTGCTTGGTTTTGGTGCACTTTTCAGATCATTTCAACACTGAACTTTGTTATTTTTGGGCTATGGACATTGCCAGAGTAACTGTGGCTGTTCTTTGTCTTCATGCCTCAGCTCTTCCCAATGCTACAGTGGACGTGGTGTCTCCTCCTCTTCCCTTTTACTCTGGAGATGACGTCACCCTCAGGTGTGACATAGCAAAGTACTCAGACTGGCATCAGTATGTCTGGTTGAAGGACAACAGCCTGGTTCCTGGTAAGACCAACCAGGCCATCACCATCACACTCCCCCTAGAGGCAGGTCAGTACCAGTGCAGTGGAGAGAGAGGAGATCGTCCAATGGCATCCTCAGTAAGCAGCTCTGTTGACATCATCAGCAATGGTAAGTAATGATTAATATCCTGAAAATCGAAAGAAAAATGTCTGTTGCTGACAAATGAACATTTTTTTTCTTTTTTTCTCCTTCGTTTTTGTCTTCTTGTCTTCATTCCTCAGATCTCCCCAATGCTACAATGGTGGTGTCTCCTCCTCCTCCCTTTTACTCTGGAGATGAAATCACTCTGAAGTGCAATATAACACACTACACTGACTGGCGTTATAGCTGGCTAAAGGACAACATCCCAGTGCCTGGTAAGACCAACCAGAACATCACCATCACACTCCCCCTAGAGGCAGGTCGGTACCAGTGCAGTGGACAAAGACAAGATCGTCCAATGGCATCCACAGTAAGCAGCTCTGTTGACATCATCAGCAATGGTGAGTCTGTTATTCCACCTCATCTAACCTCACAGCATCTTACCTCACCTTAGTCACCTTTCCCCACATCTTAACTGTGTGTGTGTGGTGTGGTGTGGTGTGGTGTGTGTGTGTGTGTGTGTTGCCCTGTAGTGAAAAGGACTCAGATCGTGAGAGTGGAGATGGAGATGGCTTCTGACGTGGACGTGGAAGATCCTGGCGTGCAGGAAGCCTTCCTAAAGCAGGTGAGCCCAGCACACACACACACACACACACACACACACACACACACACACACACACACACACACACACACACACACACACACACACACACACACACACACACACACACACACACACACACACACACACACACACACACACACACACACACACACCTGAGACCTGGTTCTATAAATGATGTCTTGATTGTATATTTCTGTGTATGATCTGTGGTGGTCTTTTCTTCAGATTAAGGAGAGACTGAAGGCCAAGGGGCTGCCAGCCAATGCCCAGCTGTCCTGGAGGGTGCAGCCAGATGGAAAGGTGTTCCACAAGAAGAAGAACGACAAGAAGAAGGAGAAGAGAGATGAGTTCTAAACACACACTGAGTTAAAGGATGACTTCCGCCAATTTCAACATGCAGTTGTAATGCTCACACTACCCTGGACTTCTCAGTCAGTACCTGAGATTGTTTTTTTCTTCAGCCTTTTCAGAGGTCCTGGTCATTGTAATGGGGGCAGGTGTTTGTTTACATTTCAAAGAAAAATCTTGATTTATTCCCAAAATCATCCAAAAGGTTATGCAACATCAGCAGACAACTATCAAACAGCGATACCTTTTGGGAAAATATTTGGACTAGGCCTATATTAGGATTTAAAAAAATGTAAACAAAAGCTGCCCCCGTTCGAATCAGATCTCGGAAAGGGCTGAGCCAAAAAAAAAAAAGTGGCATCAACGGCTACTGACTAGTCAAGGCAAGGGTACCGTGAGCAATACAACATCATATTGGAATTGACTGAAGTGGTCCTTTAATGTGAGGAAGTCATCACTGGCAGCCCACAGGATAGTGAGGGTTTCTTTGGGTTCTCCCTGTGTGTGTGGAAATACTGATTTTACTATGTACTTTATTATCTTATTCATTCCTAACTACGATTACTTCTAAACACCACAAATGTATGTACTTATATTGTTATAATATTCATCACATTTCTTTAAAAGGTAGAATGGCCACCAGAGTGGGTATTGCAACTATGCTGCCCATTGCAACTGTGCTGCCTATTCCCAAATTTGATCTTTTCATGAATATTTACTAACCATTTAACTAATATGTACTAGTATGGCCAATGTGCAGTATGTTTTGCAGCTTAAAATGTCTATTTCTGGAAAATCAAAGTGGCGGACATGGAGGACACCCACATTTTTATGTGCAATTATCCCAGTCATAATGAATACTTAGATTTTGGTTGTGGTGGTAAGCATTTGGGAAAAAGGTAACATTTGTGAATGGGCAGCATCAATTGTGGAAATAAACTTCTACAAATATTACATAGTTAACCTTTAAGATGGCAATGGGTTGATTCATTTTTGCATGTGTCATTTTGATTTGGGTGTTGATATTCAGTTCTGTATTGGTGATGGTTTTGATGGTATGAGAATAAAATGATGTGTTGTTTCACAGAATATTATTATAGAATATTTCAGATGTTATTGTTGTATTAAAAGTTCTCTCTTCTTGGTGGCTTTGGATTAGTGTGAGTGTGTGTACTGTTGAAAATAATCAGTGAGAAGACTGTTCCTCTTTAGGCTGTCCATACATGCTTCAGAGTGTGAGAGTTCTGTATGCCACAGTCACCCACCACGTAAGGTGACTCCTGGTTGTAAATCCTCCATGGCCACGTTTTGCCCAGGCGTTAATTGTAGCTAACATGACATTAATGTCATCCAAGTGTGGTTTTAAGTGTATAGTGAATTAAAAGCCTCCAATTCAAAGGAGCAATCTTGAGAGTGTGCCTTTTATGTAATCAGGCCTATATGAAAGGGGGGTATTCCAAGAACATGACTCAGTAGTAAATGAGGTTAAGTTGACCTTGAGGTAGTGGTAAATCATGTGATAGAGGAAACCACAGTCCTCATGGTCATAACTAAAAATGTCACCTGTGCACTAGGTGCTGTAGGTTATTAGCAGGTTTACCACTTTCCTGCAGGTTAACGTAGGCAGGCTCATCAGTTAATGTTCTTAGATTCCATTTTGGAATGCCCTCAAGCTGTGCATTGCGGGACTCACTAATTCGACGCCCTTTCGGTACTTACGTCTTACGTCATACGACCCTAACCGTAACCTTAACCCTAAACCTAACCCTAACCCTAAGTCGCTTGTTTGAAATGATTACCATGTGACGTACCACGTAAGTACCGAAAGGGCGTGAAACTAGTGGGTCCCGTGCACTGCAGAACTGAGTTCAATTGTTGCTAGGTGACCAGAGAAGAGCTCTGAGGGCTGGTGCTGTCCCATTCCACAAAATGGCCACATTCCACATAGTGGCCACAGCATCTAGGGAGGACCCTCCATAACTACACACTATGAAGCATGCAGAGCAGGGGTACTATGTTAAAAGCCAATAACTTTCATATGGGACATATATTGTATGGTTTGTGTATGCTGTTTTACTTTCATACTATTTTGAATTATTCAATAAAAATCAAGTAGGTAGCAGGCTTCACTCAGGTTTCTTGATAACTTTTAAGGGTGCTGTCCCAAATGAATACTTAGAATCAAAGAAAAGGGGGGCGCACCTTGCATCAATTTTTTTCTTTATTTTTCTGTGCACAGACGCGTTTCGGCGTGTGCCTTCCTCAGTGTGCAACCAACCTCCTTCCAACCTTCCAACCTTCCTTGCACACTGAGGAAGGCACACGCCGAAACGCGTTTATGCACACAAAAAAAGAAAAGAATTATTCAATAAAGAAATTAACCCTAATCTGTTTTCTCTAAAGAGTCATTTGTTTTTCTTTTCCCTGAGGCGTTAATTTGTGGTAAATATTGGTTGTATAACTACTACTGCAGTAGTGTATATGGGTCATATTCTTGTTAGTAATTGTGATCTTCACACTGCTTTTTTACTTCTGCATGGTGCAACTTCTTGGTGCAACTTGTAAGTCCTCTCCACAGCAGCATGTGTATGCTATGGGCAGGAGTGTGTGCGGTGGTTATGGTGGTGGTGGAGATTACACCAAAATATATAGGTCATTCTGAAGACATAATTTATAGAACGAGGTCTCTGAGGGGCAGCAATGATGCGTGCTCGCGTGCGTACGTGTCTCTAGAACTGGGGGCTGACTACAGACTGACAGGGTCGACCTCATACACTATACACACTGACAGGGTCGCCTCATCCCTATTCAGACTGACAGGGTTGACATCATACACTATACACACTGACAGGGTCGACCTCATCCCTATTCAGACTGACAGGGTCACCTCATCCCTACACAGACTGACAGGGTCAACATCATACACTATACACCAGGGGTGCCCAACCTTTTTTTTTTAACCGAGATCTACTTTTGAAGTTGATGGTCTGTCGTGATCTACCAAGTCAAATTTAAGGATGTCAGTATGAAAATACAAGATCACCATTTATTAATCACCATTATTATGAACAAAATGTTTTTAGTAGGCTACTGTGGCCGTATCTTTTCAGTGTGTTTTTAAAGTGTGTTGAATAGCCTATGTTTACAAAGCAATGCAGCACTGAAAGTATGCAGAGATAATTTCAGTCATGATACACAAGTCATAAACAACTGAAACAATTTCAAAATGATAAACAAATGTAGGTTATTAGCAGTTTTACCACTGTAGGCTGAGTGGAGGTGCAAAACGCACACCAGAAACAGAGGTGCTGGCAACCAGAAAATACAATTGCAGGAGGAGAGAAGTGCCGCACACTCTCAAGTTAAATAAACAGTTTTTAATGTGACAACGTTTCGGCCTGTCGGCCTTCTTCAGGTCAGGTTACCACTGTAGGCTAACATAGCCAGGTTCATCAGTTAATGTTCTTAGATACCTCCAAGCTGTGTACTGCTGAACTCCAATTGTTGCTAGGTGACCAGAGAAGGTCTCTGAGGGCTGATGGTGTCCCATTCCACAAAATGGCCACATTCCACTTCTTCTGATTGGCTGAGCAGGTGTCCATTATTCCCTGAGAGCAGGACACCTATGATGTCATGAAGGCGTGCGTGCGTCTAAGTTGTTTCTTTTCCTAACTTTCTGGCGAACTGCTGTTACTAATTCTAAACTCGAGCTTGCTATGTCCAAGACCCCCGTTGTTAATTGTATCGCATCTGGTTGTCTAGTCAAGACTGCGTCATAAATTCTATTGCATCTGGTTGTCAATCAAAAGCCCAGCTGTCAGTTCTATCGCATTTGGTTGTCAAGTCGCCCCAACGTTCTACAAGCGTCCTTACACACCTCCGATAGAAGCGTGTCTCACTAGATTAGGAAGTGGTGCCCTGAGTCAGGTGTGACATACCAGAGCACTCAAACTGGCATCGGTATGTCTGGCGAAAGGACAACAGCCCAGTTCCCGATAAGACCAACCAGACCATCACCATCACCATCACACTCCCAGAGGATGCAGGTCAATACCAGTGCAAAGGAGAGAGCAACAATCGTCCAATGGCATCCACATTAAGCAGCTCTGTTGACATCATCAGCTGTTAAAAACCTCGTCCATTATTTCCCTTGATAGAGGGACACCTCGTCGGCCGCTATAGCAATATATGGACGAGGCGGAGCGTTTTAACAGCCCGACGGCCCAAGCCGCCAAGTCCATTTTCCCTTGATATCGGGACACCTCCAAGGCCGCTATTCTGCTTATCACCCGGTTACCAGCATTTAAGAATTCATTTATTAATATGTTGATCCAAGGCTTCGTGAGAGAGTAGATTAACCACTGCGCTTGGTACGTTGCTATGGGCACCACTTCCTAATCTAGTGAGACACGCCTCTATCGGAGGCATGTAAGGCCACGCGCAGAACGTTGGGCGATTTGACAACCAAATGCGATAGAATTGATGACTGGGTTTTTGACTTGACAACCAGATGCGATAGAATTAACGACGAGGTCTTGACTTGAAAACCAGATGCGATAGAATTAACGGGGTCTTGAATAGACAACCAGAATCGATAGAACTAACGATGTGGTTTTGACTAGACAACCAGATGCGATAGAATTAGTAACGCCACTTTGCCAGAAAGTTAGAAAAGAAGCAACTTAGACGCCCACATGACATCATAGGTGTCCTGCTACCGGGGAATAAAGGACACCTGCTCAGCCAATCAGAAGACGTTCCGTCTGCTCACCGGGTGATAAATTAGGGCTGTAACGCTACACTCAACTCACAATTAGTTTCGTATCACAATTTTTGACTTTGATACACCCCATGATTTTATATTTCAACAACAATGCATTGACTAATGAAGATGATATGATCAATATATCTATACAGTGATTAATGAGGACCCGATCAATATTACACTGATTAAAGAAGATTATACTGTTTGTCAACACAACAGAGATGATGTGATCACTTTGTTTATGATGATCAATGTTGTTGTTGGATCCACATGTGTCTTAAATAAATAGTTAATTTAAAGTAACTGTCGTGATGCGGAACCTTATTGAACTGTGACATCACAACAGGTGTGTTTTGACAAATGTTATAACTCTGACAACAGTAGACATGAGAAGAATTCCTGCCTTAAAGCACATAGGCCATATGTGCCCCTACCATCCGTGTCCAGGAGCACGGAATTTTTGGAGATCATGTTGGATGTGGACCTGCAACCCTCTGATCGACAGTCCATTTCCTTAAAGGGACAGTTTGGTCAATTTCAACATGCAGTTGTAATGCTCACACTACCCTGGACTTGTCAGTGCCTGAGATTTTTTTTTTCTTCTTCTTCAGCCGTTTCCGAGATCCTGGTCATTGTAATGGGGGCAGCTCTTTGTTTACATTTCAAAAAAACATTTTTTTATTTATTCCCAAAAACATCCAAAAGGTTATAAAACATCAGCAGACAACTAGCAAACAGCAGTACCTTTTGGGAAAATATTTGGAGTTGGCCTATGTTTCATTTTTTAAAAATGTAAACAAACGCTGCCCCCATTAGAATTGCTCATATCTCGGAAAGGGCTGAGCCGAAAAATGTGGCATCACCAGGTACTGACAAGTCAAGGGTAGCGTGAGCAATACAACTGCATGTTGAAATTGACCAAACTGTCCCTTTAACCATTAGGCCACGAATCCCCCCGGCTCGCACATGACATAAAGATCTAATGTTTCATTTTCATTGTTGTCGAGTCTGTGAAGCTAATAAACAACTGACATGTCTAGGTTATTCTTTGTATTGAAGGCAGTTTGAGGGTGGAATGACATCGCGCAGACCGCGCTTCAAAACAGGGCATAAATCAAAATTAACTGCATCATGGCTGCGACAATCTCACTCCGTGGCACTGCCAGTATAACCCGCCCATTAGGCCACGACTGCCCCCGGCTCGCCCTACTGTCTCTCCCCTCACTCTTTTTTTCCTTTCTTTACAGCTTACATACTGGTACAAATTGCTAGCCAGGCCGTGCCCTCCTAGTGACGTAACACCTTCAGCATTGCTACTAGTCAGGTCAAGAGCAATGCAAGTACTTTCTGTCAATGATGCGTATTTGGGGGGAAAGGGAGTGTACAGACAGTGTTTGTGTAGGCGGCCCAAGATCCCAGTTGAGGAAGTGTCCACCAAAGGATGCAAAATATCAACAACAACAATGCCCAATCAGGTAACAGGAACCTACATGCAGATGAGTCTCACTGGAAAATGATGAACAGGGATGCGGACGCATGCACGTGTGTGTGAACGTGCGTGTGTGTGTGTGTGTGTGTGTGTGTGTGTGTGAAGAAACTTTCCACCAAATTACATACATATCAACAACCTGCATGGAGATGAGTTTCACTGGAAAATGACAAACAGGGCCTATGCAAATGTATACGCTCTCAGCTACCGGTACTCACACAAATATTGTACACAGCTTGTGCATTCATCGTCCGTGACTTGCTCATCCGGTCTGATGGTTCTATGCAAATCCTACAACAGAACCCAGAACAGAACAGGGGGGGGGTAACCAGGAAAAGATCAGCCTTTAAACAAAGGGAGGGGACGGGACACAGGACAGTAGGTTGCAGCGCAGAGAGACAACTTCTCCTATATAGGACGCCTTCCAGAGCTGAGCAAAGCTCTCTTCGAAACGACATCCTCCAAGGACCACAGACCCTCTCAGACTTGACCATTCTAAGCAGGGACACTTCCCTCAGCAGGCCAGGTAAGAATTTCATTAAGTTTGACAGGCAATGCATATTAAAAAGGTGATTAGTTAATTAATTCATTCATTTGTTTACTTGAAAAAAATATAATAATAATAACTGTTATTAATGTTGTTTATATATAAACGTAGTTCTGGAGGAAGTCCGAGAGTGATTGACAGCTGTCATTACTTGCTCCCGCCTTCGCGCATATTTAAATCCCTCCTTCCCTCTTTCGCCTGTCATGCGCGAAGGCTTTCCTAATTGTATTGGGCACGGCAGTGAGAGAAGCAGCATGGAACTCGAGCTCAATTATTGCGCCATCAAACAACATCGAAGAATCTCGCTCCAGGTGGCTTCTGGACCACAACCATTCAAGAAGACCGCCAGATTTTACTACCCAATCCCTGCCAGGCCGGTCACCGCTCCTCTCGGCGTCCTCACACTCTTCTCTCGCTCCACCTCGAGGCCCTACTCACCACTGACTCCAGCCCCGGAAACCGTCATCACGCGAGCCATGGCGCCATACCCGACCCTCGCAAAGCTTCAGACAATCGACGCCCTCTGATCGAGCCCAAGACATCCCGCCATTCAACCGATGCACGCCGCGCACGCACGTCAAGCAGTGCAACACTGCCTGGAAGCTGCAGCCGCACCCACAGCGCCACATACGGCACCCGCCACCTAAGCACCCAACGCCTGCCTCACTAGCAGCAGACCCCGAGGCTCAGGCCTCCTCATACTTCGCTTCCATTAGCCGTCCAGCATTCACCTTGCTATCACCGACAGCCTCGACGACAGTCGCCTAAAGTAAAGCCGACAGTCCGCCGACTCATCCCTCCTCACGGTAGCCCCTACTTTTACAGACTTAGATTTATTCTGGACTTAAATGCTACCGCTGCTACCTTCGGACCATAACCTAGCTGAAGCCACTTAAATGACCGAGCTAAAGTCTCCAGTGCTTCCACTCTACAGTATTTGTTTAACAAGCCACACAGAATTCAACGTGCGTCAGATCGCAGGCGGCTCCGGTAGCGACCGCGTCGCTACTCCCCCTCCCCCTCATCCCTCCCCCCTCCACCTCCCCCGGCCGAGGCAGCCCTCGGTCGTCTCCCTCCGGTTGGCCCCGCGCCAACCGCTCCCTCCCCACCCAACTTTCCCTCAACCTCCCCGGAGTGCTCGTGCCCGATCTGCGCGCGTCCGCAAGACCCTCCTCAGCAGCGGGTCATCTCCAGCCCGTCCACCTTCAGTGAACTGACTACATAATTGCCAACCCTTTATTTTGCATCTCAATCATCGTATCCATTTACCCTTCTCGTTTTAAGTTTCAACTCAAGAACTCAACTCCAGCTCATTGCTCTTGTATCGCCACTAGCTACCACCCCTTCGATGTGAATGCATTATTTTCCATTTCTATCATGGCATCAATTTAAACCCGTAGGCTATTCGAACAGTTTCGCAGATCTCAGTTCCTGGCCCTCTCCCATATAGGCTACTCGTCGCAACTCCATGCCTCCGTCGAGGACAGCCTGCTCATGCATTCCCATGCACTTTCAGGGCCAGCGCCAATGTCATTTTATTTTCTACCCATTATTCACTCTCCTCAATCCATGCTATCGAAGCCACCTCAACTGGACGACGCACACCCCCTGCCCGTTTTCTCCACGGGTCAACACTGCTATAGCGTCATCGTGCAACTGCCTTCAGACCCGCCGTGTCGGTGGCGACCGCGTCGCTACACCCCTCCCCCTCTTTCCTCCCCACCCTATCCCCCATCCAGTTGGCAACTGTCAACTGCTCCCTCTTTCCCTCCCCATCACCCGTCCGACATGGGTCCGCTCCCGCTGGAGCGCCACCGGGTTCCATGTGCCCGGACCAAACATGCGTCAGATCGCAGGCGGCTCCGTTAGCGACCGCGTCGCTACTCCCCATTCCCCTCATCCCTCCCCCCTCCACCTCCCCCGGCCGAGGCAGCCCTCGGTCGTCTCCCTCCGGTTGGCCCCGCGCCAGCTGCTCCCTCCCCACCCAACTTTCCCTCAACCTCCCCGGAGTGCTCGTGCCGGATCTACGCGCGTCCCCAAGACGCGACTCAGCAGCGGGTTATCTCCAGGCGGCTCCGCATCGACAGCTCGATGCATAGGAGTGCCCGTGCCTGGTGCCCGCATCCACCACCATTCATACCACAGGCAGTTTCGCATACAGCACCGCGTGCGCACGGAGGCTACTCGAGCCGCCGCTCGGACCGAATATGACTTCACAGCTAGTCCTCACCAACCTCACCGCTATTGCGCTCGTAACGACTCGCCACCCCCAGACTACTCAATGCTGCAGTGGCTTACATTCTCAGTACCTACTAATTTGTTTCACCCCTTTTTGCTATCGGCACGTTAAGGAGTCACATTACAGATTAAGCGGGTAAACGCTCAGCCGTTAACATATGCCTCACGTAATTCATAGGCTATTCGTAAGAGCCGTTTGGTAGTCTGCGCATTATAGCATCACAGACACATCATGGTGTTTAATGACATTTGGTTTCGCCATGCAAACTGAGCTTCGGCTGTATCCGTCTTATATTCCGTGGTTCACATTCGTCACCCCACATATATTCGGCTCACCGCACTCTCCCTCGGCTAGACATGTTGCGGAAGCACGTATGAACCCTTTTGGGCCCTGCGCCACAGCTCAGGCCATTGTTTCCCAGACTGCGCCGAAAGCGTATCCAAGCGCAACGGTTCCCCGCAGCGCCGAACCCGAACCACATCATTTTGCTATTCAAACATTTACCCGCTGTTACGCCACCCACCCACCACAGCCCAGCGCGCATTTATGCACGGTAATTGGTTAAACATGCCTCAGAACACTCGCTGGATCATATTGCAACATCTCCCTGTACTCGCCTACTTACTAACATGATTAGTTACCACATGAACCCTTTAACGGGTTACCTCTCGATGCACAAATTATTTTATTGTATTGCATTTGGCAGACGCTTTGTGGCCGGATCGACTTTCAAAAGAGCATCCTTCATCCATTGATTCGCTAATTCATTCATTCTGAATTCTCTCCCTCAAAGAAACTCCTGGCGCAATTCAGAGGTTGCCGCATTCGCATTTATTTAGAACAACATGGGATTGTCGTGTGTCTGCCCGGGCCAATTGCACAGCGTGTCTCCCGGTCACATCGTAGGACACAACGGTCGATTGTCTATCAGCCCCGAAATGCGCTCGCCCGCCGTTTGGCTCATTCACAACTCCTCAGGCGCATGTAGCTAATACCTGCTTTCCGAGATTATCCTTGACTACCTTTGCACCAGTTGGACAGCCACTGTTGCTGTGTTTCTTTTCCGACGCTCTGTTCGCTCATAAATTCATACAGTCGCTGCTTTATTTTCTGTTCGTCTCGTTATTGTGGCGCGCATCGGATTGCCATCCTTTTGACAGGGCCACTAGCTCTTCTTTAGGTCACCTCGCTGGGAACCCTGCACAATTAGTTCATCACCCACCCAAGGCACTCGCCATCTGGTTTAGCTCATTCACAACTCCTCATGATAACGTAGGCCTAACTATACCTGAATTCTGAGATTATCAGTAGCCACCTCCGAATGGACAACCACTGTGCCTCGAACAGTCCCGGCCACGCGCATGGATATTTCGATTGCCAGCACCATGGACAGCGCTGTAACCGCAGCTTCGCTGAATACACTGCACGCACGCACGCCCAACTAGGCCTGTGTGTCTGTCTTAAACGTTTTCTTTTAGTAGCCTAACCCTGTATCCATTTCCGACACTAGAATCGGCTTCATGTCCAGCGACATTGGCTGATGAGCCTGCCTCCATTTTCTGTTTTCGCCACCCATCATTTTCAGACACCAGAGTCGGGTCCATGCCCAACGGCTGACGGCCCATTTCTGTTGTACTCCTCACCCTCGCAGTTTTACCATCAGATCTCGTTCACCCATCTGCTATTGTCTAACGGGTTCGCATACCCTCATAGATGTACGCCTTATAGGCCTACACACGTTCTCGCTATGCACTCATTCTTTTCCAAACCAGCTGGTTACGCTCCCATCGCTGGCGTGCCGCATAGGTTGATATCTCGTTCAGCCTGCCTTCGCGCTTACCACCTGACGGTGACAGACTCGCAGCCACCTACTATCTAACGGTCAATCAGGGCAGCATTTAAAACGTCCCGTTGCTTTTCTGAGCGCTTGTGCGCCATGTGTGCGAACCTCGCAGGTATAGGCTATTTGTCTCGGGCATTAGCTCTCACTCGCATTGGCCCGTATCGGATCGTCACCGTTTCACCACGCTGCGTTACGTAGCCTATTATCATTATTATTCTTGTAATTATTTGTTTTGGTTATTTATTTATTTTTAAGCTTGGCCCTCGGTCCTCTAGTCAGCTGCGCACTGCTTCGTTTTTTTTGGGAGGTAAACGGACCTCGTCTTGAGTGCATCGTCTGGCATAGTTGGTTGGTCTCAGCATCTTTGGGGGGAAGCGGATCTCATCCCGCATGAGCTCCGTTTAAAGCATCCCAGGACCGAGGCCAGCTAACATGCCAAACATGCATATAGGCCTACTATACGTAAACTGTACACCAAGCACTCAAGGACAAACTCGTGAAATGTTGTTTATATATAAACGTAGTTCTGGAGGAAGTCCGAGAGTGATTGACAGCTGTCATTACTTGCTCCCGCCTTCGCGCATATTTAAATCCCTCCTTCCCTCTTTCGCCTGTCATGCGCGAAGGCTTTCCGAATTGTCCCACCACCTCCCCATACTCCTCCATTTCACTAGAACACCCAGTTACACTTCCTCTATACTACACATGGGGGGGAAGCGGATCTCATCCAGCATGAGCTCCGTTTAAAGCATCCCAGGACTGAGGCCAGCTAACATGCCAAACATGCATGTAGGCCTACTATACGTAAACTGTACACCAAGCACTCAAGGACAAACTCGTGAACCTCTTGCAACTGTAATGTGGTTAACAGTGATACGTGGGCCGATGAAAAAACAAGACGCACCCGACTGCTTTTTTCCCTAGTCCAACCGCTTGCCCTGCCCGCAAGAAATATTTATGAAAAAATATTAGGCCCATACGACTTTGTTGCTGTCGACCAACGTTGACGGAAGCACGTGAGCGAGAACTTGTTGTCACGATGTGGGTGTTATTAAATACAGCGCATTTACAGTCGGCCACAAATATGAACGAGACGATGAGCTCGCACCGGTTTGCTCTACTAACACACCACGTGTGAGGAGTGGGGGGGCAGGCAGTGAGGAGGAGCTGAAGTGGGGACCTGCGCAAACTTGTGTAGAGGTGTGAGACAAGACCCATATACACACGTGAGTGAGTTGTTGACCAACCAGTTCATGGGCGCGTGACCTCGGAGGCAGTCCGCAGACGAGCGTTGAAGGGGATAAGCAACTGCAGAGGTTGCAAGATCTGACTGCAGCCGCATTCATCCCGCGATAGTTTGACACCATGTGACATGTCACCTCGTCAACGCAACATCGACGAAATTTCGAAGTTTGACAGGAAATGTAACCGTCATGCAGCATTTTCATCCAGGGTGCATTGCTGTCTACATGCGCATGCATGCGTTGACAACATCTCGATCACACCTATTGACCCGGCCCGCTTCCCGACCCGCCTTTGAAAATAGTAGCCGTGCGTCTTACGAACACCCTAGCGTCATTGGCAACGCACAATCACGTCAATAAAGGTCTCAGCATGGTTCACTTCCGAGGGGTCTGGGTACACTTCACATCATAGAAAATGCTGAGCTGCAGGTCTAAGTTCCCTTAAATGGTTGATATTGACCAGGTAGGCTATGAAAACACCCATAGACTACAACACTTTATCTTCGTTTGGTTTGGTAGGCTACTCCTCTGCTATGTCTGTTGTGTCATGCACTTACATTTTATTCACCTGCAGATGGCGCTACCGCGCATCTATAAATAGAACTGCTGTAACTGAATTCGAGGAGTTGGAATAAATGAAGTGTACTGTACAGTCCGTGTCTGTCATGCCTGCGTGCTTATGCTTACTTACTTCATAGCAAATGCTGAGCTGCAGGTCTAAGTTCGCTTAAATGGTTGATATTGACCAGGTAGGCTATGAAAACACCCATTGTGGCAATGTAGACTACAACACTTTATCTTCGTTTGGTTTGGTAGGCTACTCCTCTGCTCTGTCTGTTGTGTCTTGCACTTACCTTTTATTCACGTGCAGATGGCGCTACCGCGCATCTATAAATAGAACTGCTGTAACTGAATTCAAGGAGTCGGAATTAATGAAGTGTACTGTACAGTCCGTGTCTGTCATGCCTGCGTGCTTATGCTTACTTACCTACCTACGATACCACTCTGTCCTTTTCCTGAACTGAAATTGGTTTCGCTTTTTCCTATCCCGAAGTTGAGGGACAGGGTGCCAAGGCCACCCCTCCTTCACCAAACTGCCAAACGGTTAATTTGGCAGTTTGGGAAAGATAATCGCGTCACACAAACCACAAACGCAACTTGCGCTGCTGGTGACACTATAGGCAACGCTTGTCTCTCTAACGCAAATTATCATTTAGCCCACACAAAGTGTGAACTCTCGTAATCTTAGATGACTGCAATGTAAAGATCCATACATGATCACGTAGGCTGCAGAGTCCTTCTCAACTGATTAACAGTTGCACTCACGATGCTATAACGCGACATGCCCTGTCCAACAAAAAGTAGCCTATGTTGAGATAACATTTTCTCACAAATTATTCTTTTCTAATATGAACATTTCGACCATAGCCTAATATGTTTGTCTGTTACCCAGACTACCAAGTTTGATCTTCAAACAATGGTATTTTATTATTTAGGCTATTTATTAGCCTATTCATTCTTTTAAGTGACGAGGGCATTGTTCTTCCACTGTAGGCTAAATTACTCAAATGAGCACTGCATTCAAAGGGAATAGGCTAATAATTTGGACATTGTATAGGCTATAGTAGCCTATTATATTTCGACAATGTAGGCATAGCCACACAAATCCCTAGCTGTGGAGGAAATTAGTCTGTAGCCTAGTTGGGGAGCAGACGGAGCCAGTCGTCAAGTGGATTGCCTCATAGCCGTGGTAGGACACAGGGAATGAAAACAAACTCTGTAAGCAACACAGGAGTGCGAAACCATTACAATTGTATAAGAAAATATGTAGGCTATATCCATCATTGCAGTGTTTAGAGAGCACCCTCTGTGTTCTTCAAAATGCAATCAATGGTTGCACCTGCTGCACCTGCACCAGTTGCGCGCAGAGGATTCGGCCGACGCAGGAGCCTCATTAAGTCTCCTGCAGAGCTTGTGGCACCATTGTAGTTATTCAGTCAAATAAACTTTGATCTATTTCGCAAAAAATGTCTCTGTCTGCTAAAGTAAACAATAGCCTATTGGCTATAGCCTACTTTAAAGTTAGGCATCATTTCAAAGGTCCTGCCCGACCGCAACCGACCCGAATGTCATTAAAAATAATATTTCATAACCCTTGCCTGCGGTCAACCGCGGTTAACTGCAAGCGCCCGCTGATTTCAGGTCAGCCCGCGCATCACTGGTGGTTAATAAGTAGCCTACATGTTTTTCCATAATTAGTTGTTGTTTAGGAAGACATTAAAATCAAAATGATGTGTCATATTCATCAGTTAAGGACTTGGTTATTAGTTAGTAAGACAAAGTGAGACCTAAAGGGGGGGGGGGGCTGTCCCCATTGACAGGACAGGTGAGGGAGTTACCTCAGTAATGATTAAAAATATAAAATGTTTTTCAAATGTTTTTTTTTACAGTGATGGCTAACGGGTGGTGTTTCCTCCTGCTCACCCTAGGTAGGCTACAGTATACACATGCGTGCGTGTATGTGAACGTGTGTGTGTGGGGGGTGTCTCTGAGCGTCTACATATGTGTTTGTAAAGTTAATTTCTCAATTGCTTAATTTGGATACCTCTCACTTTCTGTCTCACCAATTCCAATTTTTTACCTCCCCCTCCCCCTTCTCTGTCTCTCTCTCTCTGTCTATCGATCTCTCTCTCTCTCTCTCTCTCTTTCTCTCTCTGTCTGTCTGTCTCTCTCTCTCTCTCTCTCCTTTTAGGCGTGTGTGGTCTCTCCTCCTCTGTGCCACGTCAGTTCCATTTGGTGAAGGAGGAGAAGACTTGGACAGAAGCTCAGCAGTACTGCAGAGAGGAGTTCACTGACCTGGCCACGATAGACAACATGAAAGAGATAGATGAGATCAAGAGAGTGATGCAGAATGCAGGTTATGGGACGGTGTGGAGAGTTTGGATTGGGCTGAAGAATAGGGACAGTCCTAAGTGGCAGTGGTCTCTGGCTGATGAGGGATTCTATGGAGAGAATGAGGCTGAGTTCCGTAACTGGGATTCAGGTGCAGGGCAGCCTGACAATGTTGGTGAAGACTGTGTTTGCGTTCCCAGTGGGGGGAAGTGGCACGATTGCTACTGCACTTTAAGCCATCACTTCATTTGCTACAATGGTGAGACACAATTTCCCATGTTACTTCAGATTGTAGACTGTGCTTGTTTCTCAGATAAACATGATGCACACTTTCCTACAGAGACAAACTCCACACACCCCTATGTGCTGGTTGAAGACAGTAAGAACTGGACTGAAGCTCAAAGCTACTGCAGAGAGAAACACACCGACCTGGCCAGCGTGAGGAACCAGACAGAGAATGACAAGATCGCAGGTCTACTTACAGGAGGAGGCTTTGTCTGGATTGGCCTGTTCAGAAATACCTCGTGGGAGTGGTCAGATGGCAGCAGCTCCTCCTTCTTTCGCCACTGGGCCCCTGGAGAACCCAGCCACGACGGTCTCTGTGTTGAAATGCATTCCCCTGGCCTGTGGAATGATCAACCCTGTCATACGCTTCCCTACTTTGTCTGCTATGAGGGTGAGACCCGCAGAATATACATGAAATGTTGTTTTGATATTTTTAATGGAGGTAAGGCTCTAGACAGGGATGTCAAACTCAGGCCTGGGTGCCAAATCTGGCCCGCGGAGCCATTTTATTCGGCCCGCGTGATCATTTTAAATGTGTATTACAGTTGGCCCACATACACCATTAATGTATTTCGTAACAAGACTTGAACATGAAATTTGATGCATCACAGGATGTGCAGACATATTTAAACTACCATGTATGATGGGACAGAGGGTGTGTGAAATGTAACCATGAGTATAAAGTGCATGCACACACAATTTTAGTCCATTTTTTAAAATAAATGTTGTGTTTGGCCCGCGACTTTGTTCCAAATTTAGATTTTGGCCCTTAGTCAATTTGAGTTTGACACCCCAGGTCTAGATGTGACGAAAAATAACTTGGTGCGTGGACCCAAAAGAAGTGAGGTATAAGGTTGGAGCAGGTCCACACACTAAACAGGACACAAAGGTCAAGCACAAGGAGTTTTTTTTATTTTAGTCAGAGCAGGGTAGAGCAGACGTTTCAGGCTGTTGCCATCATTAGTGCTCTCTGTGGTCGCAATGAGCCCAATTACTGTGCAACAATTGAATAGGACCCACCAGGGTTGACAAGAAACAGTCACATAGCTCGTGAGCTTTGTGACTACAGGTCTTAAGATGAGATCTACAAAGTTGGACAATGGTTCAGACAGACTATTATTGCCTGCAACAATGGGGCGGCCTGGTGGGTTAGATAGACTTTTATGGACTTTGGGCAAAACATAGAAGACTGGTCTTGTTGGGGTACGATTGAACAGGTACTTAAAGTGGTAGTTCGCTATTTTAGACATTAAGCCCTGTTTGTGTGACTTCTGGGGTGAAGTAGAGATGTTCTCATCACAATTTTGACATTTGGTGCAGAACGGAGCATTTGGGTATCCAAGACTGCAGCCCCCCCACCTTTACATTGACTCCAATAGAGCACTCAAGCAATCGATTATAAAATGGCATTAAACTTTTGTTTCAGAAGACATGGAACTCACCGTGTGGTCAGTGGTAGACAGCGATAAATTGACCCGAAAATTGCAGCGAAATATGCCTTCTAACTGTTGTTTAGCATTTGGCGGACCTATTTTTCCCCAGACGCCGTTGAATAGCAGTAGACATCCAGCCAGTAGGTAGCGATAGTGTGTTGTTTATGTAGACATCAAGGAGCGAGGTAGAACGGCTATCTTTGAGCGGGACTGGCTACAAAAACTACAGCTTGCATACAAACCATAGATAGTAACGTAAACAAACGCACCCTCATTTCCAGTCGCGCGGAGTAATACTAGTCAACCCAATACAATCAATGAAGACGGACAATAGTGAATATATCTTCTCTGGAAGCGTATTTCGCGGTGATTTTCGAGCCAACGTATCGCTGCCCACCTCTGACCACTCGGTGAGTTTCATGTCTCTGCAAACGAAAGTTTAATGCCATTTTATGATCGATTGCTTGAGTGCTTCATTGGAGTCAATGTAAAGGTGGGGGGGCTGCAGTCTTGAATACCCAAATGCTCCGTTCAGCACCAAATGTCAAAATTGTGATGAGAACATCTCTACTTCACCCCAGAAGTCACACAAACAAGGCTTAATGTCTAAAATAGCGAACTACCACTTTAAACTCTTGTTCAGAGATAATGGAGGAGTCAAGGGCATGCTGCAGAAAAGACTCAATTTCCTTTTCAAACTAAAGCTGGGCTTACACTGTGCGACTTTTGCCCCGATTTTGCCCCGATTTGGCACTCGCACGACTTTTTGAGAGTCGGGCCGATTTCTTGCTCAATCGCAGGCCAATCGTGAGTCTTGCATCGTGCAGTGTACATGGGGTAACGACAAGCGATTTCGCCTCACGATCGTGCAATCGCAGAGTCGCAAGAAAATCAAAACGGTTTGAAATTCTGGTCGTGGCTCGTGCGTAAATCGCACAGTTAAAGCAGTGGTACGACCCGATTTGACACTTCACATGCACAAATGAATAGGGCCGTGCGATTCGCTGCTGAGCGCGACCTCATCTCCACCTCAGGTGCGCATGTTCCCTCCTCTGCAGACCGGGGAAACATGCCTGTCGGGTCGTAAGGTGGAAGCATTTCGCTCGCATCCGACTGTCGGCTCGTGTAGTGTGAGGACGTGAGTCGTGAGTTCTGAACTTCTAAACAGTGAAATTCCATCGTGCAGTGTGAGCAGAAGCTTAAGACCCACGAGTGAAAATATCGCACAGTGTATGCCCGGCTTTACTCGTGGGGTCTGATCGCAAAGGTCTGTAGTAGGTCAAGTCCTGTAGTTGTCTCAGGGCCTCTTGGTCATAGAGAGTTTTAGGCATAATCACTAGACCACCCCCCTTGTCAGCTGGCTTCACAACAATGTTTTTATCACGTTTGTTTGTCAAGAGCCTGTCTTTCAGATGATGTCAAATTGTTGGTGCTAATGAGTCAATGACGTTAATGACATTACAGTAATGAATATGCTCTTCAGATAATCCACTAAAGAAACCCAAATCTCTTTTCATCCATACAATTGTGGCATTACCTGTGTTTGCACCACCCTGACGTGTGCTACTGCTAAAATGTCATTTTACATTTTACATTCATGCCAAATACAGGCATTGCCTTTAGTGATATTTCTTCTTGTATTATTTTGCAGTGCCATCATGACAATTGAAATAAATTTGGTGTTTTTTTGTTCTTTCTCGGCTCTTCCTACAGTGGTGATTATGTCCCCTCCGCCTCCCTTTAACTCTGGAGATGTAGTCACCCTCAGGTGTGACACACCAGAGTCAACATCAGGCCAGCATGTCCAGTATGTCTGGCTAAAGGACAGCAACCTACTTCCAGGTGAGACCAGTAGGACCATCACTATCACCAGCCCAGGTCGCTACCAGTGCCACAAGAGGAGAGAAGATTCTTCAGTGGAACCCTACATCAGCAAGCCTCTTGAAATAACATTCAGTGAGTCAACATGCAATGAAGATTTCATCACCCGTTTGTCTTCATATTCGTGTGTTTGTTTGCATTACACTTAGTTTCTGTATGTGTAACAGAGGTGCTCCCGCGTAATCTGTAACCCTTGGGGCCCCAAACTCATCACCTTCTAGTTAACGCATCGGTTCTGGTATATGGGAGTCACAGCACAATACCGCTGGCCCAACGCTACCGATACCAGAGAGAGTAGAGAGAGAGAGGTTCCATTGGCCCATTGTTTCCGGGTTCTATTATTGGGGGGGAAATCCCCCTTTAGGCAGACCTAGGCAGACCCGAGGACTGTTCTATTCAATGGAGCATTATGACACGCCCCTTTAGGCAGAGCGGAACCTGGTCACATTAGGTGCCCATAGAAACCTATTATGTTGGCATATCTCTATACTTAAAGCATCTCTGCTGATACTGTATGAGGCTTTGGGAGGGAGGTTTACTAACGTTGCACGCCACACTCTGCTATAGTTGGCCTCCGTTGCATATGCGTCAATTGTCCATTGTCAATTTCAAGTCATTGGTGGAAAAATGGTTATTTGTGGGTGCAGAATCTAAAAGAAAATGAGAAATGGAAGCTTGCATACTTACTGTAAATGTGAAAAAAAAACCACCGAAAAAAACCCAAAATGTGAATGTAAATGGAAACACATTGCGTTGAAATGTGAAATGTTATGATTTTGGATGTTAGCGAAATATATTGAAAGCTTTGTACATGAAAATACTACCTATAAATAAAGTAATATAAAAAGCCCATTCCATCGCTAACTGTTCGTTATTCTACCCATACATTTTATTATGGCCCATGGATCATGTTTCTCTGTTTCTGTTTCTCTTTCTCTCTCCGTGCGTGTGTGTGTGTGTGTGCGTGTGTGTGTTCTTGCACAGTCCCTAGACTGTCCCAGATAGTGAGAGTGAAGATGCAGTTGCCTCCTGGTGTAAATGTAGAAGATGATGATGTGCAGAAAGCCTTCCTACAGCAGGTGAGGACAGTGTGTGTGTGTGTTATTGTTACGAGTCCGCTCCTATATCAGGTGTGTCCATCACTCAGCTGTGAGACGAAAAACAGACATACAATAGATATTCAGTGTGGAAGTCTGTAAAGAAGAGTGCTCCTCTAGTTCTCTGACCTCTAGCTCTGACCTCTGAAAGACCTTGAGTGCATCTTAATATGCGACCTTGCCTCCTCCACTTGCCTCCTCCACTCGCTTCTCGTCATGATGACATCACTGACAACAGCATTATATTTCAATATCTTGCAAAAGCTCAATTGTAGAGTCTTTTTCTCATTTGCAATTGGGATGGTGAATGAAAAACAGTCCCTCAAAAGTTGTTGTGGCGAGGCTGACAGCTGGGAAACTTTATCGTTTTCTCCACGGAGGAGGGGCCAGGAGGCGGGACGAGGAGACAAGCACAAGTGGAGGAGGCAAGGTCACATATTGGGATGCACCCCTTGACTCCTCTGAATGACCTCTAGCATGCTAAAGCTGTGACGGAGCCAGTTCCCACACCTGTTACATTGGAAACCAAAGTGCTTACCAGCTCATGACTAAACCGCACGTGACCCAGATGAATTAGCTTATGTCTGTGTTGTCATCACAGTTCGTTTGGGAAAGCCAATTATTTCCTGGATCGCATTGCAAAGCAACTTTTCAGATTTTTTGCCTAAACAGGTCAGTCGGTTCAAGATTAACTGCATGAACAGACATCGTCGCAGTTCTCTGCCAGCTTGAACACACTTTAAATGTCCTCTAGTGCTCTGAAGGACTTCTGGTTCCTCTGAATGACATCCGACTGAGTGACTTGGACTTCTGGTTCTGTGAATAAGTTCTAGCTCTCTTAATGACCTCTAGCTGTCTGGTTCTATTAAGTCTGTCAGCTTCTGTGAGTCATCTTACAGTGTATCACATCGTCAGATTGGACAGAGGCTTAAGGCCAAGCCGTACGGTAGCCAGCTGAATGATCTCTGGTTCTCTGGCGGACCTTTGTGCTCTCAATGACCCCTGGTTTACTGAATAACCTCTGGTTGTCTTCTTCAGATTGGGGCCAGGCTGAAGGCCAAGGGGTTGCCATCTGATGCCAAGCTGTCCTGGAGGAAGCAGCCAGATGGAAAGGTGTTCCACAAGGAGAAGAACGACAAGAAGAAGGAGAAGAGAGATGAGCTCTGAACACACTCTGAGTTTATGTGGGGAAGTCAACACTGGCAGCACACACTAGGCAGGGTAGAGAGGGTTTCTTAGGGTTCTCCTTTTGTGAGTGGAATTATCTTTTTAATTCCTTACTACGATTAGGCCTACATCTAATCATCACAAATCTATGTAGGCCTATATTGTTATAATATTCATCATATCCATTTCTGAGTTCACAAAATACTTATTTTACTATGTACTTTATTATCTTATCCATTCCTTACTACGATTACATCTAATCATCACAAATCTATGCATATTGTTATAATATTCACCATATTTCTTTACTGTAAAGGTACAGTATGTAGGATGGCAGCCAGAGTGGGTATTGCAACTATGTTACCCATTGCAACCGTGCTGCCTATTCCCAAGTTTGATCTTAAATGAATATTTAATAATCAAACTAATTAACATTTACTAGTATAACTAAATGCAGTACGTTTTGCAGCTTAAAATGTCTATTTCTGGAAATTCAAAGTGACGGACATGGAGAAGACCCATATTTGTATGTGCTATTAATGAATACTTAGATTTTGGTGGTGGTAATATTTGTGGAAAAAGTTAACATTTGTGAATGGGCAGCATGAATTGTGGAAATAAACAGCTAACAATATTGCATAGTACACCTTTAAGATGACAATGGGTTGATTCATTTTTGTATGTGTCATTGAGATTTGGGTGTTGATATTCAGTTCTGTATTGGTGATGGTTTTGCTGAAATGAGACAAATGATGAGTTGTTTCACAGAATACTATTTTATAATATTATTTGAGATGTTATTGTTATATATAAGACATTCTTTCTTCTTGGTGGCTTTGCATCGGTGTGAGTGTGTGTACCGTTTCACATAATCATTGAGATGACTGTCCCTCTTTAGGCTGTCCCTACATACTTCAGAGTGTGAGAGTTACGTATGCTACACACCAAGCAAGGTGACACTCACGGCACGCATGGTGACATTTCCCAGAGGGTTAATTTTAGCTAACATGACATAACATTAATGTCATCCAAGTATGGTTTTAAAAGAATAGCTGGGAATTAAAAGCCTCCAATTCATAGTTACAATCGATTTCTGAGAGTGTGCCTTTATTTGTTTATTTTGGTTTGTTCTACGCTGTTGTATCTAGGCTATTAGCATTTTACCACTTCCTGTAGGTTAACTTAGCCAGGTTCATCAGTTAATGTCCTCGGAATACCCCCAAGCTGTGCACTGCAGAACTCCAATTGTTGCTAGGTGACCAGAGAAGGGATCAGAGGGCAGATGCTGTCCCATTCCACAAAATGGCCACATCCCACTACACGTAGTGGCCACAGCATCTAGGGAGGACCCTCCATAACTACACACTATGAAGCATGCAGAGAAGGGGTAGACCGTTAAAGGATAACTTCAGCCAATTTCGGCATGCAGTTGTAATGCTCACACTACCCTGTACTTGTCAGTATATTTTTCTTCAGTCTTTTCCGAGATCCTGGTCATTGTAATGGGGGCAGGCGTTTGTTTACATTTAAAAAAAAACATTTAGATTTATTCCCAATAACATCCAAAAGGTTATGCAACATCAGCAGACAACTAGCAAACAGTGATACCTTTTGGGATAATATTTGCAGTAGGCCTGCCCCCATTAGAATAGCTCAGATCTCGGAAAGGGCCGAGTCGAAAAATGCAGCATCACAGGCTCCTGACTAGTCAAGGGTAGCGTGAGCAATACAACAGCGTATTGAAATTGACAGAAGTTCTCCTTTAAAGGGGCATTCCACCGGTGGAGACATGAATATGTATTGAAAGCGGGTCATATATGTAGTAGAATAGTAGCATACATTTCTAATTTTGTGCCTTCTTGGCCGAGAAAAGGCAGAAAATGACTTTTTCGTGCTTGTGGATTTGTGACCAATCCCCATAATGCATGGCAATGCTCAAGTTCCACAGGCCACACCCAGGCAGCTCTGCCAGTGACTTACTGGAGCCTCAATGCCAGTGATTTCAAAAGTACTGGCGCACTGATCTGTGATAGGTCTTGTTAGCACATTAGGACCAACCCCCTATGGGCCTATGGGCGGGGTTGAAAGGGTGGGAAAAAGGCTTGTACTCTCAACAGAAATCCACCTCTCTTACCCTTCCTCCTACAATGATGCAAAATGACGATTTTTACATCATTGTAGGAGGAAGTGTTAAGAGGCGAATACAGATTTCTCCTGTCTCAGGGGGAATTGAGAGAGTGTTGGACCACCATTCAAAAGTATGACTGGGTGTCTAGCAATGGAAAGCCTAATGCAAATGGGTGGAGTGTCCCTTTAAAAGCCAATGACTGATGGCCACAGTAGGCTAGATCTACAGTAGGGAGACTCCTCCATAACCACACTCAGCAGCATGTAGACCAGGGGTACTCCATTAAAAGCCCATAACTGCCATATGTGACATTTACTGTATGGTGTGTGTGTGCTGTTTTACTTTCTTACTGTTTTGAATTAATCAATAAAGAAATGAACCCTAATTTGTTCTTTCTAAAGAGTCATTTGCTTTCTTTTTCTCTGAGGCGTTAGTTTGTGGTAAATATCGGTTGTACAACTACTACTACTACACAGGCCCGTTTCTAGGATTTTGGGGGCCCTAGGGCATTTTGTTTTAGACGGGGGGCGCCTGACAGGGCAGCCACGGTGCCAGAATTTCTGTTTTGGATGGGGCAGACAATTTTTCGATGGCAGTCATTGTCACATAACCTACCATTACAACACAATGTCACAGAATCAATGTAAACCTAATGGAACAAACAGGAAGTTACCTCATACCTAGACAGATACACCAGCATTTACTGTGAGGAAATGCAATCTAGTTATAATGATAACTTATCCCTACAGTTCATTTTATGAAACTTCATGAAGAAAGACCTGGGCAAATATAGCCCATTCAATTCAGTAAGCTCATAATTTCTCATGAAGTAGGCTAGGCCAATTGAATGTTCTGTTGTTTACTGTAACCTATCTCACATGAGAGTAGGCCTATATGGCCCAATCAGGTTTTTGACCCTACCACCAAAATCAAGATCTGCATTGCCAATCACAAATAAAGAATTAGGTCTTATCTTTCCAACCACCTTTAAAATCTAACAGAGGGTGCACCATTTTTGCACAAAAAAACAAAACAAAAAAACGTTTGACTCATAAAACAGAAGGCCTACAGTCCAGAAACCCAAGGCTGAGAAACTAAATGATATAATGAACAGGCACAGTGGGGGATTGGGGGGATGTGACTGACATTGGTAGCCTAAGCAAGAAGTCTGTAATCAAGCCAAGGGGGGTCTCCCCCAGACGAGGTTTAAAAAAGTGAAAATAAATAAAAACGCTCTCTAATTGTGACTTTTTAGCTCTTCAGACAACCTCCCTGCTACTCAGTCATTTTTGTACCACGCTGCGTTTCGTATTGCATCCATCACGCACTTGAAAATACAATACAAATGTTTGTGTGGGTGTGTTCTTCTGGACTAGGTAGTAGAAATGAAGTAAAACGTGGCCACGAATACTGTAGCGACAAAGGGACTCTGAACAACCTACGTTACTCTGTGGTTGACAACTGTGTCAATTATAGGGGACCAATAGCCTGTGCCCTTACCTTGTGTTGTCTTGACCGCAGAATGTATCCCAACCTCTCACTGTCCCTCCCGCAATCATGGTCCCAAATTCCAATGTGTAATCCACATATAGATAATAGCAAGAATGGCACTATTGAGCTACAACTTCCCACTTGTGTGACTCGTGTTATCCGAAATATAGGTCATTTGCATTGCGCATTGTTCATTCGTTTCTTCTAGCGTTTGTCCACATCCAAAACAGTTCCTTGTCGAGAAACGGCGCGTTATTGAACAATCTCTTGACGTTTGCACAGTGTTACAGTGGATTAATGCTTCACAGACTTTTTGAAAACTGATAACACACTGTAAATGAAGCATCTCACTGTCTGTGCAATGTCAACTGCATTGGGAGAGTTTGGCTGCAGTACAGAGAGTAATATGTTGTCTTCGAGATGAACTTTTATTATAAAAGCAACTGCCTTGCGACAAAAATGTGATCTAAACTGGCATCTGTGCAACATCTACTGAGAGAGATTATGCCGCTTCATTTTCAGTTTGTATTTGTGCTGGATTTGACGCTTTCTCTGAAGGGGGCCCCCCTCAAGATGGGGGTACTTTGACTAAATTGCCGTTGCGCAATTTCGGCACTTGACTTGATGCTGTCGCTGATGCAAACCTATTGGAAGGGGGGGGCCCCCTTGAGCAGGGGGTATTGAGGAGCTGATGCTTTCCTCGCAGCAGAGCCCGAATACAGATGCCTTATTATAAAGGTATATAAAATCGTCATAGCTGTTGAATACATAACCTGTCATCCTCGGGGGCCCCTCCTACTCGGGGGCCCTAGGCAACTGCCTACATTGCTTACCTTAACGCAACGGGCCTGCTACTACAGTAGTGTATATGGGTCATATTCTTGTGTTGTGATGAAGTAATTGTCATCCTCACCTCTTTCTACTTCTGCATGGTCCAACTTCTGCAAGTCCTCTCCACAGCAGCATGTGTATGCTATGGGCAGGAGTGTGTGCGGTGGTGGTGGTGGAGATCTTACACCAAAATATGCAGGTCATGCTGAAGACATCATTTATAGAACCAGGGGTCCGTATCTCAAAAGCGTCTTTGCTAACGACGGTAGCAACGTCCTTCGTAAGAGCGACTCAACTCTCTCTCGACAGCGACGCTCACCACTAAATCCAAGGGAATGGTAAAACGGTCTTAAGACGGTCTTAAGACGGTTAGCAACGACAAGAATCGAGAAACGGACCCCAGGTCTCTGGGGACAGCAATGATGTGTGTGTGTTTGTGTGTGTGTGTGTGTCTGTGTGTGCGTGCGTCCGTGCGTGAACCATTAATGGGGTCAACGGCATGTATCACTTCAGATAATGGTCAATGTTGCTAGAGAACAAACTGCGTGCACTCTTCTTGAATTTTTGTTTTTATTTTTGCACATCAGATTCCGTTTAGTGTGATAATGGACATTATCACCCAGTGAGCAGACGCAACGTCTTCTGATTGGCTGAGCAGGTGTCCTTTATTCCCCGGTAGCAGGACACCTATGATATCATGCGAGCGTGCGGGCGTCCAAGTTGCTTCTTCTCCAACTTTCTGGCGAAGTGCCGTTACTAGTTCTATCGCATCTGGTTGTCTAGTCAAGACCGCGTCGTTAGTTCTATCGCATCTGGTTGTCTAGTCAAGACCCCGTTACTAATTCTATCGCATCTGGTTGTCAAGTCAAAAACCCAGTCGTCAATTCTATCGCATTTGGTTGTCAAGTCACCACCATTCTGCGCGCGTCCTTACATGCCTCCGATAGAGGCGCGTCTCACTAGATTAGGAAGAGGTGCCCATGGCAACGTACCAAGCGCAGTGGTGAATCTACTTTCTCACGAAGCCTTAGATCAACATATTAATAAATTAATACTTAAATGCTGGTAACCGGGTGATAAGCGGAATAGCGGCCTTCGAGGTGTCCCGATATCAAGGGAAAATGGACTTGGCGAAGCGGCTGCGTCGTCGGGCTGTTTAGAACGCTCCGCCTCGTCGTCCGCTATTCCATACACACGTCCCGTCCATTCACGGTCGCCAGATTTGGTTGTTTCTAGGCCAAATGGGCTGGCCTTGTTCATAGAGGTGGTTGTTGTAGTGTGTGTGTGTGTGTGTGTGTGTGTGTGTGTGTGTGTGTGTGTGTGTGTGTGTGTGTGTGTGTGTGTGTGTGTGTGTGTGTGTGTGCGTGCATGCCTGTGTGTGTGTGTGCCTCCCTCTGTGGTTAGTTGGCCTCAGGCCGCGTGTATTCATGCCCGCTCTTTATGCAAACGTGCTGAATGCAGCATTTGCGACACCGTGGTGTGTTGTTGAGTCAGTGCAGTCGGCCCTCCATTTGAATACCTCAAAAGGCCTTTGCATGGCCAGACAACACAGCCAAAGGCAGAGGGGCAGCGACCCGATACAGAACAGGAACACAGAACTGGATTTCGTAACAGGAACCTAAATGCAGATAGACTTCACAGCCTGGTCAAGAACAGGAACATAGAACAGGAACCCATATGCAGATAGACTTCACAGCCTGGTCAAGAAAAGGAACATAGAACAGTAACCCATATGCAGATATTTCACAGTCCATTCCAGAATAAGAACCAATATGCAGTCTAGTCCCTACAGCCCATTCTAAAAGGAGAGCACATAGATAGCCCATTCTAGAGCAGGAACCCTACAGGTAGTCCCTACAGCCCCATCCAGAACAGAACAGACAAGAACAGGATAGCGCACACACACACACACACACACACACACACACACACACACACACACACACACACACACACACACACACACACACACACACACACACACACACACACACACGACACACTGGGGGGATGGGAGAGTTTAAATGATCACTTGAAGGACAACACCGGAGCCGCACAGATGTAATTCTTTGTGATTTTTATTCTTTAAGTGCACAAAATGACTAACGTTTCGATTGTTAGACCATCTTCATCAGAGTCAGACTCTTACAGTTTTTGCCTACTGCTTGCACACAATTTGCAAAATTTCGCTCATAGAGTCAAAACTCTGCACACAAGCCAATTACTCTCAACACTTGGACATAAACCCTTCACATATACGTCAGCATGAAACTCTGCTATCAAAACCTAAGCATTGCCATAAAAATGTAGCCATCTTTTGTCAAAACCTCACTTTCATGTCAAAAGACACACATTGGCACCAAATGAGAAAACAAATTAGATCAACGTAAAAACAGCTGTCTACTTTATACAAAACACAGCAGTCTTTCTTTTTGTAACAGTCTATTCAGACTCACAGAATGTACATATTCACAAGACCCCATAATTCAATACTGTACATTACATAACTGCACCTTACAGTGCAGGACATTAAACAAAGCAAAATATATCTTACTGTAAACAGTACATCACTCTCAACACAACAGTGTGTAGGCTAGGTGAGCTTATGGACCATTTGTTTGTGTATTGGGTATATATTCACAAATGTTCAAACATCTAAATATGATATAAATATGTGGTTGACGTCAGCATGCTGTAATGAAAAACATAGTCAATATAGGCCTACTTTGTTTGTTTGGGTATGAGGTATGAGGTATTCTTACGTAAGAAGTACAATACATTTCCAGACACTATGCAGCTGACATATGACGTCATCAAAATGATATCATGTTCAGTCAGTTTGCTCAAGTGCTTGCTTGGTTGTGTTCTGAAAATTACACTATTACGTGTATTTCTACAAACTATCATGTTCATACCTAACATGTGATGATGAAGACAAAAGGCTACTCCTGGCATCAGAGTTGGTTTTACAGTACGTGAGTCAGTCAGTGCCATACTCTTTATTTTACTCTTTAGTGCCGTTGTGATATTTGTTGTTTTGTTTGAGTGTAGAAATGTGTGAATTTAGCAAAGAAGCAATCAAAGTAAAACAAATAAATGCTAAATAAAATAAGTGCAATGTAATATAAAGAATGCAACTTTGTAACTGGCAGAATTGTGGTTAATTTTGAAAGCATGTGTTTTACTGTCGGTGCCTAAATCTTGTCATACATCCAGTGTGTTTTGGTTTTTTAACAGATGTGTTTTCCCAATGATATGATGAGTGTTAATTTTTTTATGGAGTGTCTTATGAAGGAAAAAGTGTGCAGTGACCATGAGCAAGTGTGTAGCATAAAGCAAAATGTGTGTTGCTGAATTGCTACAACAGTGTTAAGCAGAACTTTTGTTTAAGGTACGGCACACTGTGTTTAAGTTATGTTACCAACAACTTAACAATATGCTATTTTGGTCCAAGCATCAGCCTATAGTGTTCAAGCAGTAGGCAAATACTGTAAGAATTACATTACAAAAGAATTACATCTGTGCTGCTCCGGTGTTGTCCTTCAAGTGAAGATTTCCTGCTTCTCTTTCCTGTCGATGCACCAGATGATAAAGCAGAAGTGCGAGGAATTACCCTTTTGTTTGAAGAGTTTAAATGATGTCTGCTTCTCTGAATGACACCTTTCAAGGCTCCCATTGGACTGGGCTGGGAAGGGATGCTGATTCACGCAGATAGAACACGCATGCAGAGCATCCAGTGTGAAAAGGACAACTGAACAGCCTGTGAACCTCTTGCGCTCGCGCCACCGACACCCACATCCTCACGCATGCAAACTTTGTACGTGAATGAGCTGTAATGGTTAGATAGTTGGTAATATCTGCACGCTGACAGGGGGACAAAGGGGTCCGTTGTTGTGCTGGGCCCAGAGAGAGAGGGGGCTCAGAATTGGGTCTTCATTATATTGTATGGGGAGAGGGCCCTTTCAGATGACTTTGACCTGGGCCTGGTCAAAGCTTCCAGTGCCCCTGTCATCACTCACAGCAACAGCAGCAGTGGCTTAAGGCTGAGGACATGCTTGCTGTGAGCCTTAAATTACACACACAACTGCGTGCAATCTAGTGCACATACTTGCTTCAGCACCAGAGCACATTGTACAACCCTGGAGGTATCACAGGGGTTATCGTCACGTAGGTATCATGGGGGCAGATGGCCAACGGGGCTCTCATTAATATTTTAAATCATTGGGCATTTCTCAAAACCTAGTGCGCACACTTCCAAGTCTATCAGCCTAATTTGTCACGCCCAGCGATTGGACACTCTTTTGGTGAACTCTATGGAGTATCCAATCATTGGGTGTGACTAATAAAGAGTATCCAATCACTGGGCGTGACTAATTAGGCTGAATACACTTGGATGTGCGCGCACCAGGTTTTGAGAAATACCCATTATTTGACTCTCTAGCGCAGGGGTCGGGAACCTTTTTGGGGGAGAGAGCCATAAACGCCCATTTTGAAAATATATTTTTTGTGAGAGCCATGCCATTGTCGCCATTATTTCTTATGCTAGTCATGTACAGAAGGGAATGAAAGTAACGCTTGCATTGGGGATGAGAAGGGAGAGAGCTAACGAAAGAAGAACTAAAACTACTTGTGGATGTGCTGATGTGCATTTAAGAAGCCACGCGCATGCATTACCGTAAGTTTTAGTCATCGGAGTTGCCAATGAGAATGGCGGGGGTGCTTCTATTCTAGCCATCAGACAGACACAGGGAAGGTGCATGAGGAGGGAGGGAGAGAGAACTTCAAGAGAGGATGCTCATCTTGGTCGCGCTGACAATAGTTAACATTTTACAGTTGATATGTGGCTGACATGTCTATTTTTAGTAATTCACGAAAATACGGTACAAATCGCGTCCCTTACCGACATGCGTCCCCAATACAGAACGCATGATTTAACCGCCAAATACAGGACGATTCCGTATTTCAAGGGACGAATGGCAACCCTACGTTTGCCTTCACATTGTGGCACCAGTTATCTCGCAATCACACTAAACTGGGAAAGACTTACGTCAGTTGATTCAATCAGCCCAAAGTTCTTCCTGTAAGCGAGGGAGCAGTTATATCCCTCACTTGCGTTTCCTCCACTTGATGATATGCAATCATAATGGCACGACCGTGAACAGTTTCTTTGTGAACCGTTAGCTAGCTGAACTTAAGGTAAAGCATTACGGATGGTATGTTATCTCACACGACACGACCCAGCGCAGGCACGGCATTATCCAATAAAAAAACACGTTTTTCATATCTGTACAGTAGCCTTCATCGAAGGCCTGTGCTTGGCTCAGCTGATCGGACCTGGGATGGATTAACCCTATCGCGCCGGATGCATCATATATGAGGCATCAAATTCAAAGCCCTCTCCACACTGACACAAAAAAAATCCATCTAAAAAACATCCTGCGTGTCATTTCCAAACGTCCTGCAGTACACGGAAACCGCCACAAGAGAGCAGCGGTCAACAACAAGTTGATCACAGCTCGGCGAAAAATGCAAAAATGGAGTAGAAGCGGTTTCCCTGACCGACGCTGAGATATCGTCAAATTGCAAAAGGTTTGTGTACAAATTTCCAAAATATAACTCTACATCCTTTAATTTGAACACTTGCTTTGTGCAATTAATCAAGGAAGAGTTTATATTTTTACACCGTGTTGCAGAGAGATCGTGCTAAAACTGATGAAACATAGGCTATAAGCACCATCCGGCGGTGGCAGGAAGTCAGCCATCAATGCATTTGCTCCATAGGGAAACTTACAAAGCATACCACGACGATCGTTTAACAAAACACACAAGTTGTTTTACTTCAAGACAAAGATATTGCCTTAAGAAACAGGTTTTACTTGCAATTTTGAAAATGTAATGCAAAATGTTGAAATTATGATCTCGTCAAAAATGCATTGAAGTGAATTACAGAAATGGTCCAATTGTAGTAATGGACCCATATATTCACATTACACATCAAAAATGAATAATGATCTATATTACACTCATAAATAGGTTGTTAAGCATTCGATCAGCTATGTTTTTACATAGATTTTAAAAAATTACCCAACCAGGCTGTGGGAAATGTAAAATATGGTCCTGCTAAAACAAGGATAGGCTAAAAAAAAATAGCCTCAAATTAAATTGTCTGACAACTTTTTTAAATTAAGAAAGTTGTAAATGCATTCAAAGTCATTTTTCAATGGTAATGAAATTGGAATGTTCATTTCTTGAAAGCCTGATGCATCATATACGATGCATTACCGTATTAGCCCGAATATAAGACGATCCTGATTATAAGACGACCCCCCATTTTCAGGCTCATGTTTTGGGGAAAAAAAGTTTTTTGAAGACTTAATTTTGTTTCACATTGGAAACTTTTCTCAAAATGCAGTTTTTAATTTGTTGGAAAATCTGAGGCTTTTTACAAAGAACAAATTTCACAATATAATTTTCATGGAATTTCCATGATATAAGACCACAGATGGCTACTCATATCCTTTTCCTTTCTTTACTCACTTCCCCTGTCAAGCGCCAATAGGCACCTACAGGGCCCGCCTGTTTTAAGTGCCACGCAACATAGCCTACACTCAGAGCATTAGTCTGCGCCAGCCAGGCAATCAGTCCAGTAGAGATAGGCAATCTATTGTGCAATGCACAGATTTTGCGAAATGCTTAGTTGACAGCAATATCTAACCAGCAGCCGTCTCGCCTAATCGCCGTTCATTTTATGCATCCAAAGTTTTTCGTTGGACTGTAGAAACCGAACGTGACCAAAGGCAGATTGACGCATTGCACTTGAAACCCATGCGCTGCCTATCGGGACCACATGACCAAAAGTCCGATTGATATTCATGCCGTACCAAGGGTAAAACTCCTAGTGATTTTATATGAACAAGACAATCTCTTGCCCTAACCATTATTCTGTGTTGTTGCATCGTTGCGAGGCATATCGTCAAAAGGCACCGCTTGTCAAAGCTTTCTCTATGCTTTCTCGCGCACACACAGATGACCATTGATTGGCTGATGACAGCATCCAAAACTTAGCCTACAGGTTGTTTGTCAAATCACCCTTCATTTCTTTAGTTTCTAGTGGTGTTATCGGCTGACCAGAGAGAACGACCAAAGCTTTCCTGATGAGACTGTAAAACCAAACACAAATAAAAGCAGAGCAACGAGCCGCGATTGACTTGTGTTTTTCCCCTTGCACTGTCGTCCGCATCGCGTTGACATTGACAGTTGATAGACGTGAGGTGCAACTGTCATAACGAAACAAGCATCTGCAAATTTGATATGGACAAAACAATCTCTTAACCCATCCATTATTGAGTTTTGTGGCATTGTTGTGAAGCATAGGCAATGGCTGCATTCAGGTTAAGTAAAAAAAAAAAAAAAATTTTTTTTTTTTTTTAGTTTTTTCTCTAGCGCGCGGAAATAAGACGACCCCCCTTTTTAGAGTACTATTTTTAGAACAAAAACCACGTCTTATATTCGGGCCAATACGGTAAATATCTCAGTGACCTTAACAAAATTTAGATTTTTTTTTTTTACATTTCTTATAAGAGTAGAGTAGAGTAGAGTAGAGTAGACTTTTATTGTCACTATATAAATATAGTGAGATTATGTTTAGTAGCAACCCACAAATGCCCACAAAATAAAAGATATATTCATAGAAATAAATAATATATAAAAATCCATAAAAATCCATGTGCATCTCACAGTATCGATAGTCCTGAAGTATTGAGGGGGGGCAGGTGACGTATTGAGTTCAAAACTCTAATGGCAGTGGGATAAAAACTGTCCCTCATTCTCGTAGTGCGGGCACGCAGAGTCCTAAAGCGCCTGCCAGATGGTAGCATGGTAAAGAGCCTGTGACCAGGGTGTGTGTGGTCTTTAAGGATGTTCAATGCTCTGTTTGTGCAGCGTGTATGGTGGATCTCCTCAAGTGTGGGTAGTTGGCATCCAATGATTCTCTCTGCTGTTTTAATGATGCACTGTAACATNTTCTTGTTGTTGTGTGTGCAGCTGGTGTACCAAGATGTAATGCTGTATGTAATTACTGATTCAATTGTGCACCTGTAGAAGTTAGTGAGCAGATCTCGTGGTAGCTGGGCCTTCTTTAGAGTCCGAAGGAAATATAGCCTTTGGGATCCCTTTTTAGCCATTGCAGAGGTGTTGGCGCTCCATGACAAGTCCTCGCTGATGTGCACACCCAGGAATCTGAAGCTCTGTACAACCTCCACTGGCTCCCCTCCGATGTTGATGGGTTGGTGGTAGTGGTTGCCCTGGCCACACCGCCTGTAGTCCAGGATCACCTCCTTTGTTTTCTTGGAGTTAAGGGCCAGGTTGTTGTCTTGGCTCCAGCGTGCCAGCTGCTCCACCTCCTCTCTGTAGGCCGTCTCGTTGTTGTCAGAGATCAGGCCAATCACGGTTGTGTCGTCAGCAAATTTAATGATGGTGTTTGTGCTGTGCTTAGGATCACAGTCATGAGTGAAGAGGGAGTACAAAAAAGGGCTCAACACACATCCCTGCGGCGCGCCTGTATTTAGGGTGATGGGTCTCGAATGATGTTTTCCCATGCGTACAGACTGAGGTCTGTTACTGAGGAAGTCCATGGGGACTGAAGCCGAGGTTGTACAGCTTAGTGGTCAGCTTGATAGGGGGAATGGTGTTAAAAGCGGAGCTGTAGTCAATGAACAGCATCCGCACATAGCTGTTTGGTTTCTCCAGGTGTGAGAGGGCAGTGTGAATGGCCAATGAAATGCCATCCTCTGTAGATCTATTCGCCCTGTAGGCAAATTGATGCGGGTCGAGGGATGGTGGAGTGATGGACTTGAGGTGTGCTAGCACCAGTCTTTCAAAGCATTTCATCACAATAGGTGTGAGCGCTACAGGGCGGTAGTCATTGAGAGACTTGATGGCCGCCTGCTTGGGAACAGGAACGATGGTACTGGTTTTCAGACAAATGGGGACTGCAGCTTGTTCTAGGGATATGTTAAATATGCAGGTAAAGACTGCACTTAGTTGGCCTGCACAGTGCTTTAGGACCTTCCCAGGGACCCCGTCTGGTCCTGGTGCTTTGTGAGGGTTAATGCTGCTGAGGGCTCGCCGAACCTCATGCTCGCTTAACACCAGGCCTACATGTGGGGCATTGTCTATCAGTTCAGTGGGGGAGTGAGGGATGGGTCCCTCATCGAACCGTGCAAAAAAGTTGTTGAGGTCATCCGGAAGAGTTGAATTGTGAGAGCTGGGCAGACAGGGGTTTGTGCTCTTGTAGTTGGTGTAGGATGTAATGCCCTGCCACATACGTCTGGGATCAGAGTTCACAAAGTGCTGTTCTATTTTTACTTTATAGGAGTGTTTAGCTTCCTTGATGCCCCTCTTCAGGTTGGCCCTGGCTATGGTGTAATTTGATTGATCACCAGAGTGAAACGCATCGTCTCTAATTGCCAGCAGGTTCTGGACTTGACTGTTCATCCAGGGCTTGCGGTTTGGAAATGTGTAAATGGTCTTGTGGATGGTGACATTATCAACACAGAAGTTAATGTAGTCCAGAACCGTTGATGCATATGTATTTAAGTCTGATTGATTAAAAAGTTCCCAGTCAGTGTCCTCAAAACAATTTTGCAAACGTTCAATTGCTCCTTCAGGCCAGACTTGGATGACCTGGCTAGTGGGCTTTGACCTGGCGATGAGCGGCTTGTACGCAGGGGTCAAGAGCAGAGGGGTGTGGTCGCAGCTACCGAGGTGAGGGGAGGGGGATGCTTTGTATGCGCTGGCTATGTTGCAATAAACAACGTCTAATGTGTTCTTTCCTCTGGTTGGAAAATCAACAAACTGATGGAATTTAGGCAGAACTGACTTAAGATTGACATGGTTGAAGTCACCTGCTGTAACGAACACGGAGTCAATGCAATCTTTGCGTTCACTTGGGGGGGAATATAAACAGTGAGGAGAAACACCGCGGTGAATTCTCTTGGGAGGTGAAACGGTCTGCACTGCAGAGAAAGAAATTCTAAGTCCGGAGAGCAATGTTGTTCAGTGATGATAACAGAGGTGCACCAAGAGTTATTCACGTAAGTACACACACCTCCTCCTTTCACCTTTCCGGAGTCGGCAGTTCGGTCCGCCCGGTAAACAGTCCATCCAGCAATCTGAATAGCAGAGTCGGGGATGTTGCCGCTTTACCAGGTTTCCGTAAAGAGAAGAGCACAGCTGTTCCACCTCTTTGTTGAAATCCTAAGTCTCAGCTCGTCAAACTTGCTGGTAAGGGACTGTGTGTTAGCGAGGACCAGGCTGGGGAGTGGAGGTTTGTTTGGGCAGTTCTTCAGCCTCTCACGAATGCCGCCTCTCTTTCCGCGCTTCTTCCTCCGACGGCGACGGTGAGATTTGCGCCGGGCGATTATCCATGCAGGCACCGTAGTTCTGAGTAGTTCCTCGGGGATGTCCGTGGGTGGTGGGGGAATAAAACTTTCCAGTCGGATATCGATCAGTTTTTCCGGACTGTACACTGCACATGCACTTACTGATTGTAAACTGACACTATATCTAAGTAAAACAATATTAAAAACTACAAAATAGAACAAAAAGTGGCATTTGTTTTGGGAGCTCCGGGCCGCAGCATCTAGATGCGCCACCATGGCAACGAACACCAATATAATAATATAAGGGACCAATATTGAAGAAAATTCCAAAAAATTAGAATTTTCTCTCATTGCTTTCATGGTTCAGGTTTCACAGGGTTAAATGCGCGATCATACTTTATATTTTGAATATTATCTTAACTTTTTGATTTCAGTAGGTCCATCTTTTATTTAGTGCCGTACCAAAATTATTCATGGCTTATTGAGTAAACAAATGACTTTTGTCCGAGAGCCACATGCAGTTCCCAAAAGAGCCACATGTGGCTCGCGAGCCATAGGTACCCGTCCCCTGCTCTATCGCAACCTCAACGGAAGATCAAAGGTTTGCCTCTGTCAATATTAGACCGTTTGAACATGTCTGAGTGCATTGCGTCTGGTGCTATACACGCATAAGCAGGAACGCTACAAAAACAGAATTTCTCCGAATCAAAATATCTTTATTGCGTAAAAGTGTCACATGTGAAAACAATATAGACCAGATGGAAACATTTACACTTTCTGGATGGAACACCGGTGTAAAAGCCACTCTCTCGGATGTAATTCTTGTATTTTATTCTAGTCGGTTAGCATGACAGTCCATGCTAACCCACTAGAATAAAATACAAGAACAGAGACCAGAGAGTGCAGCTTTTTCTACTAATCTAATGATCATAGTATGATCAGTAGTGTGTGTGTGTGTGTGTGTGTGTGTGTGTGTGTGTGTGTGTGTGTGTGTGTGTGTGTGTGTGTGTGTGTGTGTGTGTGTGTGTGTGTGTGTGTGTGTGTGTGTGTGTGTGTGTGTGCGTGCATGTGTGTGTGTATGTGTGATATTGAGCAATATAGTAATAATATCAATAACAGCAAACCTTAACCCATAAATATCAAAGACAGCAAACCATGAATTGTAAATGCCAAATAACAACAAAACAAAAACGTGAACAGCAAAACACCAAAATCTGTGGAATCCCAAACACATCAAACCGTCAAGAGTAAATACCAAACACATCAAATCGTAAGGATAAAATATCAAACGTATTAACCCTCAAAGTTTAAATCCCAAACACATCAGATGTGTAAAGTGAGTTAAAGTTACGCAAAACTCAATGTTTCAATCTCGGGTACTCCACCCACTTTGTGGGAAAGCAGTCAACTTTGAGTTGCTCTGACGGCCCTGGGTAGAGGCGTGCTCAAAGCAGTGACGTGGTTTAAGCAGACTTTCAATTGGGACGAAGACAATGTTTGCGTTAAACTTCGGCACAGCCTTTTCTGCCCTCAACCAGTAGCAAACCAAGCGAGGTGGGTCAACCCTGCCGTTTGAGAAACGTTAATTGTAATGCTCTAGTGCAGTGTTTCTCAACCTTTTTTTAGGCGAGGCACCCTTTCAATTCATGAAAAATTTCAAGGCACCCCAAACCAACAAGCTGTAACATGGCATCGCATCCGAAACCACACAAGCTTAGAAAAGTAACACATTTGGAGATGTCACACTACCTATGCTCGAAGTTGCAGCTGACTGGGGCAACATGTATTTACTTTATTGTGCGTAAATGGCAGATGAAAGATTCCACTTACTTATCAATTTAGACAAATATGTATTATATTACATAATTTATTTATCAGCCACGTTTCCGCGGCACCCCTGAAGGGGACCTACGGCACCCCAGGGTGCCCCGGCACCCCTGTTGAGAAACACTGCTCTAGTGCATAGGTGGCTAAATCGCGGCTCTTTGTCTGGTGTCTTGCGGCTCTTTCGTTCATGTCCAAGTTTGTGTTTATGTCCCACAGGCAATATGCATTGGAATTGTGCACACAAAGTTGATTAGAACTATGGCAAATAAGTGCCCTGTGGTCTTGGTACTGTAGTAGGCCTTGCCTAAATGTGTCCTGAATGATCACATTGGTGTGTGAGTGACATTTGTTACTGCAAATACAAGACGTGATTTAAGCCTATCTAAAAATAGCGCTTTAAAAAGTGACCGCGTCTTTCGCTGACTAGACAAAATAGCGGCGAAAATGTTTTAACCTGAAAGATTTGGCCATCACTCCTCAATAAGGTCAAGAAAATGTGCTGTCCATATTTGTAGATTCTATCGCTCGGATATGGCGGTTATAAATGTGCAAATGATATGAAGAGAAAGGCGTCTGGAGCAGAGATGCGCCGAGAATCTCTGTCCTGCATAGCCATCTCTGCGCTCTGATAGGAGGAGTGTTCATGGCTATTGACCTGAATGTGAAAGTAACTCAGTTTAGTCTCAAAAAGAAAACTTTGTTTTTTCCCCTGGCCCCCTGTCAGCACCCGCTGAAACATTAATGTTGAAAATGAATGGCGATTTGACGAACCACCTTATTAATTTTGGATGTTGTCATCAGCCATCCAATGATCATCTGTGTGCAAGAAAGCGGTGCCTGTGCGCCTAACCCCCGAATGAGCTAAGAGAGGCGGAGAATCTTTGTGCCGCGTTACTTCGTGCTCTGTTATAAAGACTGCTCATGGAAATGATGCTGTGAAACGTGTTTTATTAAAATATGAAATAATTTATGAACATAATTTTGACCTGTGTACCCTTGTCTTCTTATGTAGCCTAAAACAAAAACCTTTTCCCCCAAAAAATTGAAGCAGTAAAAAAAAAAATGGGTGGGGGGTTATCTTATATTCAGTATTGTCTTGTAGTCAGGCCTTTAAGTTGGAGTGTAACATCAATCTGACACTTTGTGTGTGTGTGTGTGTGTGTCTGTGTCTGTGTGAGAAAGGAAGAGATGGTTGATGTTCATGCCCATGTGTTGTTGTGTATGCCTGCTCTAGTGCCTCTTTTCCACTGTCGCTACAGGCCTACAGCTTGACAAAGCGCGACTCGGCCGACACTTTTTGGTTTTCCAATAGGCATGACACAGCTCAATCGTAAAGCAAAAAGTGGCGGCCGAGTCACACTGTGTCGAACTGTAGGCCTGAAAACCTCTAGTGGAAAAGAGGCAGAGGTCAGACTAAGTTTCGAAGAGATTTGATAATCAGGTCCTCGCTGGATTTAGCCTAATGTGGCAGTCACTCGTTTGTGAAATGGGACACAGAAGTCTTCTTAAAGCCAGGCTGAAACTACACGACTCCCGATTGTGTGTCTGATTTTGACGTCGGGATGCACCGCACACCAGAAGAGAATCGCAACTGTCGATCTTATCCCTGCTCGGAACCACGAGACAATGCCCGACGTTCTATTTCCAGTTGCAAATATCAAACACTGTTTGATATCTATGATTTGCGATCAGCGACTCTTTCAGCTGCCAAAGTTTGATCTTAGAACATTGGCCACTTATAATTACAACTCGTCCTGTGTTTCTGCAAACTCGTCTTTGATCTTAGAACATCGGCCACGATGAGGAAATTTTTCGCGACAATAGATTGCGATGGTCCTGGGGGGCAACGTTCCACCGATTGTCGTAAGGGGGTTTTCTCAGCCAAGAATCGGGCCGATAGTCGTGTAGTTTGAGCCAGGCTTTAGAGCCCTTCTCTGGTCACCTAGTAACAACTGGACTCAGTTCTGCAGTTGTCACGTCAGACCACAATAAACAATAGAAAATAGATGTATTCGTTATGTCTTCTTATGAAGTCAAGTCTTAAGTTTTCTTTTGTTTCAGACATGTTACATTTGTATACTTTTCCTGACATGTTTGACTGAAATGAACTCTTGGGGAACCGTGGCCATGGAGGATTCACAACCCGGAGTCACCTTGCTTGGTGTGCGACTGTGACATACATAACTCCTCACACTCTGAAGCATGTATTGACAGCCTAAAGTGGAACAGTCATCTCAATGATTATATGAAACAGTACACACACACTCACACCAATCCAAAGCCACCAAGAAGACAGGATGTGACAAACCAGGATGTGAAATATTATACAATAATATTCTGTGAAACATCACCAATAGAGAACTGAATATCAACATCCAAATCAAAATGACACATACAAACCCATTGTTATCTTAAAGACATACCATACCGTATAATGAATATTGTATTAAAGATTCAGGAGAACCTGAAGAAACACTAACTACCCTGTGTAATGTGGGCTGCCAGTGATGACTTCCCTAAATAAACTCAGAGTGTGTTCAGAACTCATCTCTCTTCTCCTTCTTCTTGTCGTTCTTCTTCTTGTGGAACACCTTTCCATCTGGTTGCTTCATCCAGGAAAGCTTCACATCTCCTCGAAACCCCTTGGCCTTCAGTCTGTCCCCAATCTGAAGAAGAAAACCAGAAGTGATTTAGAGAACAAGAGGTGTGTGTGTGTGTGTGTGTGTGTGTGTGTGTGTGTGTGTGTGTGTGTGTGTGTGTGTGTGTGTGTGTGTGTGTGTGTGTGTGTGTGTGTGTGTGTGTGTGTGTGTGTGTGTGTGTGTGTGTGTGTGTGTGTGTGTGTGCTGGGCTCACCTGCTGAAGAAAGGCCTTCTGCACGTCAGGATCTTCCATGTCCATATCGTCAGATGCCTCCATTTCCACTCTCACCATTTGAGTCCTTTTCACATGACCTACATAAGGGCAACACACACACACACACACACACACACACACACACACACACACACACACACACACACACACACACACACACACACACACACACACACACACACACACACACACACACACACACACCAGGCGAGTAAGATGTGGGGAGGAAACCACACCTTCACTGTAACAGTATAGGGAGATCTGAGGTAATTAAGTTGACAGATCACAAAAAGATTCAGTGATATCTAGGGCTGAGACATTATTCTTGTTTAATTTTGTTTAATTAATCACGTGATTCGATTAATTAATTAATGCGATTAAGAAATTAATCACAGTATAATATAGCTACATAGTTCTGGATTAGACCAGTGGAGGCCTGCTGAATTGAGAAGGGTTTCTCTCTTCTTCTCTTCTTCTTTAAAAATGAAGTTTTAGATGAAGCTTATTTATTGTAATTATTCAAAATCCATGTGCAAAAAAAATATTTTTCACTGTTCTCAAATCAGATATTTAAATGTGATTAAAATGCAATTAATTCGATTACATAATTCCAAAGCCTATAGATTAATTCGATTAAAAATTTTAATCGAGTCCCAGCCCTAGTGATATCATTCTGAGTGTGTGCTTTGTCTGTGTGATGAGCATTACATTCAAGTGTCTATTTATTCGTTATTGACAAAACTAAATGTGGAAAACCATTTATTTACTGACAGTTTAGGTTTAGGGATGGATTTTTTTCTGTGCTACAAGGCATTACCAGCCAGAACCAATAGGATGAAGAACAGCTTCTTCCCCAAAAATTGTTACGACAATTAACTCACACTTACTGGACTATGTTCATCTGTAAAGGACTGTGGGAAGCTCACATCTCAGTATATTTTGTATTATGACAATAAAGGCTTTCTATTTTATTCTATTCTATTCCATTCTATTCTATCATTCTTTCATTAAGTAACACAATAGGTGTTGAGGGCTACATATGGCCCCGTAAGATTGTCTTGTTCGGGCAGTGGTCATAAAAAACATACGGTAGACTGCATCAAATGTTAATGTGTTTCTTTGTAATCAGTGATAATATTGAGTGAAATGTTGACTCACCCTGGTTGGCAATGGTAGTGGACTTGCTCACATATGACTGATGTGGGCGAGCTTTCCTGAGTCCATCACACTGATACTGGCCTGCCTCTAGGGGGAGTGTGATGGTGACGATCTGACCTGTCTTGTGAGGAATCTGACTGCCGTCCTTAAACCAGCCATAACGCCAGTCAGTGTACTGTGTTATGTTACACTTCAGAGTGACTTCATCTCCAGAATAAAAGGGACTCTGAGGAGACACCACCTCCACTGTAGCATTAGGGAGGGCTGAAAACAAAGGACACCAGAACCTGAATGATGTGTCGCTACGTACATCAGTGCTCAACACCCGAAAAGGGCAGAGTAGTTATTGTTAAACATTAGCCATAACCAATAAATATGTGTCAAATGTCATATATTTTATGTCAGTGATTATTAGTGATTAGTACTGAGTGTCGACTCACCCTGGTATTTAATGTCAAGAGGCTTGCTGATGTAGGGTGCCACTGAAGAACCTCCTCTCTGCCTGTGGCACTGGTACTGACCTGGGAGTGTGATGGTGATGGTCTGACTAGTCTCGCCAGGAACTGTGTTGTTATCCTTTAGCCAGACATACTGGTGCTGGCCTGCATACCTGGGTATGTCACACCTGAGGGTGACTTCATCTCCAGAGTACAAGGGAGGCTGGGGAGACACCACCTCAACTACAGGGAGAGCTGAGGGTTGAACACAAACACAAAACTCATTTCAGTAAACAGGATAAAATGGCACAATAATACTGAATCACATGATCAATATAGACATTAGTATTACCAGCACAAAAACAACAAACATCAGAAAAGATTTCAGTAATATAAAACATCAAGAAGAAGAAGAAGAAGAAGAAGAAGAAGAAGAAGAAGAAGAAGAAGAAGAAGAAGAAGAAGAAGAAGAAGAAGAGGGACAGTAGAGAAATGACAGGGAGAGAGACAGGGTGGGAAATGACAGGCCGAACTCGAACCGGGGTCCCAAGCCCATTTCGGCTTGGATGCCTTAGCACGCAGTGCCACAGCACCACCCATATGCATTTATATGCTGCTGAGCTGAGGGCTGTAAGACTCACCTTCGTAGCAGACAAAGTATCTTCGACTATCACAGGATTCATCATTCCACAGACCAGAGGACCGCATTACCACACAGGGACTGTGTGAACTGGAGTAGTAGCTGGGTTGCCCAGATGCCCAGTTGCGAAAGGAGGAGCTGCTGCCATCTGACCACTCCCACTCTCTGAAAAGGCCGATCCAGGGAAAGGGATTATATGCTAGTCCACTAAGAATGTCTGTGTAGATCTTGTCATTCGCAGCCTGGTTCCTCACGCTGGCCAGGTCTGTGTATTTGTCTCGGCAGTATCTCTGAGCATCTGCCCAGTTCTTCTTCTCTTCAACCAGCACATAGGGGGGTGTGGAGTTTGGCCCTGTAATAATGGACAATACTGTATGTCACAGTATGTTGTATAGGGACCAAGCACAGTCTAATAGTCTGACATGACATGACAAATGCATTTTTATGCATGAGGGAATAAGGGAGCCTGGGTGGTGTCTCACCATTACCGCAGAAATACACCAGCGGCGATCTGAGCGAGTCGAGCGACGGAAGTAATTGACTTTGTATTGAGTCGAGAGACAAAAGCGATTCTGGAGACTAGAGCGATGGGCGCGACGAGCGCGAAAGTTTGAAGTTGAAATCTTTTCAACTTTCTATGATGCGGTTCGGCGACAAGCCGCGACAGCCAATGACTGTATAGAGGTCAGTGACCACAGCCAATGGGAATACTTGAATGCTTTGCCTTCTGCCTGTACGGACATACTCTTGTCTCCTCAATCGCTTGTATCGCTTGCTGCTACACTCTGTCGCTTGAATCGCATCGCCGCTGGTGTATTTCTGCGGTTAGGGGTGTAAATCACAGCCTTCACAACGATACCATATGGTATCGATTTCTTAAATCAGGGATTTGAATTTTTTTCGATACTTAAGAATTCCCCACGATACGATGTGATTCGGTTCGATTCGAATTTTTCCAATTACTTTTCCACTATGGAAATGGTGTTATGGAGCTAGGGCATTGCACAGGGGCCAGCAATTCGATTCTTTTCGATTCTTAAGAATGCCCCACAATGCGATGAGATTCGATTAAATCGCAGGCCGATACTTCCGATACATCGATACATTTCGATTTTATTTACATCCCTACTCACCATTGTAGCAAATTGACTGACGCAGCACACTGCAGTAGCAATCGTGCCACTTCCCCGCATTGGAAATGCAGCCACAGTCTAATCCAGCTCTGGGTGTTGGTTGGCCTCTATCTGTATCCCAGTTCCAGAACTCAGCCTCATTTTCTCCATCAGCCAGAGACCACTTCCACCTGCCCTGCCTCAGCCCAATCCAAACCCTCCCCTCCGCCCCAACATCCTGGATCACTCTCTTTAGCTTCTCTATTTCCGTCATGTCGTCTATGGTGGCCAGGTCAGTGAAGTTGTCTCTGCAGTGCTGCTGAGCTGCTGTCCAAGTCTTCCACTTCTTCACCACATGGAACTGACGTGGCACAGAGGAGGAGAGGCCACACACACCTGAGAGGTGAGGTGAAGAAAAAAACACACACGCGCGCACGGGTACACACACACACACCCACATGCATGAAGGCCGTCCCATTACTGTTGTGATTCAACTTGTTACTGCACACCATGCATCCAAACAGTAGATGGTCACTGTAAAACTACTATCAGTTACTTAAAGCGGAATTCACCTTTCAACCAATATTGTGCCATATCTCTGTATTTGACCACATTGTAAATATGGAAATTGTTGGATGACCCAGAACTGATATTGTTGTTGTTACTGTTGCTGTTATCTGGTAAAAGTTGACTTTAGGGGTCATTCCCCCCATGCCATGTGGTGGCTCAAACCACTGGGGTGGGGTGTCACTGGCCCTTGCAAGACAAAGGACACTTTTGGGGTGGGGGGTTGCCGTATATAAGCTCACCTCAGAAATTCCTCTGGGAGTCTCTTTCCATCTCTAAAGGGGCTCCAACCTCTGTCTTTCTCTCCCTCTCTCTTTCTCTCTCTCTGTCTATCTATCTTGGGTAAACTGTATTTGATTTCACTGTATCCTATGTAACCTGCAGTAGCCTTGAGTTAAATGTAATGTTACCTTGCAGTTGATAATTAAATTGTCATAACATTCATTCATTTGCATCTCCTCATCTGTACGCATGCCATTTGCCTTTCCTGTGTCTTAAGTTAAGTTAACACTGCTTCTGTTTCAAATGCCCACTCCTTTCCGTCGTTGGTTAGGAATAAAGTGGAGGGAAAAGTTTTTATACTTTTACAGTGGTGACCCCGACGTGATCCCTGGATACGCAAAAATTTGGAGTCAGATTAACGAAAAACAATTCTGCATTGGGACGTGTGAACAAATCTGAGGGTTGGTGAGTAGGAATCTAACTTATTTCAAGTACATTGAGAAAGTGTTAAAATCTCACCAGCAAATTCAGAAAGTTCGGCTTTCCTTCCCATGCAGAATGGACAAACATTTGGGCAGAAGTAAACTTCTGAACGCAGTGAAATGCAATTTGGCTGATACATTAGATAAACTGGCTACCAAACGCATTACGGTAGAATCTAATGAGGAGGATATATATCATTACTGGTTGTTTTATGGCATGCGTAAGACAAAAGCAAAGCAACGCAAATATTCTGAAGGCATTATGCATATACTGTATGAGAAGCAGCAGAAAGTGATTGAAGAACAAAATCAGACAATTGAACGGCTGAATGATTTCCTTGCAACTGTTGTGAACAATATGGAACTGTTAAATGGGAAAATGAATCGTGAGCGCACCGATGCCGCTGGCACATCTGCCCGCGCTCCATGTGATGCCGAGACAAAAGCTGTGGTTAGCGACGCCTCTATAGAAGAGCGCAGTGCGGCCGCCCTCCGATGCCTTGCAAGGTTGAGCAAACAAAGGCCCCAAAAGAAGCGCTCTAGGCGAAAAGTAAGCGATCACGGCAAATGTTGTAAATCCTGCAACAAAGCAGGGCATGAAGCGCAAAAATGTTGGCAACTTGGACTGGGCCATCCTCCGCCATACTTCCTCAAGCGTCGCGCATCACTCGAGACTGATAAAGCAGCTCGTGTGACTCGCCGACCTTCGAGAGATATCGCGCAGGACCCCCGCCGCCACCTCCAAGAAGGAAAAAATCCACAAATGTTCACGACATGCCTATGATTTTCAGACCGTTGCTCCACTATGCGTATGATGGATAATTTGTGTATTTCTCCCAGTATGAACAGTATTCACACAGGTTTTGACCAGATGTGTTCACCTTATCTTAAGAGTTCATTTCGAAGTGAGATGCCCACGGATCAGCGCAATTAAACGCAGACAAAGTCATAACGCAGCGGTGTGGTAAGAAGACACGTTTGCTTGCTAATGAGCATAGACTTCTCATAGCCATGTAATGCATTACTGTGTCCCCACCGCGTGGCTTTAGTAAATTTCGCACGGGGCGTTTTCACGTTTTAAAAGTTATCACCTTTGCTGTTTACCTCGCCACCTTCAAGAAATTATTCACAATGCCTGTTATTTTCATACTGCACATGTGAAAGTTGAAATGTTATATAATATATCTTAGCTGTTGTGTGTGCTTACAAAGCCATAGACAGGCTGTTTGCAGGTTGGAACCGTTTAGGCTCGTCTAAAAGGCTGTCCTTCTTTGCATAGACTTACTAGAGCAGTAGACTTTATGTTGTGCTTGCTCGTTAGTTGTGTGCATCGGATAGCTGTTTGAAGACTAGAGCTGTTTATGTGTGAAACCGCAAAGGCCTTGCTTTTAGTATTATTACCTACAACCAAATATTGTGTGGAAGAATATTTACCTGATTATGTGTCCTAACTAAAAGTTATCTATTTGAGGTTGCAAATGAACTGGTGCCATTATGTAAGTAGCAAGGCTGCAAAGTACAGTCAAAGTCTACAATTAGGGAAAATGTGAAGCCCTGCCCTGTAGCCTGCCCTGAGCAAAAAAAAGGCCTGAGGCAAAGAAGCATTAATAAAATGGCCTCAGTTAGCAACAAGTGAGATAACACTCATAGGACACACTACTGTCCATTTCTTCTCTGACAATAATGTAAACACCAATGTGATGCTAAATATGTGAATATATTCTGTAACAGACCAGAAGACTGTAGCTGGGATGAAATTACAAGTGTAATGTATTTTAACTGTTGCAATGAAAACCTCTGATGCAGCTGGTTACCTTCCAAGCCATATGCTGTGTCAGTCAGTCAATCATTCTGTATGCAAATGCCTAAACTCTGAAAAGACTGATAAGATAAGAAGACTGCCAGAATTCGACACCCCTCTATGATAAAGGATGCCTGCTGTGACGGACCCCTCAAGAAAGAACCTTTAGTCACTAGTAGCCACACAGAGATACTGATATATTTTACATTCATCAGTGCCCTGTGTGAAACAGTACCAGGTTCCACCAGCCATCAACATTATCATCTCCAGCCATCCATTGTTTTGTGATTCAATGCGATTTTGACATATCTCATTGTATCAAAGGGTCAACTGTAAATATGGAAATTGTTGGATGACCCAGAACTGATATTGTTGTTGTTACTGTTGCTGTTATCTGGTAAAAGTTGACTTTAGGGGTCATTCCCCCCATGCCATGTGGTGGCTCAAACCACTGGGGTGGGGTGTCACTGGCCCTTGCAAGACAAAGGACACTTTTGGGGTGGGGGGTTGCCGTATATAAGCTCACCTCAGAAATTCCTCTGGGAGTCTCTTTCCATCTCTAAAGGGGCTCCAACCTCTGTCTTTCTCTCCCTCTCTCTTTCTCTCTCTCTGTCTATCTATCTTGGGTAAACTGTATTTGATTTCACTGTATCCTATGTAACCTACAGTAGCCTTGAGTTAAATGTTACCTTGCAGGTGATAATTAAATTGTCATAACATTCATTCATTTGCATCTCCTCATCTGTACGCATGCCATTTGCCTTTCCTGTGTCTTAAGTTAAGTTAACACTGCTTCTGTTTCAAATGCCCACTCCTTTCCGTCGTTGGTTAGGAATAAAGTGGAGGGAAAAGTTTTTATACTTTGACCACATTATAACAGGGGGTTATAATGCCACTGGAAATGATACCTTTATATTAAATATAAAAGTTATTCATTGTTTTAGAAATGGGGATTTGAAGCGTCGTCAAATCACCGGAAGAAAAAAACAACAACTACAAATTCCAGTAGAATGTTGCTGGGTGATTTAATTTGACGCGTCATCAAATCACCTCGTTATGACAGGCGGCATGGAGCAAAACAGCAGCCATGAAAAATGTCGAGGATGGAGATAATTACATTATCCAGAGAATCCTTTAAGTGTAGGTTACTGCACAGAAGTAAAACCCTTGGTGCATTCAATCTAACTGTTTTTTTTGTTGTTGTTTTTTTTTTAAGAAGAAGTTTTGTTCGCATTGTTAATAGCCCAGTGGCTTGCCATTAGGCCTACAAATCATCTGTGACATCGGAGCACACCAGTCCAAAATGCCTGCCAGGTGTGGCCTATTAGGCCTACATGCAAGTTGTAATGATACGTACATATTGGGTTTTTTTTGTGGGTTTTTTTTTTAAAGTTCAATATAAAAGTTATTTGATGGATTGCTGAAAGAGGCTGCGATCATTTCTATCCTCAAACGAGGCATGCATTAATGCGTCGTCCTACTTGCGCTGCTGGCGCTGTTCGTGCTCCTCTGACACAGGTTACAAATAAATGCGTGCACCGCTATCATCATTGCACTTGGTTACATTTAAAGGGGTATGCCACTATTTTGGCATGCTCCCTCTTTTAACTTGTCTTAAAACAAGACAACGGCTTACATGAAAAATAAGACACTTTACCACCTATATAAACCCTGGCCAACAATTTTAACTGTATTAAGCCCCAAAATAGTGGCATACCCCTTTAAACAACACGAGCAAGAACAAGGCACACCAAAGCAGGCTAGCCTACTGAAATCCAATGTCGAGTCATTGTAGATTCCAGCGCACTCCCAGTCAGGGAGCCTATTTTTCATCAATGATAAATACAGACCTCCTCTCGTGGGACAGGGGTGACTCGACATGAATAGACAGGGCCGGTTCTGGCTTATTTGTTGCCCTAGGCGAGTTTGAGTTCTGGCGCACCCCCTCCCCACAACTCTTTTTTTATACCTTACAGAACAAAAGAGTAATACTAAGCTTAACTAAATAGCATCAAGAACAATAACTGTTTTGCATCAAATGGATTAGTGGTTCTTTTTGACAGGCGACCAACACATCAGATTGAGTTGCATGAAAGTAGCTTCACTGTGTGGTGTGTTGGATGTGATGGTGGTGGTGCCCCCAACCCCAGATGAGAGGAAGGTTATCAATGTGTTTGAATTGTAATATGAAATGCCAGGGGAGTGATACGGTACATATCGGTGATACTGTGCATGTAAAATGCATGTGTAGACAATAGGCCTACCAAGGAGGTCTGCATTGATAGCCTATCTACCTACAGCATCACAAAGCATGGCAGCATAACAAATTTAATAAGCTACACATTTGTGCTGTTTATGATTTCAAACCAATTTCATTTCTGGACTGGAAATAGTGGTGCATCTGTGAGTAGGAGAATGAGAAGGGGGCTATCTGTTTGAAAGGGAGAAGAGCTGTCACACGTTTGAAATTCATAATATACAAAATATAGTTTAGGCCTAAATAGCCTGCACGTGTCTGCAACACTACATCACTCAGCATGAAAACATGCTGTGCATGGTTCTGTTACATGATTCATGTACAGTCATTCTGGTCTGGAAACAATGTTTTTTTTTTAGCTTATAACAAGCAAGTAATTCATGCAAGTGGATGGAAGGAGAGGGCAGCTAAAATTGTTTTAAACATTGCGCCAGTCTTATTTTACATTGCTTGTCAACCTAAGCAAGTATTATGATGTCAGGTGGGTGTTAGTGAGTAGTGAGTACTAACAGCTACTTTACTGTAGTTCTGGATTTCATTGCTTGGCATACTTGGCTAGTGTTAGCATACTAACTAGTGATTTCTCAGATCAGAAACAAAGCTCTTTTCCCCTCAAATTCCAAACAGTAGCCTCATCATAACTATTAGGCTTTCCATAATCACAAACGGTTACTGATTAACACATAGTTCCAAAACACCCTCTGCAACTCCTGCATCATGCAATGACTGATTTGATGAGAACATAACAATCTCCACCCAGCAGAGCAGCACTGCTGTTTGCGCTTGCCCTCTCTGACTCTCGACTGAGTCTCCAAATTCAAAATAGATCGCACCATGGGCGCAGATAGCGGGGGGGACGGGGGGGACATGACGTACCCAGATTTTCATTCACCTAGATCCGTCCCCCTCACCTTTTTGGAGAAAATATCTGATTTCTGCCTTTGCATTTTGCAATGTGTGAAATAGCGCCTCCCTGGACCATTCACTTTCATATGTGGCAAAAAAACGGTATTACACCATATATATAAATCTATTTTTTGATTGGCTAACAGCCACTGAAGTCCCAGATTTGAAGCGCCATAAACAGAGCTGGCTTTATGAAGGAAGTGGAGCGAAGAGCAGACGTCATATTTACATTACATTTTTGGCTCAGACCAGTTGCTTGCTTTTATAATTAAAGTTAATCTCGAGGATAGTCCCTTTCTTGCTAGCTATGGTGTGGATTACAAAAACTGTGGAACGTGAATGATGATGGTGGAAACGCATGGATTAAAAGTTGGGATAAATAGTTCTACTGCGGTCAAGACAACTTTTAAGGTAAGGTCAATAATAGGTTCATGTCCGCTGTGACGCTGTTTGTAGCCTAGTTGCTAATGTTAGCTGATGTTAATTGTTCAGAAGGGCTTTTTGGTCTCTTTGTCGCCTGTTTTCGAGTGAAAAGACATCTTTGTTGGGCCATGCCATGACAGCTGTCAATCAAGTAGGCTAGCCTAACGCAGGTAGCTGTCGTGTTCACTGTCCCTGGTCTGTATGCTGTCAACGTCTGACTTCATACATTTTTTAAAGGAGCTCCTTTTTGGAATGATGACTGCGGTGGTGTTAATCTGTTGGACGCATTTACTGTGAATTGTTGTTAAGCGGTACTACAACGCAAACGTGTGGCTTGTAGCGGTGGAGTGTAGATGCAATTGAAACGCAGCGTGGTAGAAAAATGACTGAGTAGAACTAGTAGCAAGGAGGTTGTCTTAAGAGCTCAAGATCACCATTTAAATGCGCCGCTTTTATCAAAAATGTCTAATCTGGGGGAGACCCCAATATCACACGCCCCAAAACCGCGCCTGGATTGAAGTTGTGTTTTACATGCAATAGGCCTACCACCGCGAGACTGGTCGTCTTAAAATGTCTACAGTACTAAATCACACACTGTTGCATAGCCTGCTGTAGGCCTACATTAGTAGTACAACGTGAAATTTGTTGACACAGTTGTCCTGTTTAAAGGTTGAATTGGTTGGGAAAGTACTGTAGCACTTGCTGATGGGATGGGAGAGGTGTGTTTAGAAGCGCGCGCAGGGGCGGGTGAGTCTTGGTGGGAGGGAGACTCGTGCACATTCTCAGTAGAATCTGTAAAGCTGGAGCGGTTTAAACATTTGTTAAAAAATATCATGTATCAAGATTTAAAATAGTTAATGTAGTAGACCTACAAAAGCAAATAAAATTATTTAGCGGAAGATGAATATGCCATTAACAATAATAATCCCCCCCCCTCGTCCCGCCTCCTTTCTCAGGACTGTCTGTTAATTGGTTCACAGACTTCCCAGAGACAGTTGAAAGCAATATTACTATTGGCTGAGAGGCGTTTTGCCGTAAGGAGCGCTTTCGCCACGCTTTGTTGATTGCGACTTCATAAAAAACAAACCTCCATATCGCTAAATTACGCATCGGAGAGCGCCATTTCGGCGCTCCTTCTTCTCATGGCGCCCTAGGCGACCGCCTAGTCGGCCTGTGCTTAAAACCAGCCCTGTGAATAGACCTAAAACCTACACTACAAACGGACAAAACAAATTAAATACTTGACCAAAGTAACCGATGATAGCCCATCTTCAAAATGCAGGTCTAACCCAACATCTCCATCAAACTGGCAAGATGGAGACGGTGGGGTGTTCCCGATGCGCTATTTAGCCTACGCGGGTTTGCAAGTTGTCTACAGTTTCACGCAAGTAGGCTAACTTCTAAAAACAGAAAGCATAACCCGTGAACAGCTGTAATAGTCTATTAAAGGGAAAAAACGTTTTTTTGCATGTGGGGCCTTATTTCTGGAATAAAACACATCACTCTACACACCCATACCACTTTTTTCCCATTTGATGCAGTTTGGAAGATTTTGTGTCAGACGGTATCCACTCAACGGTAGCCGTAGGGGCAACATTTCCAAGCCCATAAATGACTTTCCCCCACTTTTTAAACGTTGTGCAGATGTGCCATAGTCGAATCAAACACTTCCCGCGTCTGTCACACCCCCGCCTACTTGTACTCATTTATTTCTGAAAACGGCAATGAAGGCGGCACCGTGACGTCATCGGCTGGCGACACCATTTATTCTGACAGCAGGCGGTTGAGCTTCCTTCGCTCGCTCAATCAGCTAGGACTGCAAAACGCTTGTAAACATTAGCTTTTTGGGAGTAATATTTGGGTTTTGCAAAAAAATGGTTCGAATATGTACATTCCCAGGATGCGAAAACAAGATTACTAGATGGACATCCTTGTCTTTTCATCGGCTTCCTCTGCAAAACCGAGAAGTATTGAGACTGTGGCTTATCGCAATGAGAATGGATCCTAACATCAGACCGCAGCGATTGCGACGCGCTGATCATCGAGTTTGTAGTGCCCATTTCTCTGCCGATGATTTTTGTCCACTAGAGGAAATGAAACCTGGCCAAAAATCTCAGTATCGAATTCTCAAGACCGGCGCTGTGCCTACGGCCACCGAACAACGCACAGAGGAAACTACGGTAAGCTAGCTTTCACATGTCCACGAGCTAATTGTATGTGATTACCCTGTACTTGAATCAGTGCAAAGTCTACTGCTAGCAAACATTCAAACAAGCCAAATTATAAGTTCTGTGCACCATTTCCAAGTTGTCCGTTTTGTCGGAAGCAGCAGTGGGTGCATTTGGAACATTGGGGAACAAAATTGAAACGTAGAGGTAAAACAGTTGACATGACCCAAGCAGGCTACCTGTGATGCAAAAGATTCCCTGATTGTCGCTCCCAACGCAGGACGCTCCCCGGTCGGCTCGCTCCCACTAGCCAGACTATCGATTGCAAAATAGAGCTCTAGACTAGCTCTACTGCTGGGTGCATTTGTGAACGGTCTCCCAGAGCGATCAGTGAACAGTCATCATCAAAGCCTTGACTTTTGGAGCCGTTCACGAATTACCAGTACATCAACAATGGAATGCTGGTTTGTTTCGAACCACACCGTATTTTACTTTCATTGCGTCATGTTGATTGTACGATGCAACCCATAGGTGAATGAGGTGTGTATGGGGTATTGTAGATGCAGATTTCCAACGTCATGAAAGCCAGATAGACAGGCATGCAAGATATGCATACAAAAAGATATAAAGACATCATAAACACTATCTTTACTGTTGCAGAAGTTTGTAAAAAGGTCCAAAATAAAAGGTTTAAATGAGGTTTAAATGAGGAATGGACATGGTTCAGCTGTGTTGATTTCTCTGAATCAAGTCAAGTCAAGTCAAGTTTATTGTCAATTTCTTTACATGCACTGGTCATACAAAGAATTTGAAATTGCGTTTCTTGCTCTCCCATGCAGACATAGACTAATCTAGGTAAGGACATAGACAGTATAGACATAGACAGTACTCATACATGGACATAGACAGTATGGACGTAGACATTGCTCATACAGACATTTAAAGTGCAAGACTGGACAACAGAAGACTTGTAGAGAACATACATTAAGAGGAGGTATTTTGTTGTGCTTTTTCTAAAAGTCCTTTATAGCGTTCTGACATAGTAATAGTAGCATTTGAAGAAAATAAATAATTAAAAAAGGGTTTTTTTTTTTTTTTTTAAATACACCAGCAGCAGTATGTGTGTGTGTGTGTGTTTGTATGTGTTTTGTGTGCGTGTGTGTGTGTGTGTGTGTGTGTGTGTGTGTGTGTGTGTGTGTGTGTGTGTGTGTGTGTGTGTTTAGTGCAGGTAGAAAGTGCGGTGTGCGTCTGTGTGTGTGTACCTGTGTGTGTGTATGTGTGTGAGTATGAGTTGTGTGTCAGTGTGTGTATGTTTGGGTTTAGTGCAGAAAGTGCAGTGTGCTTGTGTGTATGTGTATGTGTGTGTGTGTGTGTGTGTGTGTGTGTGTGTGTGTGTGTGTGTGTGTGTGTGTGTGTGTGTGTGTGTGTGTGTGTGCATGTGTATGTTTTGAGTTAGTGCAGGTTGAAAGTTCAGTCACAGATGTAGTAGTGCAGGCGGAGTGTTCAGTCGCAGATACTACGCAGATAATACGCGAATACTACAGTCACTGACTTGTATGTATAGCCTATGTCTCAATGTCAGATGAACAAGAAAGGGGATTCATCATAGTCCCAAGCTGATGACATTGATGCAGTGTGATGTCTTATTTATGTATTCCTTTTTGTATTTATTTTCTCTTTTAGGAAAGTGCCAGCAGTGGTTTCAGCCTTGCAGTGACCGAATTATCTTCACTTCCTCAGTCAACTCCTGAGAAAAGCCAACACGGTGCACTGGAGGAACCATCAGGATCTAGAGGGCCATTTGACTCTGCATTGAATGTGCTTATGACAAGCCCGCGCCCCCCCCCCCCCCCCCCCCCCCCCCCCCCCCCAGACTACAACAACACCAAAAAGGCGTTCGTTATCTGGGAAGTACTATGCCTTGGCTCCCACGTGGTCGCAACCATTGGTAAGAACAACAATCAAACACCTTTTATTTTGAAAACTGCCATTACATGACAATATTTCGCCCTTCACTATTATTCTGACAAAATACACACTGTTTTATTGTGCACCAGGTCCATCTCTAATAGTGAATGCATGAAAACCTGTCATAAATAGCTGCTCACACACTGAAATCAAACCCTGTCCTCGTTTTTGGAACACATATTGAAAATTTCACTGAGCATTTCCTTTCAATGTTTCAGCTTTGTATCCGTCGATGTACTTCCCTGCTGTACCACATCACTGGGGTGCATCGATGGGAAGAAGGGAGCAGTGAGCACACCTGTCTCCACCCCCCCTTGTCTGATGAGGAGCAAGAGAGAGGGAGGCAACAGGCCACAACTAAAGCAGGTAATATGTCCATACATTTGTTTATACCTGTGCACACTGTGTGTGAAGGTATTCAATCACTCTAGGTGAACAACTGAAATGGTTATATCTAAAATAGGGGAGGGGGGTGGTCTCACAAAGTGTATGCTTGAAGTAGTATGGGAAGCATTCACCTTCATTTGATTGACCGCTTTGCTTTATTGCTGCCATGTCTTACTGGAAGCTTGTGTGTTGTCTTTGAAATGGAATCGTAATGGTCAATAACAGTATGCAGCATTTGCCCAAGGGCCCACATGTAATGCTGGTGGGTGATCTGCAACCTATCGGGGCCCTGTGTGTAATTGTTCTGCCACTGACAGTCTACTGGTAAATAAACAAAGTTTCATCTTTATTTCCCCAGGTGAACTCTGTTGGTCCTTCCCATATTCCAGGCAGTCAGGGGATTGAGTGTCAAAGCCCATCTACCAGAAGACGACACAGACCTTCAGAAGGACCCTAATTGAGCGTGCCTTGGAGATGAGGGATGATGCTAGTATAGCATACACAGAGCAGTTCAAGAAGCCACGTTGCAAAAGACTGCTTCAGAATATTGCTCCAGTCGCCAGACTAGACAAAAACTTTTTAGTGGCTAGACGGACCAGTCGCTTTGGAGGATTGAGAGCTAAGCCCTATTAGACCCACTGACTTTTTCTTTGAATCCAACACCCAAGGGTCTTCGGGGTCACCATTTCACACTTCTCCAAAATCATCTATAACTCAGAGTTTTGGCCTTGACGCTATACAAACCTTGCACCTTCTAGTTTTCAAATATATACTGAGAATTATCGCATGGGACGTGACGGGGAGGGGGGAGCCATTAGAGGTGTTACAGGTCCATCTAATTAGTATTCAACTAGCAGAGAAACAGGGTGACTTTCAATTACTTTTTTACTCGCTGTAAGAAAACTTTCTAAATGCTCTTTTTACTTATTTACACTGTTTTCTTGCACTGACTGAAGACCTTTACCACTTTTTTGTACAGTTTTGTTTACACTCAATCTAAATGAAAATTGTTTGGATTATATTCACTTTACTGTCATATTAGTTTTGTTAGGCTTTTCAGAATACAACCATATGTGCCACTTTAACATATATGTTTACAGTTAGTTGAAATACTTAAAAAAAAAGTCAAGGTGTTGCAAACTACCTCAAAGCCCCTGAGAGGCCTTGGACAAAAAACAAAACAGGACATTTTTCATTACTGTCTGACTGTAGCATGCTGTGTTGTCGAATGAATGTCTTATTATGAATGACATTTTGTACAAATAAAGCCCAAACACAACTGATCTTGGTTCTTTCCATTTATTGAAAATGTACAATAGATTGTAATGATATTATAAAATGTACAATAGATAGTAATGACATCTATTCAGTATGATATATGCATTAGGTATATGCTTGTCAAAAGAAGCTGATAGTCTCTGGCAGTGCCTCTGAACACAATTGAGGCAATAATGAATTGTAAAACGTGTTTGCAATGCTTGCCAACTGCTGTCGGGGCTTGGACATTTCCTGTTGTATCACAGTGCAGGTAGGCTGTCGGATGTAGCCTATGAACGTTTTTGAAGGTAATATAATGTAAGGTATGCTATTCGAATATACTGAGGAGCTCTGTCTACTCTGCATGCGTGAATCCAACATAGTCTCCGCTGGGAGATGGATACTTGCTTCTGATAAGGCTCACGATGCAGCTGGGAATCACCTTTCTGTGGCCTGGTCCCAGTCGTAGCCCTCCAAGTGCCCAGTCGAGAACAATTCGATATGCTACTAGCCGAAATTGCCTATGGAAAAAATGATTACAGTGATTAGTATGCAGTAATGCATGAGTGAGAACAATACTCTGAATAGTAACAGTCTAACGGTGACAATTCAAATCTGCACCACACGTTCGTTATCATACTACTTACTCAACAGACAGCTGTCCATTTGATACCGCTGGCTGGGGCTGTGTCCTCCAGTTCAGTTTGGGAACACGAAAAAAACGTTCCTATGACTCCACGGTTCATCAAGGCACGGACATCCTCTAGAGTTGTAAGACAGCATGCCTGGTTAGAATCACCCCGCCGTTCACCTCCTGGACGCAAATCCCATTCGATACAGCACAGACATTCATTTTCGGTTTTCATAATAGAACGTGTCCACAAGAGCACCACCAGATACCATCTGTTCGTGAGCGCGCTACTTTGTAGCTTGGTCCGCGGTTCCATAGCCTGTCTCTGCCTTCTTCTTTCCAACAGCTCATCTGTGTACTCAGGCTCAAAACGATACGGACGGCCATCATACACAAAGTCATCTTCGAATTCAAAGTCAGAATCTTCTGCCATCTTCTGTAAAAGAGGAAGTTTTCACAGCCTTGCTTGCTAACTGTTTAATTGCAAACACAGACCGCAACATGCAATGCAATGGCAGCCAGCCATTGTGTCAAAATAAATAGTGTCGCCAGCCGATGACGTCACGGTGCCGCCTTCATTGCCGTTTTCAGAAATAAATGAGTACAAGTAGGCGGGGGTGTGACAGACGCGGGAAGTGTTTGATTCGACTATGGCACATCTGCACAACGTTTAAAAAGTGGGGGAAAGTCATTTATGGGCTTGGAAATGTTGCCCCTACGGCTACCGTTGAGTGGATACCGTCTGACACAAAATCTTCCAAACTGCATCAAATGGGAAAAAAGTGGTATGGGTGTGTAGAGTGATGTGTTTTATTCCAGAAATAAGGCCCCACATGCAAAAAAACGTTTTTTCCCTTTAATGCCCAGAAATGCGTGCGCACAGTGCAACCGAGGGGTGATTTCCTTTCATGTTGAACTTGAACACAATGATGACGAAGACCATTTAGAGAGGGCGAGGAAGCGAGCGCTCTTTGATAAAGTTGGTTGAACGGAGACACGGGAAACCTAGGCTATGCAAATTCATAAAATCAGTGGCTTTCCAAGGAGTGCGGCGCAATGAGACCCTATTAGAAAAATGCATGATTTTTATATTTTTGTTTTTCAACAGTCTATATTTTCAAAATTACTCTGTCTCGCTCGGATATTAGCATAGTAGTTTATATTTGTCCTAAAACCAGCCAGGACTCCTGTGTGCACTGAGCAGCCAGAACGCAAGATTCCTTCGAATTCGGTGACGCGTTATCATGACAACAACGACATTCCCCGCAGTGCATTCTGGTTAACTGAGTATGTTAAAATAGCTTTGACAATCGCGGTTCAGCACATAATTGTATTTAATTACACAAAATAATGCAAATTTCTTTACTTTTCGTATGTAAAAAGCAAAATGAGGATACATTATATGTGATAACAGCACACAATGACCAGAGGTGAATTCCACTTCCACTTGAACTGTGTATGATGGTGGTCAGAGTAGGTTTTGCAACTATGCTACTCATTGAAACTGTACTGCCTATTGGCAAATTCAACCTTTTAACGAATATTTACTCTGTAAGAATGTAATATTTATATATGATTGGTGAGAGCAATATGATTCTGTTTTCCATGGTGCATTGTGGCAGAACCTCCCTAGCTAAATCAACTTCCTGTGGGGCATAATTCTGTGACCACCCATGTAAGCCAGCCTATTTAATGTAACGATAGAAGACGTTTGTAATATTAAGGTACACCTGACTGCTATCTGACTTACACTAATATAATAATGTCTGCATTTGGATAAAAGCATTAGACAATTGGTCTTTGGAACATCTGCTGGCGCTCTGATAGTATGGGTAATGCATAGAGGTAGAACATTAGGCGGACGAACAAGGCCTTTCAGCTTAGTTTCGGCCGGTGTGTTCTACTCTGCCTTTCACACTGACAGCGTCAGCGTGCGCTGCCAGTCCTGTTCAACCCCCCCCCACCAGCCAAAGCCAGCGTGCTACTTTGCCATTCATTTGAATTAGACACCGCCATGAAAAATATGCTCGAGTTCTATTTTCCAAATGCAGCGCAGCGCAGAGCAGTGCAGTGCAGTGCAGCAATTTACCGCCTTGTGTGCAAATGGCCCTACACTAGAGGTGACCCCTGCCCCCTTTTCACGGCAATCCGTGGCAGCCATTTTTTTTTGAGGTAGGCATGAGAAATGGAAATGAATGGAAGGTACGGCGTGTACGTATTAAGGGGCTACTGGACAGCAGTGGTGAATGTTTCAATTATTCAGCGCAGTCTACTGGCTTTCAACATCAGCCAGTTTCAGGAGGCAGTAGCTTTGGACGCAATAATTGCGATAATTGTACTATACTGTACAAAATTACACCCAGAACACCTGTCCCAAGACATCAGTACACTGTCATTGGGCAACACTATTTTTGCTGCCTCCAGTGATTTGGAAAAAATCCCAGGACAGCACTACTGATGTAAATCCTGGTGTCTCGCTGAACGCGCTCGTGCCACTTTGGAACACTGTACCAGGATTAATGACAGTGCCACAAGCCTATTCATTTTTATTGTTTATTGTTATGCAACATTTCTTGTTTAAATGTTTTTTTATTGTTTAAATGTTATTCAACATTTGTTGTATCAGCATAAGTGTAAGGGCCAATTTTCTAACCAAACTTTTCCTTGGTCACGTGAGACAGAGTATGGCGTTTCAGACGCGCATTCCTGAGTAAGCACGCACGGAGAGTGACATTAAAGGTGAGATGTTGTTTCCATTTATTGTCTACAATCCGGTTGACTTTCCATTTTATCAAACAAACAAAGAAATAAGCAATAAAGCCTTGATATCGTAGTCTATGCGGTCGAAAACTATGTCCTGACCCACACTCTGTCTGCCAGGCACCTGTGAGCGTACCAATTAATTAAAATATGTGACTCGCGCCACCAATGCGCGTCGGAGGGAGTGGTTCACAGTGCCAAATCACTCACAGGTGTGTAGGCGAGACGGAGTGTGTTCAGGTCCAGGTAAGTAAATAAGAACTAAGTATACAAACACAGGATGATTCCAAACATAAAAGGTAAGTATATAAAACATAAACAAACATCAGGTAAGTATTTAACTAACTAAAAGTCTTCTAAACAGAAAATAACTCAAAAGTCACAAAAATCATGAATATGGCTCCTACAATAAGCATATGCAGCAGCCATGGCTGTGACGCAAGATGCAGAAAATTATGTGTACTCGGGTATCTCTGACTTTGTTACTTCCGCACGAGACCAGTGTCAGAAAATAACAACCCGACATTGCGTCACTGAGCGCTCAAGGCTATTTTTCCCAAGTTGAATGTGAAGATCTCAGGTTTGTGAGAAAATTAAGGCGCCATCTGTCCCTAAACACTCAGCTACTGTCCCGGAAAACACCCAGCTGATAATGTAAAAAGCTAATTATGTTAATGCTAGATAATGTTTTGCTAATGCTAGCTAATGTTTTACTAATGTTAAGTTAATGATAATTTCCATTTACTTTATACTAATACTAAGATAATGATTGGCTCATTCTAATATTTAGCTTACACTCATACTCATTAGACTTTGCTAGGTAATGCTAAGATAAACGCTAGCACAAGTTTAACATTAACATTAGCTAGCATTACATTAGTTTAGTATGAACATTATGAACAGTAAGTGAATTTCACTGACCTGGGAAAAGTAAAATCAGAAGGAGGAAAATCCCCATCTCTGTGGAAGCTGTGAAGAAAAAGCAGAAGAGGTCAGACAAAGGTCATCATTCTTTTACAGCCAGGATTCCAACTACTGTGTTGTAATCTATTTTCGCTTTTGTCCAGGGGTTCACAAACTTTTGGAATTATGTTGGCTGTTTACCTGTGGATTTTCCGTTTTCATACAAAGTCCCTTCTGCCTGTGAAACCTCCTGCAATACCCCTACAAGCCCCTAAAGTAAGTTCTGCGCCAAAACATAAACAGGCATAAAAGGCAGTGCACTACCAGGTGTGTGTGTGTGTGTGTGTGTGTGTGTGTGTGTGTGTGTGTGTGTGTGTGTGTGTGTGTGTGTGTGTGTGTGTGTGTGTGTGGCAGTGGTGTAGTCTACGTAGAACGCAAGTATACGTAGTATACCCACTTCAGATTTTCAGGGCTTTCAGTACACCCACTTAAAATTGATTGATCCATTATTTAGGATAGCACAAATATACTGTATACAGAAGTTAAGCACTAGTCAGAATTCCAAGAGGTAGGTGAAATGTAGCTTCTGCTGTGATGGACCGGCACCTGTTTAGCTATCGTTATAAATCTCTACTTTCCAATTCATGACCAATCAGGACCTTGCCATGTCCGCTAGCATACCTGCTGACGACGGACATTTCAGCCTGGGGGAACCATACGTTCCGCTATGCAAGGTGTCCATGCAGCTCTTCAGAGAGGTGTGTGGTGGCTTTTTTCTCTATGGTCATGGCCAGCTCAGTATCAGTAGAAACCTAGCTTAAAGGGGTATGCCACTATTTGGGCCTTAATACAGTTAAAATCATTGGCCAGGGTTTATAAAGGTGGTAAAGTGTCTTATAAGTGTCTTATGGAGAGAGAGTCTGGGAAGGAATTAGCCAGATTATCATTGACTTTCAAATCTCTTCGAGACTTGGTCTGACCAAGAGAATAACAATTAATGTTTCCAAAACAGCATGGTTGACCCGCCTCCCTAGGTTGGCGACTGGTTGACTGGTCACAGACAAAGTGGGTGGAGTTCCGGATTTTTCCTAAGATCAGAAACGATATTTACATTGCTCTTGGCCTGACTAGAAGCAACGCTGGAGGTGTTGTGTCACTAGGAGGGCATGGCCTGGCTAGGAAGGAAAAGCAAATGACCCGGGCAGGAATAGTGGCCCAGTGCCATACCATAGGCAAAGAGGTTGGATATGTAATAAGAGGAATCGAAACACGCCCACTCAATGCAAAAGCGTGTGCTCAAAATTTGGTCTCCTAAGGGGGCGTTGTCCCTCCTTCTTCTTCTCTTTTCGTGGTGTTTGCACAAGACGTGCGCTACCGCCATCTACAGCGCTAAGGGGACTCCATTTATTCTCTACCTCAAGACTCTGAAGGTGCGTGAAGGGGCGTTCACCCGACGTAAAGTGGATACCGAAAAAGAACCCGCCTGCTTTATCTCACTCTCATATACGATTCTCTGCCATAGGCCTTGGTGGGGCCCACAGCCTATTCTCAAACTGATGTCCAAAGTCCATGTCCATGCTAGGGTTTCCCAAACGTTACCATGACAAGGCCCCCATATACCAAGATGTATTCCACCCAAGCCCATCCTCAGGCACCACTTTGAAAACCACTGGTCTATGCCATAAGGCCTCTGCCTGTCTCTTGAAAGAATGCACTAAAAAAAGAGGAGTGACTGTGGTTGTGTGATCAGAATGGATGACAGTTTGAGAACGGTGATGAAAAAACAATAACATGAAGACTTTTAATGCTATTAAACTTACTTTAAAAAATTGTGTTCAATCACACCTTTCACTACTTTCACTGGATAGGATAGGATAGGATACTTTTTTTTATTCAATATCTTTTCAGGAAATATGTACAGATCATTATTTTTAACATTGATATTGAAAGGTAAAAAACCCCAAAAAGCCGCTCTTGGCTGCTTGTCGCGGGGAAACCAAAAGAGACAAAATACAGAGAATAAAGAAAAAGACTAATACTAAAAGAAAAACAGAGTAAAAGAAGAGAAAAGAAAGAAGAAAAAAGAAAAGAAAAGTTTTGAGTTAAGAGTTCACTGACTTTACTGAAAGTCATATCTTAGTAACACATGACCTACATAGATTCAGACTTTTAAGTTGTACACATTACATAAACATAAGAGAAATAATTTAAATCCTTTATGAGCGTAATCACTTGATCATTACTTCACCGCGAGCACCATGAATACATTTTACATCTCTAATTACTTCACTGAAATCATGTTATATAAATTAAGATATTATATAAAACATTCAGTACGATATAAAACGTCACCTAATATACTGCAGGCCCTACTGTACGTCTGAACAGTAGTAGTATTAAGTGTTACCATCTCACCTTAAAGGTGGGGTTCCAGGTATGACATCACGTTGGGGGAACACCCCCAGGATTCTAAGATTCTACATAGACTCCTATGAGCCTGCGGAACCCCCAACATGATGTCATAATAGTACATATTCTTCAAAGTGTTACCATCTCACCTTAAGTAGTCTGTGGCCAGTAGCTGGAGGTATATAGGGAAGGATGAAGTTGGCCCTGTCAGTCTGTGTGTCGCTCAGTCTGACACCTCGGCCTAAATGAGATGCTCTGCTTAGTCGACCTAAGAGATATGCTGTTTACGTCACATATTTGTTCATATCGCCTCTGTGTGTGTGTGTGTATATGTGTGTCTCTGTCTGTGTGTGTGTGTGTGTGTGTGTGTGTGTGTGTGTGTGTGTGTGTGTGTGTGTGTGTGTGTGTGTGTGTGTGTGTGTGTGTGTGTGTGTGTGTGTGTGTGTGTGTGTGTGTGTGTGTGTGTGTGTGTGTGTGTGTGTGCGCGCGTGCGTGCGTGTGTGTGCGTGTGTGTATGTGTGTGCGCCTGGTGGTCATATTTGCATGCTGCCCAGAACTTCTTCTCCAGTTTGCAACCCCTTTGTTCTCAGTTGTACGAGAGTAAACATATAGCTGTGTACGTGACCTAATACAAGGCATAAATGCAAAGAAACTTGCAAACCAGTCACTAAGCACAATGGAGATTTGTTTGTTGGTGCGTACATGCGTGCGTGCCAAAAATGATGCAAAACATCAACATCAAAGATGCCCAATTTAGTACCAGGAACCTACGGTCAGATGAGTTTCACTGAAAAAATGAGTTTCACCTGGACAAACAGGTGTGTGTGTGTGTGTGTGTGTGTGTGTGTGTGTGTGTGTGTGTGTGTGTGTGTGTGTGCGTGCGTGCGTGCGTGCGTGCGTGCGTGTGTGTGTTGTCTATGCTGCCTTGCGCAGAGCCTGTTTATAATTCTGCCCATTTTGTCGACTAGACTAAGACTAAATATATTAGTCGACTAACCTTTTGAGAGTTTAATTGACTAAATTCTGACTAACAAAAATGATCTGTGAAAGACTAAAACGAGACTAAAATGTTGAGGACTTTTAGTCGACTAAATAATGACTAAACAAAAATGATTTGTGAAAAACTAAAAGTGACTAAGACTAAGAACTAACTTTTAGTCGACTAAATTCTGACTAACAAAAATGATTTGTGAAAGACTAAAAACAACGTAGACTTTTTTGGGGGCTCAGACATAAATTGGTACAACCACAACTAAAACCTATAAATTAATTGTTAATTGGTAATCAACCTTTAAAGGGACACTATGGGATTAAAAAATGATTAATTACAGCTGAATCCATCCACCGATACTTATTTGAGTCATTAGTAAATTCATGCTTTCGCACCCCACTGTCAGAAAATCCTGAATGTAACTTTTAGCAGACTGACCCTAACGAATATTGGGGGAGAAGCTTCTCAAACAAAACAAAAATCCCTTTACGATTATGTAGCACCAGCGACATATTCACATTTGTATGCACTATTGACTGCTGGCACAGTGGGATTAAAAACATTCTCACCAAAAGATTAGCTAGGTTAGATTTAGAGACAGGCCTGACATTGGCACATAAGTCTACATAGTGTCCTTTTAAGACACAGTGTTATAAATTTGCTATTACCAGAATGACAATAACCAAGTCCTAGTGCATTACTAAAGGCCCTGTGTTTTATTGTATTGTGACTTAAACTAAAGACTAAAATGTTTAGACTAAAACTAGACAAAAATGTTGAGGACTTTTAGTTGACTAAATAATGACTAAACAAAAATTGTTTGTGAAAGACTAAAACTAGACAAAAATGTTGAGGTCTTTTAGTCGACTAAATAATAACTAAACAAAAATGATTTTTGAAAGACTAAAAGCGACTAAGACTAAGAATGGACTTCGACACAAGACTAAGACTAAGACTAAACTGAAAAATGGATGACAAAATTAACACTGATCCTAACGGACCTTATGCAAAACAACACAGACCCACAGAGAGAGAGAGAGAGAGATAGAGAGAGAGAGAGAGAGAGAGAGAGAGAGAGAGAGAGAGAGAGAGACTGGTGTCTGTGACGTATGATGCTTCAGGGTCATAGGGGTGCCAGGTTCTGGACTGGACAGGGTTCTAAAGGCCGTCTCTATACCTGTTTTGGGTTCTGGTTCTAGATAGGGCTGTGAAGGCCATCTCCATGTACTGGGTTCCTAACCAGGCTCTAAAGACCATCTGAATTATAGAGATATGCTGTTTTGCTGTTTCCGTCACATATTTGTTCTTTCCGTTATTGTGCCTGTGTGCGTGTGTGTGTGTGCGCGCGCCTGGCGGTCATATTTGCATGCTGCCCTGAACTCTTTGTCCAATTTACAACACCTCTATTCTCAGTCCTGCTAGAGTTAACATTTTTCTCTGTATATGACCTAATACAACAGTCCATCATTTGCCTAAATCCTCTCCTGAAGCCCCACTCAGGTGCCCCGATGTCTCGCTGTGTCTCAAATGGATGCCAGATGCAAAGGAATTTGCAAATGACACAGCACCAGGATCAATGAACTCCTCCCTAATCCGGGCTTGTGTGTGTGTGTGTGTGTGTGTGTGTGTGTGTGTGTGTGTGTGTGTGTGTGTGTGTGTGTGTGTGTGTGTGTGTGTGTGTGTGTGTGTGTGTGTGTGTGTGTGTGTGTGTGTTGTCTATGCTGCCTTGCACTGTGCCAGTTTATAGCTCTGCCCTCATCCTAACGGACCTTATGCAAAACAATACAGACCCACAGACAGAGAGAGAGAGATATGTACAATGTTCATTATAACTAACTGTTTAAATCACACTTAAGATTTTCTTTTACTTAAGACATGTAAAAGTTCCATCTTTTACCGGACATGTTTCGACGGTATTACTTCCGTCTTCATCAGAGGGGCTCACAGGAAGTAAGTGGGGAGGGAAAGACGGGGAAGGGTCGGCAAATGGTAAGGGCAGTCATGGGTGAGAATGGGCAGTCATGGGTGAGCGGTTAGACTTGCATACTTGAGGCATAAATGCAATTTTGTTGTGTGCAGTGTGCAATGTTCACTTGTGTGCTGTGGAGTGCTTTGTCACAATGACAATGGGAGTTGGACTTTCCCAGTTGGACTTTCACTTTCACTTTCAAATGACCCTGGCCAGAGTTGAACCAGTGCAGTAACCCAGTGTCCCACACAGCAACCTCAAAAAGCCCCAAGTTAGGTGATGATGGTGGTTATTTAAAGCAGTGGTTCTCAACTGGAACAGTCTTGGGACCGACCATTTTCCGCTCTCATTCGGTCGTGACCCAATTTTTTTAGCGTTCAAGTCAATTCAATGCAATTCTCAAAATGTAACCAAGACTCGAATGACTGGTTGCACGCTATCTATCTCGCATAAACATTCAGATTGTATCTATGACAACAGATGACACGGAGTTCACTAGCCTATCAAAATAAAAGTTGTATATTGTTGCAGGAAAAGTTGGATTTTTTTTTTAGAATTACGTTTTTTTTACACCAAGGCTCCGCGACCCAACCATGACCCCTCCGCGACCCACTTTTCGGTCGCGACCCACCAGTTGAGAACCACTGATTTAAAGGATAACATTTGGTGAGAAGGTCACTTTATTCACATTTGGATTATAATATGTCCACATAATGAAGACAAGCCTTGTAATAATATGGTAAAGTCTATTTCCTATGTGGCAGATGGGGTGAGGTTGGTGGCTATTACGGTAAAGGAAATGTTCCTGTCCTGGACCTGCCTGTGGCTGCGTGTGGCCATGCAAAGGCCTCTCAAGGTATTCAAATGGAGCCCAGATGACATACTGACACAACTCTCTACTCCACACACCACCCCACACCGGAACAGACCAAAAAATACCCCACCCCACCCCACTGTAGTACAAATGCTGCCCCACTGGGTTTGCATGAAGAGCGTGACCACGCGGCTTCGTAACCCCACCACACCAGCGCATTGCAAATGCTGCCCCAGTCCACATCAGACCACCCCCACCCCACCACCGTATTGCAAATGCTGCCCCACTTCAGCCTACCCCACCCCACCATACCACCGTATTGCAAATGCTGCCCCACCCCACCACCGTATTGCAAATGCTGCCCCACCACACCACCGTATTGCAAATGCTGCCCCACTTCACCCCACCCCACCCCACCACACCACCGTATTGCAAATGCTGCCCCAGTCCACATCACCCCACCCCACCCCACCACACTACACCACAGTATTGCAAATGCTGCCCCAGACACTCCACAACACCACAGTGTGTTTGCATGAGGAGCGTGACCACACGGCTTCCTGACCTCAATAGGAGAGATCAGACTGCTGATAGCCACAGCCCCACTGACCACAGAGATGCGAAAGCCCAGCTGGGAAACTCCAACTCCCACTATCATTATGACACAGCACTCCACAGCACACAAGTGTTCACTGCACACAACAGAATTGCATTTTATGCCTCACTCATGCAAGGGGGCAGCCCATAATGGCGTCCCAAGGGAGCAGTGCAGCGGGACGGTACTATGCTCAGGGTACCTCAGTCATGGAGGAGGATGGGGGAGAGCACTGGTTAATTACTTCCCCCACCAACCTGGCGGGTCGGGAGTGGAACCGGCAACCTTTGGGCTACAAGTCTGATGCCCTAACCGCTTACCCATGACTGCCCTAGCCTTAATGATAACCAAATGAGAGATAGGCCGGCTGATAGCCACAGATACAGAAACAGCCTTAGCTGATAACCAAAGACCTAACTGACCACTGAGATAGCCGTACTGTAGCGCTGCTGGTCCACAGGTGAGTTGATACAGTAGCCTTAATGATAACCAAAGGCCTACTGGCCACAGATGGTGAGATATCCATAGCCGTGGTGACCACAGATAGATACATACAGTATCTCTCTCTCACACACACACACACACACACACACACACACACACAATACATAAAACATACGAGAAATAATTTAAATCCGTTCTGATCGTAATCACTTGATCATTACTTCACCGCGAGCAGCATGAATACATTTCACATCTCTAGTTACTGCACTGAAATCATGTTATATAAATTAAGATATTATTTTATATAGATATAATACAATATCTTAATTTATATAACATAGTTTCAGTGAAGTAATTATATATAAACTAGATTATACTGTATATAAACATTCAGTACTATATAAAACGTCACCTAATATACTGTAGGCCAGGGGTCCCCAACCTTTCTGGGTCTGAGAGCTACCAAGGGCTACTCGAGAGCTACTGAGGGCTACTTGTTTGTTCAAAATCTCCGACTGATGTCTTGACATAGTTCCCAAATCACACCATGATTGAATGATAATTTGCTTATAGGTTATACATAAATAATCTCAAAATTAAACTAAGAAAAACAATAACTGTGACTAAAATCTTGTAGTCATCACTGTTTACTAACATCCTTGGTGGGCACATCAGAAGCTCCTGGAGGGCTACCTGGCGCCCGCGGGCACCACGTTGGTGACGCCTGCTGTAGGCCCTACTGTACGTCTGAACAGTAGTAGTAATAGGGGTTATCCTCTCACCTTAAGAAGTCTGTGGCCAGCAAATGGAGATATATAGGGATGAGTTCGGCCCTGTCAATCTGTGTGTTGCTGCGTCTGATACTTCAGCCCAAATGAGATGCTCTGCTGAGTTGACCTAAGATATAGGCTATGCTGTTTGCGTCACATGTTCGTTCTTCCCGTTATTGTGCGCCTGGTGGTCTTATTTGCATGCTGCCCAGAACTCCTTCCCCAGTTTACTTGGAAACTTGCAACTTGCAAATGAACTTGCAAATGTAACAGCTCCAGGCTCAATTAACACCTTGCCGTGTTTGTTTGTGTTACGTGTTTCTTCTTAACTACAAGAAAGTATGTGTGTGCGAGTTTGTGTGTGTGTGTGTGTGTGTGTGTGTGTGTGTGTGTGTGTGTGTGTGTGTGTGTGTGTGTGTGTGTGTGTGTGTGTGTCTGTCTGTCTGTCTGTCTGTCTGTCTATCTGTCTGTCTATGTGTGTGTTTTATTTTTGTGTGTCTATGCTGCCCAGAACAGAGCCAGTATATAGTTCTGCCATAATTCTAACGGACCTCATGCAAAACAACACAGAACCACAGAGAGAGAGAGAGAGAGAGAGAGAGAGAGAGAGAGAGATACTGCTGTCTGTGATGTATGTTGCTTCAGTGTTGTAGGGCTGTCAGGTCCTGGACTGGACTGGGTTCTAAAGGCCATCTGCTCTAAACGGGCCAAAGTCCGATTTTTTATTATTATTCTTTGTGGGGGGATGCCTTTAGTGCAGACAGCATAGTGAGGAGCTGACAGGAAGTGAGCAGGACAGAGAGAGAGGTGGGTTAGGGTTGGGAAATAACACGATCTGGACTCAAACCTGGGTTGCCCGCATACGGTAGTGTGTGGTACCATGTCTTAACATGCACAGACACAGCAACCTCAAAAAACCCAAGTTGGCTGATGGTAGTGGTTATGTAAGGGATAACGTTTGGCAAGAGGGTCACTTTATTAATATTTGGATTATAATATTTCCACATAATGAAGACAAGCCTTGTAATAATATGCTAAATCTTAGTATATAGCAGGTGGGGTGAGGATGGGGATTTTTATGTCCATGGGTTTCTACTTTAGACTTTACTTTACTTTTTACTTTACTTTTGTTTTTTCAGAGGACACGCTCAACTTCTTGGAAAAAATTAATGTCGCGATAAAAGGTATCAACCGAAAGAAGAAAAAATCTGCACTCTCAAACTAAGTCTCATTATTTATTTTTAGATTACCACCATGTCCAAAAGCAAACGCGTTTCGGCTATCAGGCCTTCATCAGTGCGTGGTTCACTTCCTTTCCTGGACCTGCCTGTGGCTGTGAGTGCATCTTAATATGCGACCTTGCCTCCTCCACTTGCCTCCTCCACTCGCTTCTCGTCATGATGACATCACTGACAACAGCATTATATTTCAATATCTTGCAAAAGCTCAATTGTAGAGTCTTTTTCTCGTGTGCAATTGTTATGGTGAATGAAAAACAGTCCCTCAAAAGTTGTTGTGGCTAGGCTGACAGCTGGGAAACTTTATCGTTTTCTCCACGGAGGAGGGGCCAGGAGGCGGGACGAGGAGACAAGCGCAAGTGGAGGAGGCAAGGACGCATATTAAGATGCACTCTGTGTGTGGCTATGCAAAGGCCTCTCGAGGTATTCAAATGGAGCCCAGTCTGCCACATACTGACACAACACATCACACCACCCCACCGCACCCCACACACTAACACCCCATGCGACACCATACCACCCCAACCCACACCACACACGATGCGTATTGCAAATGCAGACCCAGACAGTCCACCCTACCCCGTCCCACCACCATATTGCAAATGCTGCCCCAGACAGTCTACAACACCCCACCCCGCCCCACCACACCATTGCAAATGCTGCCCCAGTCCACACCACACCAAAACACATCACACCACCCCACAACACCACACCACCGTATTGCAAATGCTGCCCCAGTCCACAACACCACACCACCATATTGCAAATGCTGCCCCAGACAGTCCACATCACCCCACACCACCGTATTGCAAATGCTGCCCCAGTCCACACCACACCACCCCACCTCACCATACCACCGTATTGCAAATGCAGCCCCAGACAGTCCACATCACCCCAGTGGCAGCATTTGCATGAAGAGCGTGACCACACGGCTTCCTACCCTCAATAGGAGAGATCAGCCTGCTGATAGCCACAGCCCCACTGACCACAGATACAGAGAAGTGAAAGTCCAGCTGGGAAACTCCCATTGTCATTGTGACACAGCACTCCACAGCACACAAGTGTTCACTGCACACAACAGAATTGCATTTTATGCCTCACTCGTGCAAGGGGGCAGCCCATAATGGCAACCCAAGGGAGCAGTGCAGCGGGATGGTACTATACTCAGGGTGGCTCAGTCATAGAGGAGGATGCGGGAGAGCACTGATTAATTACTTCCCCCACCAACCTGGTGGGTCGGGAGTCGAACCGGCAACCTTTGGGCTGCAAGTCTGACGTCCTAACCGCGTACCCATGACTGTCCTAGCCTTAATGATAACCAAATGAGAGATAGGACTGCTGATAAAGACCTAACTGACCACCACTGAGATGGCCCTACTGTAGCCCTGATGGCTTATTGATAACCAAAGTAGAGATAGATGTAGCCTCACTGTAGCCCCGATGATAACACAGAGGGAAGGATAGCCTTATTGATAACCAAAGACCACCTACTGACCACTGAGATAGCCATAGGCCTACTGTAGCCCTGCTGGCTTATTGATAACCAAATACCTAACTGACCACAGGTGAGTTGATACAGTAGCCTTAATGATAACCAAAGGTCTACTGGCCACAGGTGGGGAGATCCATAGCCGTAGTGACCACAGATATATACATACAGTATCTCTCTCTCTCTCTCTCTCTCTCTCTCTCTCTCTCTCTCTCTCTCTCTCTCTCTCTCTCTCTCTCTCTCTCTCTCACACACACACACACACACACACACACACACACACACACACACACACACACACACTTCAGTAAATGTTCAGTAAATTGTTTGTATTGAGATGTTGTCTTTACATTTGACCAAAATTGAAGTGATAAAAACTGTCCTACATTAGGGCATTCTACCCTATGCCCTATGAAAATGTCACATACACTTCAGATGTACACTACAAAATGTCGGTTAAAATCATGATAACTGTACAAGATGTCACATCCACTTAAATATCAAGTACACTTAATTACAAATGTCATATAGTACAGTATATACATGATGTACAGTGTAAAAGGTTGATCAGAATCATGCTCGGTCATCCTCTGAGATCAAGTGAGAATCGAGAATGTAGGCCTAACGCCACAGACAGAAGCACGCTTTATGACATAGGCCAACAACTTCACCGACGCAACGCAACATCAGGCATCAATGGGTTAACGGCCTGTTATCAGTATGAACGCGATGGGGAAAAAAAAGATTAACTAACTTGGTATGACAGTGATATCACTTTTTACCAGTCCACACCACACCAAAACACATCACACCACCCCACCCCACCACACCACCGTATTGCAAATGCTGCCCCAGTCCACATCACCCCACCCCTCCCCACTAAACCATCGTATTGCAAATGCTGCCCCACCCCACCCCACCCCACCACACCACCGTATTGCAAATGCTAGAGGTTGCCGGTTCGACTCCCGACCCGCCAGGTTGGGGGGGGGGAGTAATCAACCAGTGCTCTCCCCCATCCTCCTCCATGACTGAGGTACCCTGAGCATGGTACCGTCCCACCGCACTGCTCCCCATGGGGCGCCACTGAGGGCTGCCCCCTTGCACGGGTGAGGCATAAATGCAATTTTGTTGTGTGCAGTGTGCAGTGTGCAGTGTTCACTTGTGTGCTGTGGAGTGCTGTGTCACAATGACAATGGGAGTTGGAGTTTCCCAATGGGCTTTCACTTTTTGCTTTTTTCACTTTCATGGAGCCCCCCTTGTCTGCGGGTTTAATCACTATGTCCTCATCAGTCATGCAATGAATGCAGCGAATTCAAGGCAAAACTTCTTCTGCTACTTCCGCTACCAGGCAGCGTAGTTCGCTCAAGGCATTATTAATGACCAAAGGAGAGATAAAGGTAGCCAAAGTGGTTACCACAGAAGGAGAGATAGCCATATGATAGCCTTACTGTATGCACACAGACACACACACACACACGCACACACACACATACACAAGCAGGAACACTACAACAACACACTCCCAACACAAAAGGATTTGTCCAAATCAAAATTACTTTATTGAGTAAAAGAGTCACATGTAAAAGCAATACAGATCAGATAGAAACATTTAGACTTTCTCTGAATGGAACAACAGCGTGTAACAAAGAAAAAAAACCATGCATATCCATCTCAGAAAGATTGGGTGAAGGACTAGCAAAGTCACACGAAAACTGAAAATAAAGTCTGTGACACCATGCTCCCGTTTTTCTTACTTTAAAGGGACACTGTGGTCAAAAAAGGTACTGCAACTATGCTGCTCATTGAAACTGGGCTGCCTATTGCCTAATTTGATCTTTACATGAAAGTTTACTAAGTAATAAACAAATATTTTCTAGTATGGTCCAAGTACAGTCATTTTTGCAGCTAAAAATGGCCATTTTTGGAAAATCAAAATGGCGGACCATGGAGAAGATCCCCCTTTTCATGTATGAAAAGTGCAATTTTTCCAGTCATAATGAATACTTGGAATTTGATGCTGGTGGTATGTATTCATGAAAAAGGTTACATTAGTGAATGGGCAGCATGAATTCTGGAAATAAACAACTAAAAATCTCACACAGCGTCCCTTTAATGTGATGTTTCGGGCAGCATACCTTTCATCAGACATACTAAATAATAACAAAATATATAAAATGTATATAGCCTACCCTACACATCAAACTGTTAAGTTTAATCACCGATCACGACAAACCATAAATTCCTTCAATCATCATCTTACAATGGCGGAATACAAATTCAACACACACCCTCAAATAATGTTCCTGCAAACACAGTACTAAGATTCTACAATAACTTTAAACCGTAAATGTTGTTTATATAGTAAACATAGTTCTGGAGGACGCCCGAGAGTGATTGAAATTGACAGCTGTCATTTCAAGCTCCCGCCTTTGCGCAAATTTAAATTCATCATGCAAGAGGGATGTTCATATTGTCCCACCACCTCCCCCTACTCTTCCATTTCACTGCATCACCCAGCTCACATGATCGCTGCTTAAAGCATCCCAGGACTAAGGCCAGCTAACAAGCCAAATATGCCTATTGTTTATGCCTAATGTACACCAAGCACTCAAGGGCAAACTTGTGAACCCGTAAATGATGTTACTACAATCACTTGACTAAAAATAAGTAGATATGACCAACACCAACACTATGATCGTTAAACCAAACCTCCAAAATAATCATGAAAATCACCGGTAAATAAAATCACTTAAATGTCATTGCTAAGAATCAGCAATAACAACCACAAACCATCACCAATAAACACAGTCATAGCAAGAACAATATGAATAGAATAACCATCAACCATAAACCCAGAAATGTTACACAAACACAACACTAAGACTCTAAAATAACCTCAAACCATTAACGATAGAAACCAATCACGGCAATCAAATATTACTGACACTCTACAACAGGTGTATTCAATTAAATTTCAACGAGGGCCAGTTTTTCAAATTCCTCCCAGTAAAGGGGCCGAACTATAAGTATGTATTATGGTTGCTGACTGACAACTAAAAAAATACGGGATACTTCATTGAGGTGGGGTGTCGGGGGGTCCTCCTCCAGAAAGTTTTGCATTTCTTAGATGTAATTTCCTGCATTTTAACGTCCCGTGTTCCGTTTCAGCTCGATAGAACCCATACTTTTATCTCTAAATTCTGAAAAATGATTCTGTATTTCAAGGGGCTTGTAGGGGGCCAGAACCTTGCCGTCCAAGGGCCGCATCCATAAGTCCAGAATAGCTGTAATCTATAACCTGTATCAACTTCAATCAGACTACTGTATATTGGGGTTGTGTGTATTGAGCCAGGGGGAGTAGTAGAGGGTACATAAACAAAATCCAGTACATGTGGAATAGTAGTGTGTTTAACTGGAATTAAATGTGGGAGCATTAGGACACAAAGTCTCCATCCCTCGCATCAGCACCGACTCCAGAGTCCCCATCTCTCTCATCAGGACCGACTCCAGCCTCTGTACTGATGGAGTTTTTGAAGGACTCTTCATGACTAAGAAGGACTCAGATCCACTGGCCTGCATGAGGACAGGAACACACACACACACACACACACACACACACACACACACACACACACACACACACACACACACACACACACACACACACACACACACACACACACACACACACACACACACACACACACACACACACACACACACACACACACACACACACACACACACACACACACACACACACACAGACTGTTTAAACAAGGGAATGCACACAAACAGTCCTGAGGAGAGTGTTAAGGCTTTAAGTGTGACACACACACACACACACACACACACACACACACACACACACACACACACACACACACACACACACACACACACACACACACACACACACACACACACACACACACACACACACACACACACACCCTTACCCTCATCGGTGCAGATGAAGTTGAGCTCCTGGGTCTCTGGCAGGCTGACCCACTGGCCCCCTTCCCTTCCGACTGCCCCCACCTTTTCATTACAACCCTGCTCACCCTCCCCATTAAAGAAGTTGTCATAGCAGATTATTTCTCCACTGACCCAGAACCAGAAGCCCAAGTTGCAGGAGTAGCGCAGGCCCAGCCACACGTGGGGAGACGAGGCTTCTTTGGCCCACCCCGTCACCCAGCCCTGGACCTTCTCAGAGGGCACAGACACCAGGTCCTCATGGTGCTGTCTGCAGTACTCCAGAGCCTCCTTCCAGGTCTTATTCTGATTAATGAGAACCAGCTTGTCTGGGGGTGAGAAAAATTAGTGTATTTTTTTTCTGATGTGCAGCAATGAAAGTGTCAGAAGCAGTCACCCTCACAAAAATGAAACTTGAGTGTATTACAGTATGTGTTACAGTAAATAATGAAAATAACCAAGCCATATCTGACATGTTTTTATGGTCTAACATCAGCTGCTTACAAAGCATGTCACACACCAACATCCGTTTGACCTTCTGATGTGAGGTAGAAGGTCATAAACATGTAAGGTGAAGGATAAATCTTTAACATGTCTGAAACAACAGAAAACTAATGACTTGAAAATAGAGAAACTTCATGAAAGGTTTTGGGAGAGCCAAAAATAAGAGACAAATATGTTTCAGTGTCAGTGTTGAATGTTGACTCACCACTGAGCGTTATGTCAACAGGACTGCTGATGTTGGATGCCACTGAAGAATCGCCTCTCCGCCTGTTGCACTGGTACCGACCTGCCTCTAGGGGGAGCATGATGGTGATGGTCTGACTGGTCTTACCAGGAAGTGGGCTGTTGTTCTTTAGCCAGCCATACTGGTGTTGGTCTGTGTACTTGGGTATGTCACACCTGAGGGTGACGGCATCTCCAGAGTAAAAGGGACTCTTAGGAGACACCACGTGCACAGTAGCAGTAGCTGAGGGAAGCAAGACAAACATCATACTTAGTGCACTGCTTTATCATCACTTTACTTTTTTGGGGGGGTCGTTTGCCCTTTATTATTACAGGATAGTATGAGAGTGGACAGGAAATGGTTGGGAGAGAGAGATGGGGCAGGGTCTGGAAATGACCCTGGCCGTACTCGAACCGGTGTCACCGTGGGCATGCAAGCCCAAATGTGGGGGGCTTAGCGCGCTGCGCCACAGCGACCCCCCACACACACACACTTTACCTTATATCTTCATGCACCTTAACAGGATATATGTTCTTTGTTGAATACTATTCATGCCGAAGTTCTCTCTAATCTACATCAGCTCTACATCACAATATAACTTTTCATCACCATAGTACAGTATATCACGAAAGTGAATACACCCCTCACAGTTTTGCAGATTTTTGAGTATATCTTTTCATAGGAAAGCATTACAGAAATGTAACTTTGACACAATGATTAGTGACCTTTTAACAACATATTTAACCGCTTAAATTTCTTGTTCACTCAGAAAAAAACAAAATACAGCCATTAATGTTTGAACGTGTACTCACAAAAGTGAGTACACCCCAGATTAAAATCCGGTAGAGAAGGGGCTATGTTGGCTCGAATCGTCTCGAAATGAAAAGGGATGAAAAGGGAGGTCATCAGTGTGCGTTTCAACCTTTCTTTGCATTGACTTTTAAATGTTGAGTCTGCATCTGGCTTAAATAGATTGGTGTGAGATTTGAATGCAATCCTATGGAGAATATCCTGATCTGCTTCAGTAGTCACAGTGCATGTTGACATGCATGTTTCTTTTAGGTGTATTTCAGATTGCCAATGTTGACAGCATTCATGCATCCCCAAACCATGTCAGTCCCACTACCATGCTTGGCTAGTGAGAGGATACACCTTTTTTGTAAAGCTCACTTGTTTACCACCACACATGCTTGACACCATCTAAGGCAAATTTGTTTATCTTGGTCTCTTCAGATCACACGACATGGTTCCAGTGATCCATATCCTTGGTCTGTTCATCTCTCTTGAGACCAAGATAAACAAATTTGCTTTAGATGGGGTCAAGCATGTGTGGTGGTAAACAAGTGAGTTTTACAAAAAAGGTGTATCCTCTCACTATCCAAGCATGGCAGTGGGACTGACATGGTTTGGGGATGCATGAATGCTGTCAACATTGGCAATCTGAAATACACCTAAAAGAAACATGCATGTCAACATGCACTGTGACTACTGAAGCAGATCATGATATTCTCCATAGGATTGCATTCAAATCTCACACCAATCTATTTAAGCCAGATGCAGACTCAAAATTTAAAAATTCAATGCAAAGAATGATTGAAACGAACACTGATGACCTCCCTTGTCATCCCTTTTCATTTCGTTTCATTTCGGGACGATTCGAGCCAACATAGCCCCTTCTCTACCGGATTTTAATCTGGGGT
>NC_085877.1:37567594-37707594 GCF_034702125.1 Engraulis encrasicolus
ACAACACAGCTGTTTATGACAACTAATTTACATTTGACTATGCATGACTAACCAGCTCTCAGACATAGCAACAGCTGTTAACGCTGATATAGGTGCTGTTTCCATGTAGCGGGATATTTTTGAAAATGCATTGGTTTTGGCCTACCATTTCCACGTAAACAGAGTTTTAAAATCCACATATCAAAAATCCTGATTTAAAAATATCCCATTTAGGGGGGTAAAACGTTCCTGTTACAATGGAGTTTTTATTTTTATCCACATGTTGCGTTTACACCTAAACAGGACAAAAAATATCCCGGGGATCTAACTTGCTCTAATATCCAGCTGCATGGAAGCAGCATCTTAGTTTGTTTGAATTTACGTCACTCATCCATTTTTTTCTGGAAATGCTCTTACCTGGCCAGCTGGGTAAAGTGTCCTGTCTTGGAGAACACTTGCAGTACGTTAGAGGGTCTGTGGTCAGTGGAGGATGTCGTTTCCAGGAAAGCTTGCCTGTTAAAGGGTCTTTGCTCAGCTGTGGAAGACGTCCTTTATACGAGAAGTTGTGTCTGCCACCGCTGCTACCTACTGTCCTGTGTCCCGTCCCCTCCCTGTGTTTTAAAGCTGATCTTTTCCTGGTGACTCCCCCAAAAGTTCCCTCCCATCCAGCAAGGGCCAGGGGCTTTGACATACAGTAGCACACGATGGTGGAATACGTCATTTGCCTGACGTCTGCTTTCTGCTGTAGGATTTGCATAGACCCATCAGGCCTGATGAGCAAGTCGCAGGCGATGAATGCACAAGCTGTACAATCTTACACAGTTATTCAGCTATTCAAATAAACGCAAAGACACGCATACAGTCCAAATTTAGAGCTCTCTCTCTCTCTCTCTCTCTCTCTCACACACCATCTATTTGCATCTTTCGATGACAGTGACATCTGTGTGATGTTTCGAGGAACTAGAACGGTCATCATATGCAAAGGTGCTGGCATCAAGAAAACACAAATTACTTCTCTGTGAGTGAGATGGCCCGGGTTAGTGTGTCCCCATTGTGAGGGACCCCCTGGGTAGTGTGTCCCCATTGTGAGGGAGCCCAGGAAAACGTTGAGTGTGAGCGTGAGAGATTCCCAGGAATAGGTTGACCCAAGTACAAGGGAGCCCTGGATAGGATAGTGTGACCCCAGGGCAGCGAGGGCCCTGAATAGGATGGCCCCAGTGTGAAGAGCCCCTGGACAGTGTGGCCCTAGTGCAGACATGATCAACTGGCGGACCCAGGTCCGGATGCGGACCCAAACGCAATGTCATCCGGACCAAGACAAAAGCCATCTGTATTTAATATGTATAAATTATACATGAGATTTCGCTGCTATGTGATCTATAGGTGTATTTCGCCAGTCTTATGACAAATGAAAGTATCATCACTATGACAACTCAGTGAGTGAGCAAGAGGCCAGTGCGGCCAGCGAGTGAGGCTATTTTCTGCATCGGTCCGTAGCGACTTTTTTGGACCCTGGAAACATACGAAATTTGGCGAGTGGACCTTTTCAGTTTCTAGTTGAGCACCCCTGCGCCTAGTGCAAGATACCCCAGTGTGAAAAACCCCTGGACAGTGTGGCCCTAGTGCAAGATACCCCAGTGTGTGGAGCTCCTGGACAGTGTGGCCCTAGTGCAAGATACCCCAGTGTGAAGAACCCCTGGACAGTGTGGCCCTAGTGCAAGATACCCCAGTGTGAAGAACCGCTGGACAGTGTGGCCCTAGTGCAGACATGATCAACTGGCGGACCCAGGTCCGGATGCGGACCCAAACGCAATGTCATCCGGACCAAGACAAAAGCCATCTGTATTTAATATGTATAAATTATACATGAGATTTCGCTGCTATGTGATCTATAGGTGTATTTCGCCAGTCTTATGACAAATGAAAGTATCATCACTATGACAACTCAGTGAGTGAGCAAGAGGCCAGTGCGGCCAGCGAGTGAGGCTATTTTCTGCATCGGTCCGTAGCGACTTTTTTGGACCCTGGAAACATACGAAATTTGGCGAGTGGACCTTTTCAGTTTCTAGTTGAGCACCCCTGCGCCTAGTGCAAGATACCCCAGTGTGAAGAACCCCTGGACAGTGTGGCCCTAGTGCAAGATACCCCAGTGTGTGGAGCTCCTGGATAGGGTGACCCTAGTGCAAGGAACCCCAAGGAATAACATGGCCCCCGTGTGAGGGCGCCAGGAAATGATCAGTGTGAGGGAGCCCTATCTCTATCATTTCGTGAAGTAGTCACGAAAAAAATGACTTTAATTTTTGTGGTGCATTCACGTTATTGCCCGTTTTTCGTGGTTGGGCAACGAAACGCTGCCTATTCATTTGAATTGCCTTCTCGAATTGACTGCTGCTATGGTTATCCAAGCGTCTGCAGGGGCGGGGAGGGGGTGCTGACAGAACACTGCTGATACACTCCTTACGCCTTATGTCATACGACCCTAAACCTAAACTTAAACCTAACCCTAACCCTAACCTTAACCCTAAAACTAAACCTAAACCTAACCCTAACCCTACTTAACCCTAAACCTAACCCTAACCCTAACCTTAACCCTAACCCTAACCCTAAATTGCTTGTTTGAAATGTTTGATTAGGCTACCATGTGACGGTACCGAAAGGGCGTCAAACTAGTGGGTCGCTAGGCAGCAGTCGGGCAATTCAAATGAATAGGCAGCGTTTTGTTGCCCAACCACGAAAAACGGGCAATAACGTGAATGCACCACGAAAACTAAAGTTATGTTTTTCGTGAATACTTCACGAAATGAAAGAGATACGGTTGTGTGAGGAGACCCTAAATAGAATGTCCCTACTGTGAGGGACCCCCAGGATTATGACTGGCCCCAGTGCAAGGGGCCCCAGGATGGCGTGAGGTGTCTCTAGTGTGAGGACTCAGGGAGACCCCTGGTTAGCCAGATCCCAGGATAGTTTCAGAAGGGGCCCCTTAATTGTTTGACCCCTGTGTGAGGGACCCCAAGGGATAGGTTGACCCAAGTACAAGGGGCCCCTGGATAGGATGAATCCAAGATAGGTTGACAATGTGCCCCAGTGTGAGGGACACCATGGAATAGGTTGACCCCAGTGTGGGGACCCAGGGAGAGCCCCTGGATTGATTGTCCTCAGTGTGAGGGGACCCTGGATATGTTGGCCACAGTGTAGTGTTTTCTGAATGTCTTGCCATGGTGCCTGGCACTTTGATGTTGCGGTCAGAGCACATGTTTGGTTCCCCTGACCATTCCAGCGTTTCAAGCCGGGTGTGGGAACCTCACTTCTCACTTGCGTGTGTGTGTGTGTGTGTGTGTGTGTGTGTGTGTGTGTGTGTGTGTGTGTGTGTGTGTGTGTGTGTGTGTGTGTGTGAGTGAGTGAGTGAGTGAGTGAGTGAGTGAGTGAGTGAGTGAGTGAGTGAGTGAGTGAGTGAGAGAGAGAGAGAGAGAGAGAGATTTACGAGTTCAAAACATACAATATTTCCCCTACAACATCTCCCCTCGGCATGAGAAGGGAGGAGCCTTGTCCTTAACACTCTCAATAAAAGAAAAACACATTGAGAAAGCCCCCAGGGTCCAAAATAGCATTGTTACCATCTGAATGTCAAACTTCTGCTATCATCAATTGTCCACAGTCCTTTGTTTGTGAACACTTTTTTTGATCAGTTCAAGATTTGTTGTCATTTTAAAGAGAGAGAGATAGAGGGAGAGAGAGAAAGAGAGATGGGAGGAGGGAGAGAGAGAGAGACAGAGAGAGATGGAGGAGGGAGAGAGAGAGAGAGAGAGAGAGAGAGAGAGAGAGAGAGAGAGAGAGAGAGAGAGAGATTTCATACACTAGGCCCTGCCTGCCATTTTCCAGTGAAATTCATCTGCATGTAGGTTCCTGTACTAGACTGGGCATCTTTGTTGTTGACATTTTGCATCATTCCACGGAAACTTCTTTCACTGTGACCCCACTGACTGGCAGCTTTTAGGTGTCCTGTACAAACATTGCATGCACACAGCTACAGACATGTCACACACACACTGACACAGAGTAGCACACACAATGATGGTGGTCTGTTACACAAACACACACACACACACACACACACACACACACACACACACACACACACACACACACACACACGTGCGCGCACATGCACACACTTACAATACTATGGAGTGTTGCATGGCAAATATTGTATTAGTTGGTAGGGTTGCTTTGCCAGTCGTGTTAAATATATATATCCATTGACAGCTAATGTTGTAAATACACAAACAGAAAGCAAACAAAGAACATGCAAGACAATCAGTCTGTCAATCAATCAATCAATCAATCAATCAATCAATCAATCAATCAATCAATCAATCAATCAATCAATCAATCAATCCATCCATCAATCAACCAGCCAACCAAACAGCCAACAAAACTATCAATGAATGAACTAGCCAGTCAATCAATCATTCAATTGATCAGATCAGTCAGTCTATTAGTCAGTTAATCTCACTGGGGAAGTCAGATCAGGGTTTTGTATGACACTGATGGACTGCTGTTTATCTGCATGTCGTCCAAATGTGATGAGCGAAATGCATGCAAGAGGAGTGGGACACTGACACAAAGAGGAGTAGCACACTGACACAAAGAGGAGTAGGACACTGACGGCATGAGGAGTAGCACACTGACGGCATGAGGAGTAGGACACTGACGGCAAGGGGAGTACTGTACTGTAGGACACTGATGCCAAGGGGAGTAGGACACTGACGCCAAGAGGCGTGGGACACTGACGCAGGGACACAGGGAGACACTGATGCCAAGGGGAGTAGGACACTGACGCCAAGAGGCGTGGGACACTGACACAAAGAGGAGTAGGACACTGACACAAAGAGGAGTAGGACACTGACACAAAGAGGAGTAGGACACTGACACAAAGAGGAGTAGGACACCGACAGCATGAGGAGTAGGACACTGACGGCAAGAGGAGTACTGTAGGACACTGACGCCAAGAGGCGTAGGACACTGACGCAGGGACACAGGGAGACACTGATTTCAAGAGGAGTAGGACACTGACACAAAGAGGAGTAGCACACTGACGGCAAGAGGAGTAGGACACTGACGCCAAGAGGTGTAGCACACTGACGCCAAGAGGCGTGGGACACTGACGCCAAGAGGTGTAGGACACTGATGCCAAGAGGTGTGGGACACTGACGCCAAGAGGCGTGGGACACTGACGCAGGGACACAGGGAGACACTGATGCCAAGGGGAGTAGGACACTGATTTCAAGAGGAGTAGGACACTGACACAAAGAGGATTAGGACACTGACACAAAGAGGAGTAGCACACTGACGGCATGAGGAGTAGGACACTGACGCCAAGAGGAATACTGTGGGACACTGACGCCAAGAGGCGTGGGACACTGACGCAGGGACACAGGGAGACACTGATGCCAAGGGGAGTAGGACACTGACGCCGAGGGGATTAGGACACTGACACAAAGAGGAGTAGGACACTGACACAAAGAGGAGTAGGACACTGACGGCATGAGGAGTAGGACACTGACGGCAAGAGGAGTACTGTAGGACACTAACGGCATGAGGAGCACTGTAGGACACTGACGGCATGAGGAGCACTGTAGGACACTGACTCCAAGAGGAGTAGGACACTGATGCCAAGGGGAGTAGGACACTGACGCGAAATGGATTACTGTAGGACACTGACGCCAAGGGGATTACTGTAGGACACTGACGCCAAGGGGATTACTGTAGGACACTGACGGCAAGGGGATTACTGTAGGACACTGACCCCAAAGGGGATTACTGTAGGACAAAGGGAGGCGGCGATATGAGCAAAGCGAAGAGAAGCGAAATTCAGTGTTCCATTCTGACAGCTCAACAGTCAACAGGTCGTTGCGACAAATCAAATCAATTAAGACTTTTATGCACTGATAATGCTGATTTGATTGGCTGCCGCAGGCAAAATTCAATCCTCATTTGTATACAATTAGGAGTCTTACACACTAGGGCGGTAAAGCGGTGCGGAACGGCCGCTAATTTTACCGGCGTCGGTGAAAATACATTGAAACATATCTGTCCTTACACACCAACCGGCGGTAGTCGGGCGTCAGCGGCGCGGGAGCCGGCTCCGCACCGCGCTGCATTTGAAAAATAGAACTCGAGCGTATTTTTCAGGCCGGCGACCGGCGGTGTCTCATTCAAATGAATGGCAAAGTAGCACGCTAGCTTTGGCTGTGGGGGGGTTTTGAACAGGACTGGCCACGCACGCCGACGCTGTCAGTGTGAAAGGCAGAGAAAAACACACCGGCCGAAACTAAGCAGAAAGGCCGCGTTCGTCCCGCGGCCGTTCCGTTCGACGTGTTGGATTTATCAAATTAGAAATGAGTACATATGTCCCCCAAAACAATATTTTTTCTCGGTTTTAACACTTAATATGTTGTCTTTTCACTATTCTCCATCTAATGAATAGATTGAATGTTTTGAAAATGATAGCATTTTGATTTTATTCACTGTTTACCAAACGTCCCAACTTCACCGGAGTTGGGGTTTGTACCTGCAAACTTAAAGGGCCAGCGCAATATTTCCCCACCAATTTGTGCAGTGGCAAGTGGAAGACAATAAACCTGTTACACCAGCAATAGCCTCCTCGTGATATACACTGACAGGGTCTGTTCACACTGTGTCCAAGTCGCTGTATCACTGCCTCCCTGTGGGTCTCACAGGGTATCAGTGTGTGTGTGTGTGTGTGTGTGAGTGTGAGTGTGAGTGTGAGTGTGAGTGTGTGTGTGTGTGTGTACCCATAGACAGGGTACCTCGGGCATCTTTTAGCTGATTTTGTCCCAGGTCCAGGCAAAAACAGGACAGCCATATACACCTCTACACACACAACTTCGTACAGCAGATAATTCTTTGTGCCATTCTTTATTTATTTACATTTACCAACCTGTGGAACAATGGTCATACTCCAATTTCAGCAAGGCTACCACCAATGTACCCATGCACAATCATAAAGGCATTGTAATAGCACTCATTTATATGGTTAATATAAACTAAAATATACTCCACAACTTATATGACAAGCAAAAAACAATTAAAGGGACACTGTGTAGGAAATGGTCAAAAAAGGTACTGCAACTCTACTGGTCATTGAAACTGGGCTGCCTATTGCCAAATTTGATCTTTACATGAACGTTTACTAAGTAATAAACACATATTTTGTAGTATGTTCCACATAGAGTCATTTTTGGATATTCAAAATGGCGGACCATGGAGAAGATCACCCTTTTCTTGTATGAAAAGTGCATTTTTCCAGTCATAATAAATACTTACAATTTGATGGTGGTGGTAAGTATTCATGAAAAAGGTAACTTTAGTGAATGGGCAACATGAATTCTGGAAATAAACAACTAAAAATCTCACACAGTGTCCCTTTAAAAGTATTCATGAAAAAACATTAAATTTACATTCCTTAATTATCTCTAAAACACTCAATGTCACTAAACATGGTATGCTACACAGATACCACGTTGAGCGACCTTGGGTGTTTTGAAAGGCGCTATATAAAACGAAAGTATTATTAAAATCAAATGGGCATATAATATGCATAAATGTATAAACGATAAATATGAACTCCAGAAATAGATCATAACTCAAAGTCTCACACACTCACAGACTGAAAGTCCAAAATATCCCCAGCCCCTAACATATTTTATGTAAGGGTTAACGTTCGGCGAGAAGGTCGCTACCGTGGAATAGCAGCACGACAGAACGTGAATTGGACCTGCACTTCACCCTCAAATTTAGCCGTTAAGTGGAGCGGAGGGGTCTTGTTCTCTCTGAAGTGCTGCTGTTCCACAAAGCGACCGACTCGCCGAAAGTTAACCCGCTTATTATATGGATATACTTAAATGATTCACACATGGCGGGGGCATTTCTTTAGACCTATTTAATGTTAAGATTGTTGCTGCGCAAAACAAAACAGTGACGTTGTGGAACACCGCTAGGCAACAGCTAGGTAGCCAGGACAACAGGTGTTGTCTATCACAGCAGCTGATTAGAGTCTTGTTGAAAAGTCGCTTTAGCAGTGAAAAGTCGTGTTGCCATTGACAGCGGTCTGTTATAGACCAACCCGTCCGTTATCGAAAAATAACAGACGTGCGAACGTTGGGGAGCCCCGTTGAAATGAATGGAGCATTCGACCGATGACGTCACAACCATATAATAAATATATATAACACCTGTCATTTTAGAGTGGGAAGCTACCTCTTGCGTTCACAGTTAATACTGTTGGATGTGGTTCATCCTTTTTGGTGGTATGCAGACATTACCTTGGATACTGTGGCTCTTGATACATCAAAAAGACTTAATGTCTAGGTCAAAGATGCAACAGTTACACGCGCACCAATAATGTCTCCTTTTTGAACTTTGATATGTCACCCATAATGTTCTGTGCACTGCAAAATTTTGAGCAAAACTATGCTCTTACCCTGCTAATTGAATCCTCACCTTACTGATGCAATGTGCAATTAATGATGATTGGACAACAGGCTGGTCCACTTGAGCCATGAAATTTCCCACTCTAAAATGACAGGTGTTTCCATTATTTTTTGCAACCCCTGTATACCTGTATAAACTCGATATGTGGATAAAAGTGAAAACTCTGTTGTAACAATTGTGTTTAGCCCCCAAAATGGAATATCTCTAAAACCAGCGTTTTGAAATGAGACTTTGGTTACAAAACAAAAACGCGTTTTAAAAATATCCATATGTGTGTAAACAGCTTCTAACATTTATTTTTGACTGGTAACAAACATGATAAACAATAGAATAATAATAATAATAAACAGTATTAATTAATAATAATAATAATAAAAAAACAGTGTGTTCAATATAGAAAGGTGATGTTTAGGATATATGTGAACAATCTAAAAAGTAGACAGTAACTCCACACTGAAAAGGAAAACAAAAACCCCAAATAGCCACCAACCGATGTCAATATTTTTCCTGTACCACTATGCACTGTAGGCAAGAAAACACAGAGGCGCATCTTGTCACCAGGCTAGGCAGGCAGTGGCTTGGGGCCCCCAAGCCTATAAATGGCGAATATGCTAAGACATTAAATTACAGTAGTGGTGATTTGTTGTGAATTTTCATTATTTTGTTTGCGAATTTTCATTATTTTGATTTTTCGCTTGGGGCCCCAGTTTACCCAAGAATCGCCACTGCCAAAACATCTTAATCTACAGAGTATTCCAATTTAAAGGATACCGAAAATTGCTATTGCTTAATTTAGTCCACTGCCACCTACGTATGACTATAACGAAATAAGTTTTTTTTTAAATACCCTTAACAACCCAAAGAAACAGATCAGTCAACACTCCTTTCCTGTGAGAATGTGTTTCCAGTCAGGAAACTCAAGGTGGTTTGCGTACATTTGCACAGGCACCATAAACTCGAGGTGTTTTTAAAGCTCACTTCTCTTCTTCTTCTTGAACACCTTTCCATTTGGCTGCTTCTTCCAGGTCAGCTTGGCATCAGATGGCAACCCATTGGCCTTCAGCTTGTCCCCAATCTGAAGAAGACAACCAGAATGTCATTCAGTAAACCAGAAGTCATTGAGAGCACAAAGGTCCGCCAGAGAACCAGGGATCATTCAGCTGGCTACCGTACCGCTTGGCCTTCAGCCTCTGTCCAATCTGACAACTGTAAGGTGATTCACAGAAGCTGACAGACAGTGGTGTAGTCTACGTAGAACGCGGGTATATGGAGTATACCCACTTCTAAATTTCAGGGATTTCAGTATACCCACTTAAAATTCATTGATCCATTGTTTTGAATAGCACAAATATATGCAGTATAACCACTTCAAAAAAAGCTAAAATATACAGTATACCCACCATAAAAAGGTAGACTACACCACTGCTGACAAACTTCATAGAACCAGAGAGCTAGAGGTTATTCATGGCACATTCAGGCCGACTAAGAACTGGGCCTTTGCCCGTTCCTGCACCTAATCACGAACCAGCCTGCATGTTCACGCCGCAGATCTTAGCATTAGTGTACTGGAAAGTTGGTTTGCAATGTGAACCGAAAAATACTTGTTTTTTTCTCCGCAAACCGTGATGACAACGTGAACGTCAGCAGGTTCATCCGGCAACACAGTCACGTGCAGATAAATTCAGAGCTCGGTATGAACACGGGTGGTTCGCATTTAAGAATTTTAGTGCCGGACGTAACTGGTGCAGGCATATCTGGTCGGCCTGAAAACAATATCAAAGAGCTAGAGGTCATTCACAGAACCAGAAGTCCAAGTCAGTAGGTCATTCGGAGGAACCAGAAGTCCGTCAGAGCACTACAGGACTTTTTAAATGTGGTCACGCGGTGTTCCCCGAACCTGTTTATTTAAAATCTTGCCTGTATGTGCCATTTGTTCTAAAGCATTCCGTGTGCCAAATGCGTTTTGAATTAGCATCTACTCACGCTAAATATTTACCAAAATATTTACCGCAGTGTTTCTCAAACTTTTCCTGCCATTCCCCCCTTCAGAGGAAGGGTATCTGTCTGTGCCCCCCCTCGAGCAAAATGGTTACAAAAATACAAATAAATAGGACTTAGTAAAGTTTATTAAAGCCTAATATACATGTATATAGCCTACCTATGATGTTCTCTAAATATTAGTGAATAAATTAATGAATACGTATATTGTGAATGTAAAGTGAATGTGTTGACTTAATGGCAAAGCAGAATGACTTCACGCGCCCCCCAAGGGGGGCTTCCTCCCCACTTTGAGAAACACTGATTTACCATAACAGCACATTTACCACGCAGTGAAAATGTCCATGTAGGCAACGTAACACTTGTCGCGAGTGAACAGGGTTTGCCAAACAGAATTAATTTAGAGTTGTAACTCCTCTCGGAGCACAATCTTTGTTTACCCATTCTAGAATCCAGGCCTGGATTGGGAGAACACAATGGCCCGGGCATTTTTGGCCCAGACCGGCCTCTCATAATCAGCGGAGCACATCCGACTACTTATTGACCAAGGGGCCTATGCGAAAAGGCGCAATATTCATGCATGAATCTCTCTTTCAACTACCAGAAAACACCAGGAAATGTGTGCTGACTATATCAACTATTTATTTAAAATGAATCTTAGTTTGGGCAGTGGTTTAGAAATGCAATAGATGACCACACTCACAGCAAAAGTAATCAAGGCCTACTCTCTCTCTACTTCTCTCTCTAACTCAGCCTCATCCTGGCCTGGTTTGACTAGATGAGAAGAGGGAGATATATTATTTATCACAATGTATGCAGCACTTGCAAAATATTCAAATTAATATAGTATTCAGTGTATAGCCTACTCATAAATTGACCTAGATTAATGTTAAATTGAGGGTTTCTTCTAACAGGTGCATTAGAAGAGGGGTTAATTTCGTGTTATCATCTCTCATTGCATCTCTCATTGCATAAGGAAGCTACTTTAATAGCTTGAATGATGAAAGAAAACCATGAACTGCCTATCACCACAATGCTTTAGAGTATCAAATATGTTAAGAAAGCATTAACATACTGAAGTTTCAAAATGAGCAGTGCTGAAAGTGGTAGGCTACATATAAAATAGTCTACAGATAAAACTGTATCAAAAGCTTATTCAAAAGAAATTCTTCAATCATTTATCATTTCTAATTGTCCTGGATAAAATAACAGCTGAGAGAGATAGAGAGAGTGATGCTAGGTCTTAACCTATTGAATATGGTTTGATTGTGCTCCAAGAATTTAAAAAAAAAACAGTTTGGCAAACCTTTTCCACACGCGAGACGCGACAACCGTTACATGACATATGGACATGTTCACTGCGTGGTAAATGTGATTACGCAAACGATTGCTGAATATTTAGTGAGAGTAGGTACGAGTTTGACAGTCTTCGAAACGCATTTGGTACACGGAATGCTTTAGAACAACACCATTGGTGTTCCATTTAATGCTATACATTTGGCACACTGCCGTGGCTACTATATTGTTAATATTATTCACGTCAGTGGTTTGGTGTATGGAATGTTTGTCTTCTCAATAGCCTATGTCCGCGAGTCGTGCGACCGGTTCAAAGCACTCAAGCACACTTATGGTGGTGGAAATTAATGGCCTATTTAATATTAATGTTTAATGCTGAAGTGAGAGTTGGGGAGAGGCATGGAGTATCCTAAAGTTTGAAAGAACAGATCTTGACTTGACTCATACCTGTCAGGGCTCGTAGAGGCTGCTACTGCCGCTTTCACCTGCTGTCTCCTAGCGTGCTCCTTCATTTCTAACATGCAGAAGTTGTTGTCCCTCTCCTGCTGCTACAACACTACATGCGTGAACACATTATCTTGCCTCTGCTGCAAGTTTTTTTTTTAATCCCTTTTCCGCAAGCTTTTCCATACCACCTTTTAGTTTTAGTCTCTCCATCGCTTGTGTCTCAAATTTGCGCGCGTAATGCAGGGTAGGGGTGGGGCCGCAATGAATAGTTAAGTCCGACTCAGATGCACCAATGGGACACCCCCTCCCTCTAGCCCCTTTATGTGTGGGCTGATGTCATTGGAGGAGGGCCGAGGGCCGTCAGCACAAAATTGTGGGCTGCCGGTCACATTTTTTTAAAACATTAATAACAATTATTTTTAAAAACCGACATCACCGGCCCTCTAGGGGCGTCGGCCCATCGGGATTTTGCCCGGTTTGCCATATTGCCAGTCCAGCCCTGCTAGAATCTCTCTCTCTCTCTCTCTCTCTCTCTCTCTCTCTCTCTCTCTCTCTCTCTCTCTCTCTCTCTCTCTCTCTCTCATAATATTAATGTGAATATTTTGCAAGTGCTGCAGGGGCTTATACATGATACTATATGTAATAAATTATCTTATCCCCCTCTTCTCGTTTAGTCAAAAGCCAGGCTGTTTAGGATTACGTTGAGTTCCAAGAGAAAGAAGGAGTAGACTACTTTTGCCGTCCAGAGAGTGATACATTGCATTCCTAAACCGCCACCCAAAGCAAATAAATAGTTGTAGTACACACACACACACACACACACACACACACACACACACACACACACACACACACACACACACACACACAAACACACACACACTGGTCTCACCTGCTGTAGGAAGGCTTCCTGCACTTTTTCCACATCTTCCACATTTACACCAGGTGGCAACTGCACTCTCACTATCTGAGACAGTCTAGGGGCTACGCAAGAACAGAGAGAGAGAGAGAGAAAGAGAGAAAGAGAGAAACATGACACAATATTATTGGGCCATAATAAAAGTTGTGGGTAGATCGATGCGCAGTTAGTGATGGAATGTAGCCTGGCGAGCCAGACCCGTGCCCCCGGGAGCAAATTCAATTTGCGGTCGAAAGGGGCGTCTAGATTTCTAGGCTAGATAGAATGGGCTTTTATACTACTTTATTTATGTATCTGTGTATTTAGCAGTAGCAGGGTTTAAATTGGGGCGGAGCCCTCCGGAGCGCAGCTCCACCTCCTCACCTCGGAGGGACAGGCAGACGGAGTTGCGCTCCTACTGCCCCACCCTCAGTGTTCATATTAAAATTTGTCTTTCATATATTTTCACCTCTTCTTGAAATATCATATTTTTATGAAAGTTTTCCAATGATAAAATAATATTAAGGGACTCCCGCATTATTTGATTTATATGCATCTGCATTTTGCACATGCGTTGCGCCTCAATTTGAGTTTGTAGCAGACACGCTTGCCCTTTCTCGCAGCTAGAACTACTCCGCTTCGAGTTTGTCACTACTTTCAGCCTGTCCACCATGCGTTCATGTTCAATGTGCAAAGTTAGTAGTATAGATACAATGCCCTTTACAAAACGGAGGTAAGCTGTCATTTCATTTGTTTTAGCTTTCAGGCAAAGTTAATCAAACAGTCGTGCCGAATAGCGTGGTGTCTGCCTACTTTAACAGCAGTTTGTTAATGGGGGGAAATCACCATCAGGTTTGGGATTCTTCTCTCAGAATGTGTAGCCATTTGATTGTAGGTTAGGCCCTACTTTATGTGGGCTTAAATATGCTAGGAACGTATTAAAAGTTTTGAGTAAGCAAATGACAGGGATGCCGGCATGTCCATCCTAGCTTCGCGTGTAGAACAGTGCATCGTCTCTTGCGCTAGAAATAATTTGCTGCAGCGAGCTCTATTGCCGCCTTTTGCCAAAGTTATTGCTTTAAATTCAGCAAAAAAACATTTACTTGACGCGACTGAAGTGTTATTAATATCATGGAAAGGCAGAGGGACTGTAGCCTACTTCAGGACGAAAGCACATAGCTGAGTTGGTGGAAGGTTTTGTAAAGGCTATGGAAAACGTCTTGAAATAGGCTTTAACGAATTCCTCTGTCGTCTTAGGTTGCAATTAAAACATACGTATGCACGGAGCGAGATTGCTGAACTAACTGTACTACTGAAAAAGAACGTTCCTATTAATAATCAGTCAGCCTAAGGGGAAATCTGTAAGGAAAAGACGTGCCCGAGTCAGAAGATTCTCCGCAGACTCCGCCTGATTTAAAGTGACAGTGCACACTTTCACTCCATGTAATAGAACAGCATAGCATGCATTTTTATTATTTTTACTTTGTTACTTATTGGGCATAAAACGTGCTAATAAATGCATGCTAAACCCATGACATTATAGGAGAATTAAAAACTTATGATCTTTTAAAACATATTGTTATTCACATAATTAATGTGAATACTTAATAGACATCTGATGTGGTGTTTTCTTTACAATGTCTTACACCTTTGTAGCTTGATGGTGCAGTGATGGTGGTCAGAATTAAAGCTTTTTTGCCCCAGTAGCGACAGTCCAAGAGCATGCTGTTGCCAACTGACAGGAGAGAATATCAAAAAGTAGGCTACATAAATGCATCAGATGTGATACTGTCTAACTGTTTACCTATTTTTAGCAACCTAATACAGTGAAGAAGGAATGAGGGTACCTTGCTGTTTTTCTCATAACTGAGTAATACATTGATTTATGTATGATATTAATTATAGGCAATAACTTCATAGAATACGTGTATTTGCCTGATGGGGCGATGTAAAAAAGCTAGTTTGACCGCGAATGAAGGGCTCCCCCACCTCCCGAAACCCAATTTTAACACTTTACATTCTGCACATCATACAAACATATTTTCCACCAATGACATGCAATTGACAATGGACAATTGATGCACCAACTACACAAACTACATGTAATGCAAACAAACACACGTACAGTATATGAAGACAATGATGATGAAATGGTGATGAAATGTTCATTTAATGTTCACTCACTGAACGTTATTTCAAGAGGCTTGCTGTTGTAGGCTTCTCCCTTCTTCCGGCACACGTAGCCACCTGGGTTGGCGATGGTGATGGTCCTACTGGTCTCACCTGAAAGTTTCTTGTTGTCCTTAAACCAGACATATTGGACATGCTGGCCTGATGTGGACTCTTGTGTGTCACACCTGAGGGTGACTACATCTCCCGAGTTAAAGGGAGGCGGAGGGGACAGAATCACCACAGAAGGGGCTACGTAACAGCGGGTACACACACACACACACACACACACACACACACACACACACACACACACACACACACACACACACACACACAGAATGAGGGATATATATATATATATATATATATATATAGAGAGAGAGAGAGAGAGAGAGAGAGAGAGAGAGAGAGAGAGAGAGAGAGAGAGAGAGAAAGAGAGAATGTGAATCATCAATTTTGAATCATGAATTTTGAGTAATTTTGAAAAATGAATTAATTACAATAATAATCGATGTAATGAGTTGAATGTTGTTTTTAGACCCTTTGACGACCAAGTAACTAGATATGGTAAGATGGAGTGAGTTGAGATGAGCTACAGCAGTGGTTCCGGATTTTTTTCAGCAGGGACCCTTTTCGACCTAAGAATGTTTTTGCAACCCCCCAATAACATTGGTATGGGGGCAGCCGTGGCCTAGTGGTTAGAGAGTTGGTCTTTCAATCTAGGGGTTGCAGGTTCGAATCCCCCCTGACCTCTCCCTACATCTCCATCCATGGCTGAAGTGCCCTTGAGCAAGGCACCTAACCCCACATTGCTCCAGGGACTGTAACCAATACCCTGATAAATAATGACTGTAAGTCGCTTTGAATAAATGAAAGCGTCAGCTAAGTGCAATGTAATGTAATGTTTTCTATTAATTGTTTGTCCGCCAGTATTGCTAGATATTCACAGGAAAGCAAACACATCTACCATACAACTCAATGCTGTTGCTAAACAAATTGTTTTTTTTAAGGTATGGTAAGCTAGGTGAGATGAGGTAACTAGGTATGGTTAGATGAGACGAAATATGGTAAGATAAGGTGAGGTACCATACGGTGAGGTACATTAATACTTACCATTGACGGTAATGTTAACAGAGCTGCTTACGAAAGACGCATTTGGACGATCTTCTCTCTCTCCACGGCACTGGTACAGACCTGCGGGGGAGGGTAACCTGCTGGGGAGGGTGATGATGATGGTCTGACTTGTCTTTCCAGGAATTGGGCTGTTGTTCTTTAGCCAGACATACCGATTCCAGTCCGAGTACTCTGGTATGTCACACCTAAGGGTGACGTTATGGCCAGAGTAAAAGCGAAGAGGAGGAGACACCACCTCCACTGTAGCACTGGGGAGATCTGAGGCATGAAGACAAAGAACCGCCACATTCAAGAAGAAAAGACAGAAAATCAACAGAAAAGAATGTTAATTTGTTAGCAGCAACAACAGACTTTTTTCTTTCAATTTTCAGGACATTAATAATTACTCACCATTGCTGATGATGTCAACAGAGCTGCTTACAGTGGACGCCATTGGACGATCCCCTCTCTCTCCTCTGCACTGGTACTGGCCTGCCTCTAGGGGGAGTGTGATGGTGATGGCCTGACTCGTCTTACCAGGAACTGGGCTGTTGTCCTTCAACCAGACATACTGGTGCCAGTCTGAGTACTCTGAGATGTCACACCTAAGGGTGACTTCATCTCCAGAGTAAAAGGGACTCTGAGGAGACACCACCTCCACCTTAGCATTGGGGAGGTCTGAGGCATTCAAGAAGAAAAGACAGAAGAAAAAAACAGATTTTTTAAGGCATAATAACAAACATTTTCTTTACATTTTCAGGATATTAATCATTACTTACCATTGCTGATGATGTCAACAGAGCTGCTTACTGTAGATGTGGTTGGGCGATTATTTCTCTCTCCACTGCACTGGTACTGGCCTGCGTCTTGGGGGAGTGTGATGGTGATGGCCTTACTAGTCTTACCAGAAACTGGGTTGTTGTCCTTCAACCAGACATACTGATGCCAGTCTGAGTACTCTGAGATGTCACACCTAAGGGTGACAACATCTCCAGAGTAAAAGGGAGGATGAGGAGACACCACCACTGTAGCATTGGGGAGAGCTGAGGCATTCAAGAAGAAAAGACAGAAGAAAAAACAGATGTTTTAAATGTTTATTCGTTAGGCATAACAACAACCATTTTCTTTAAAGGGACACTGTGCAAGAAATGGTCAAGAAAGGTACTGCAACTATGCTGCTCATTGAAACTGGGCTGCCTATTGCCAAATTTGATCTTTACATGAAAGTGTACTAGTAATAAACAAATATTTTCTAGTATGGTCCGAGTACAGTCATTTTTGCAGCTACAAATGGCTATTTTTGGAAATTCAAAATGGCGGACCATGGAGAAGATCCCCCTTTTCATGTATGAAAAGTGCAATTTTTCCAGTCATGATGATTACTTAGAATTTGATGCTGGTGGTAGTATTCATGAAAAAGGTAACATTAGTGAATGGGCAGCATGAATTCTGGAAATAAACTACTAAAAATGTACTTTAAAATTTCAGGATATTAATCATTACTTACCATTGCTGATGATGTCAACAGAGCTGCTTACTGTGGAGGCCATTGGACGATCTCCTCTCTCTCCACTGCACTGGTACTGGCCTGCCTCTAGGGGGAGTGAGATGGTGATGGCCTGACTAGTCTTACCAGAAACTGGGTTGTTGTCCTTCAACCAGACATACTGATGCCAGTCTGAGTACTCTGAGATGTCACACCTAAGGGTGACTTCATCTTCAGCGTAAAAGGGACTCTGAGGAGACACCTTCTCCACTGTAGCATTGGGGAGATCTGAGGAATTCAGGAAGAATTAAAAAATATATATGTTTTAAATGTTCATTTGTCAGCAACAGACATTTTTCTTTCAATTTTCAGGATATTAACCATTACTTACCATTGCTGATGATGTCAACAGAGCTGCTTACAGTGGACGCCATTGGGCGAATATTTCTCTCTCCACTGCACTGGTACTGGCCTGCATCTTGGGGGAGTGTGATGGTGATGGTCTCACTGGTCTTACCAGGAACTGGGCTGTTGTCCTTCAACCAGACATACTGATGCCAGTCTGAGTACTCTGGTATGTCACACCTGAGGGTGACGACATCTCCAGAGTAAAAAGGAGGAGGAGGAGACACCACCACCACTGTAGCATTGGGGAGATCTGAGGCATTCAAGAAGAAAAGACAGAAGAAAAAACATGTTTTAAGTAGTGGTGGGCCGTTATCGGCGTTAACGTGCTGCGATAATGTGAGACTCTTGTCGCGCGATAAAGAAAATATCGCACGTTAATCTATTCTCAAAATATAGGTTTGGAGTTAGGGTATGCACGTCACCATAGCGTTTAATTGACAGACGCTTTTAGACTGCGCTCCAGTCGCTTCTCCTCTCTCCACCTGTTGTTTCAGCAGACCTACTAAATATGAAGTGTTTGCAGCTGAAAACATTAATCCCTCTGCCGTGGTAGTTGTTGTTTGAGTGTTTTTTCACAAGTGGTAGACTAAAGAGACGTTATTGTTTGAGGTGAAGCATAGAGAGACATTATTGTGTGTGAGAAGCTACCAGCCCGACATAGCCTACATTTCCTCACACATTGCATAGAATACATAAACAACTTCCAGAAATCTTGCCTGTGCTATAATTGCAAAACATTCCGTGTGGTAGTCCTTTGCATTTTGAAGATTGTCAAACTGAAACTGTCAATATCTACTCTCGCTGAATGTTTGTGTTGCAATCGCGCACATTTGCGATTCAGTGAGATATTCTCATGTCCGACGGTAATAAACCTCGCGGTTGTCGCGCTTGACTTTTTTTTTGCAAACTGAATTCATGTCGAGTTGTAACTCATCTGGCATTCTAACTCTGAGAACAACTGTCAAATCCCCGTGTGCCAGTGCTGTAAGTTCTAGATAGGCACATCCAGTAGCCTGGCTCTGCTGATGGCTGCTTTGCCTACTACGCGTAGAGCTCCTCCCTCTCTTAAAGGAGCCGGTGCTCCTTTTGACAGTCAGTGGTAGATTCTCTCTCTCTCTCTCTCTCTCTCTCTCTCTCTCTCTCTCTCTCTCTCTCTCTCTCTCTCTCTCTCTCTCTCTCTCTCTCTCTCTCTCCCCATTAGAAATTAAATGCTGAATTGTTGAGGTAATATTGTTTAAATAGCCTAAATGTTTGTTAGATTTATCTGTATTTGCCTCTACAACTTAGCCTATAGCGCTGTTCATTTTGAAATTTCAGTATGTTATAACTGTAAATGCTTCCTAACATATTGGACACACTTTACACATATTGCTGTGATTTTTTCATCTCCAAGTATCAACATGACCATTTTTTGAAGATGAGATGCATTTTGGAAAAAAAGATGAGCTCTGGTCTAATGCGCCATCTGTCTTAAGAAACCCCAAGGTTTTTTTTCGGCATTATTTCGCTATCGTGCCTATTCTGAATGAGCCATTTTGATATAGATTAATCTAGATTAATCTAGATTAATTTCATAATTACAGTGAGATTAATCTAGATTAAAAAAATTAATCTATGCCCACCCCTAGTTTTAAGGCATAACAACAAACATTTTCTTTACATTTTCAGGATATTAATCATTACTTACCATTGCTGATGATGTCAACAGAGCTGCTTACTGTTGATGTGGTTGGGCGATTATTTCTCTCTCCACTGCACTGGTACTGGCCTGCGTCTTGGGGGAGTGTGATGATGATGGCCTGACTTGTCTTACCAGGAATTAGACTGTTGTCTTTTCGCCAGACATACTGCTGCCAGTCTGAGTACTCTGGTATGTCACACCTGAGGGTGACGTCATCTCCAGCATTAAAGGGGCTCTGAGGAGACACCACCACCACTGTAGCATTGGGAAGAGCTGAGGAATGAAGACAAAGAACAGCCTCAGTTACTCTGGCAATGTCCAAAAATAACAAAGTTCAGAGTTGAAAACTTGAAATGATCTGAAAAGTGCACCAAACCAAGCGACACCTTTTACGACTCCAAGGTGACACGACCACCAGTCTGTAGCAATAGGCATACGTAGCTGAAGGACACAAAATCCCTGTGCTCTGATAAAACCTTCATGACCAACATGGCATTATGCAACTGCATCTGGATAACGCCCAGACTCCCCTGCTACTGTCTATCGCATGGGTGCACTACAACTTTACATGTTAACTTGTGCTCTACAATACCCTGTGATATTTTAAGGTCAGCTATGCTTTGGGCGGTTTTTGACCATCAAATGGTCAAAGCACATCATATGGTGAGGAGAGATTCTGGGATATACCATGGCATTTCGAAGTTTGCTAATTTTGAACTATTAGTAAAAAAACATATGAATGGGGCCAAAGTGAAAGAGCCAAGTAATTGGTTGGTTCAGCACTATCCAAGCTCAAACAAGTGGCTGTAGGACCACCACTGCCAACAAATAACCTATTCTTGATACATTGTTCATCCAGCACCTGTTGGAGTACTTCTTTGGCTGACTTGGAACAGCTACCCGTAACCGCACAAATACACCAATTGCGACATGAGCAAGGTGAGCGACGGAAATAATAGACTTTGTATTGAGTTGTGCGACAAAAACGATTCTGGAGACTAGAGGCGATTCGCGCGACAAGAGTAGCTGTCTGTAGTTGAACCCCCGGGAATGCAAATTATCTATGACACGGTTCCGCAACAAGCCGCCCTAGCCAATGACCATAAAGAGGTCTGTGACCACAGCCAATGGTAATGTTGGAATGCTTGCGTTCTGCTTCTAACGGGCATACTCTAGTCGCTTCAGTCGCTCGTATCGCTCTTGCTGCACTGAAGCTATTCTCTGTCGCTTAAATCTCGTTGCGGCCGCTGTATTCGCCTGGTAAGGCTTCAAACAACACTCGCTAGTGAAAGACTGTAAACCTGTAAATTTGTCTGTGCCTTGGTTTGAAGAATAAGACATATGTTATGATATCTCTGGCGTATGGAGTGTTTTCGAGCTTGTTTATTGCTGAAAACCAACCGATCTCTTTGATCTTTCACTTTGGCCCCATTCATTTGCATTGCCTGCGTTAAAAAGTTCAAAATTAGCTAAATTCAAAATGCAATGGTCTATCCCAGATGTGCTATGACCATTTGACAGTCATTTTTTATTTTACACCAAACCATCCCTTTAATGTGCAAAGTCATTGCATCCACAACGCAGAATGCTCTACCGTGAAATACCAACATCTTTGTGTAATTCCACTCTGTCATGACATGCCATTGGAAGTCTTACCATAGCAGAGTCATTTTAATGATCCAGCACCTAATTGCCTAATTACCTGATGGTGTTTGTGATACTAGTGTTAGTATTATGTAGGAGAAATAATTGGAGTCATTGGAGAATGAAGTTTTTTGATCTGGGGAGATGACTTTGACCTTTGACGTTAGAAAAAAAATCCACATAGGCCTATGGCTGAAATAAATTCAATTTTGAATTTGAATTAATTTTGTACAGGACAAAACAAATTCTATAATGAGGGGGGGGGGGCTAAGCATGTTGTTTTGGCAAGTTCCACTGAGTAACATTAATTAAAATAAGGTGATATTGCAGCTACAGTACCACTTGGGAAACCAACCTTTTCCAATAACAAACATTCTCTGACCATAGTCAAATTAAAAATGAACAAAAGAACAGGCATTGTCAACCATTATCATACTCATTATTTTATTATTATGTATACATTTTTTTTTTTGTTCATTGTACAGGCATATTGCCTAGGATCCAGGTTTGATTCTGACCTGGGTCATTACCTGATGCTTTCCCGTCTCTCTCTCTATCAACCATTTCCTGTCTTCTCTATACTGTCTTATCTCTGCACAAAAAAGTCCAACTTCCATCATGTTTTAGTGGTGATTAAATTGTTAAAATATTTCAGAGTAAACTTAAATGAATGCAAATAGACTATTTGCAACACTGTGGAGAGTCAAATTACTCTAAAGTAAGAGTGCAATTCTGAACATGACGAAAGTAATTTCAACTCTACAGCAAGATGGTTATCCACCCACTCTGCTCCATTTACACAATGAAAATGTTACACTGACCAAGGAAGAAAATTAACACCATATTTGAGTGCGACCAAATTAGTGGTGTGGATTGGCACTGCCCTCACGATCCGATTCGATCACGATTCGGGAGGTAGCGATTCGATTCAATTCGATCCGATTCAATTCTACAATTCATTGCAATGCATTACATTTCTACTGAAAGCAAAGCAAATGTTTCATCAGTCATGATGAGGCAATAAAAGTAGTCAGATACTGAGCAACAATTTATTGGCTGTTCTCTGTGTCAGTCTGGACCAGTCTGTATCAGTCTTGCAATGCTTTGAAGTACTTTAATTTAATTTCACATTCATTTGCTCCCGGATTGCATCGCCGGATTGATAATTGTTGACACCACTAGACCAAATGTTACCTGAAATAGAACTAATTCTAACTCTTTAGGAGTTATATTACTTCATCAGTATTTATATCCCCGAAACGCGGAGCGTCGGGGATGTAATGGTTTTGCGTGCGTCCGCCGCCGCGTCCGCGTCCGCCGCCGCGTCCGCCGCCGCGTCCTCCGCCGCCGCCGCGTAAGGTCTTTCGTGTTAACGCGATAACTTTTGAACGGATGTTTGGATTTGTCCCAGATTTTTTGGGTGAATGCTCTAGGGCAGGTTCATGAACTGATTCGAGTTTGGAGGTCAACACTTTCAAGATGGCTGAATTCAAGATGGCCGAATTTTTGTTTGGTCCATAACTTCTGACCGGGTGGATGGATTTGTCCCAGATTTGGTGTGTGAATGCTCTAGGGTAGGTTCATGAACTGCTTCGAGTTGGGAGGTCAACACTTTCAAGATGGCTGAATTCAAGATGGCCGAATTTTTGTTTGGTCCATAACTTCTGACCGGGTGGATGGATTTGTCCTAGATTTGGTGTGTGAATGCTCTAGGGTAGGTTCATGAACTGCTTCGAGTTGGGAGGTCAACACTTTCAAGATGGCTGAATTCAAGATGGCCGAATTTTTGTTTGGCCCATAACTTCTGACCGGGTGGATGGATTTGTCCCAGATTTGGTGTGTGAATGCTCTAGGGTAGGTTCATGAACTGATTCGAGTTTGGAGGTCAACACTTTCAAGATGGCTGAATTCAAGATGGCCGAATTATTGTTTGGCCCATAACTACTGACCGGGTGGATGGATTTGTCCCAGATTTTGTGTGTGAATGCTCTAGGGTAGGTTCATGAACTGATTCGAGTTTGGAAGACAGCACTTTCAAAATGGCGGAATTTTCATTTGGCCCATAACTTCTGACTGGGTGGATTGATTTGCATGTTAACACCTTATTTTAATGGTTCACCATTTCAGTGAATCTACCATATTAGGTACAGTGTAATAACCAATGTAACAATATTTAATACCATGTAATACTAGTGTAATACCAGTGTAACAATATGCAATATCAGGTACAGTGTAATAACGAGTGTAACAGTATGCAATACCATGTAATATAGTGTAATACCAGTGTAACAATATGCAATACCATGTAATACCACTTACGCACAAACACATGATGTAAGTAAAAAAATTACATTGTATTAAATATTGTTACACTGGTTATTACACTGTACCTAATATGGTATATCCACTGAACCATTAAAACAGTATTACCATTTGCCCCATTTTTTGCTTCATTTTCACAATAGTCGTTTGGTTTTAAGCCTATGCACGTCATGTCACGTCTGTATGTATCATATACGTTTACGAAATGGTGGACGGGAGTGGTAGGAATGATGGGGGACTGGAAGCGTCGCGTTTCGGGGATATACCTTAAGCAGTCGAAGGCGACTGCACAGGCAGTCTAGTTGGTCTTTATAGGCAGCTCCGGATTTACAGTGAGTCAAATATGTATTTGATCCCTTGCTGATTTTGTTGGTTTGCCTACTAACAAAGACATGATCAGTCAATAAATGTCATGATAATATGTATTCTAATATGGAGAGACAGAATATCAAAAAGAAAATCCAGAAATTAACTGAAGAGAATATATATTAATTTATTTCCATTTCATCGAGCAAAATAAGTATTTGATCCCCTGCTAACTGATTACAGTTCCGGGCCCACAGACCAGATGGGCACTTCCGAACAACTTGTCATCTGAATTAAAAACACCTGTACATACTTACATGCATAAAAGACACATTGAATAAGCAGAATCAGTCCATAGTATGAGTGAATCAGTCACACTCCAACCTCACCAGCATGGGAAAGACCAAAGAGTGGTCAAATGATATCAGGGACACGATTTTAGACCTGAACAAAGATGAAATAATAATAATAATAATAATAATAATAATAATTGTATTTGTATAGCACTGTGTCATACAAGGCATGTAACTCAAAGTGCTTAACAAATGGGAAAAAACATTGTTAGAGATAGATTTAAAAGGAGAGGTATAGAGGAGAGGCAGAAAAAGCAAGAAGGCAGAGGAAGAAGAGATAGACAGAGAATGTAGAGTCATAAGGTCAACGTAGGTTAGGACCAGGATTCTTAGATGTGTAAGGTCCATAGTGGCTGGGCCTATCATAAGTCATAGATAGTCACACAGAGATTGGGCGCTCAGGTGCGGCCCCTGGTGGCATCAGGGGTGAGGAAAAACTCCCTTTCGCTTGATTCATAGTTTGTGAGGGGGAAAAAAAAGCTCGGTGAGGTCTGAGAAAAAAAGACCCCCTGTAGTCAGGAAGAAACCTCAGGCAGAGACCAGCGGCCACCTAGGGGAGCCCCCTGCCAGGGCTGGATTGCGAGTAGTAAGGGCGCTGCGGCGGCTGGGACACTATGACGTCTTGGCAGCTAGGAGTTGGCAAGGATGAAGAGGTGGGTCTTCAGCTGCTTCTTAAAGGAGTCGACGGAGGTGGCTGATCGGATCTCGATGGGGAGGGCGTTCCATCTCTTGGGCGCATAGCAGGCAAACGCGGCGTCGCCGATCTTCTTCTGCGGGGGGGTGGGGGTCCTTAGCAGCTTGGCATCAGTGGACCTGAGAGCTCGAGCAGGGGCATAAAAAGAGAGCATGTCTGAGATATAGCTAGGGGCAAGTCCATTTAATGCTTTAAATACTGTGAGCAGAATCTTAAAGTCGATTCTGTATGAGACAGGTAACCAGTGCAGGTCTGCCAAGACAGGAGAGATGTGCTCTCTCATTCTGGTTCTTGTTAGGATTCTTGCCGCAGAGTTTTGAATGAGTTGCAATTTGTCAATTAATTTTTTTGGGAGACCAGAGAAGAGAGCATTGCAGTAGTCAATCCTACTGGTGACAAAGGCATGAATAAGTTTCTCAGCGTCTTGTCGGGGGGCCAAGCCGCGCACTTTGTTGACATTTCTAAGATGGAAAAAAGCAGATTTTGTTATCTTGTTGATGTGAGGCTCAAAGCTCAAATCCGAGTCTATGACCACACCTAGGCTAGTAACCTTATCTTTAATGTGTATGCTTAGGTCACCTAGGCTTGAGTGGAGTTTTGCACGTTTTTTCTTAGGCCCAATGAGCAACACTTCAGTTTTATCTTCATTTAATTTTAGGAAGTTACTGTTCATCCAATCTGTAATGGCAGACATGCATTTAGTCAAGGCATGAATGGCTTGAAATGAAATGGGCTGCAAAGCCACAAGAAAGAGACTGGGTATTAATGACCCAGCTGTTGATGCATTTCTTCCAAAATGTGAGGAATACAAAATGACTATTGATCAGCCTGTCTGGGGTTCTATACAAGATTTGACCTTTTGTAGGGATTTGATAATCATGAGAACTGAAAGAAATCACCCTAGAGCTGTACGGGATGAACTAGGCAATGATATCAAAGCTACTGGGACCAAATTCACTGAGAAACTACTGGTAGCACTTAATGCCACAGAGGTTTAAAATCCTGTAGTGCACGCATGGTACCTCTACATCAGAAGGAACCTGTGCAGTCCCACTTGAGGTTTGCCAACGGACATCAGACTGGTTTAGGATATGATAAGGAGGTGCTGTAGTCAGATGAAACCAAAATCAAGCTGTTTGGCATTATCACAATTCAATGCGTTTTGAGAAAGAGTACTGCTGTCTATGATCCCAAGAACACCCTCCTCACCATCATGCATGAAAGTGGTATCATTATGGTTTGAGGGTGTTTGTCTGGCCAAGGCACAGGACAACTTCACATCGTCAACGAATGGATGGAGGGAGACATGTAATGTGCAAGCCTGAGTGCAAACCTCCTTCCCTCCACCACTACACTGAAGGGTGGGCCATTTTTGAATCTCCCAACATGACAATAATACACAACATACAGTCAAAGTAACGAAGGAGTGGCTCAATAAGAAGCATATTAAAGTCGTGAAGTGGCCTAGACAGTCTCCAAATATTAACCCTATAGTAATTCTATGGAGAGAACTGAACCTCCCATTTGCCAAGCTACAGCCACAAACTATTAATGTTTTAGAGATCATGTGCAAAGAAAAAAGGGCAAAAATATTTTCTACTATATGGACAAACATATATTGTCATCAACTAAAAGAAGCATCTGACCTCAGTGCTAGACAACTAGGGCTTTGCCACAAAGCACTTTATCTTCTTTAGCTAGAGGGGTCAAATACTTATTTGCCTAAATTAAATACAAATAAATTAAAATATATTCATTTAAGTTATTTTCTGGAATTTCTTTTTGATATTCTGTCTCTCCATGTTTGCATACATACAGTATTATCATAAATTTATAGACTGATAATGTCTTTATTAGTGGGCAAACCGGCAAAATCAGCAAGGGATCAAATACATATTGGACTCACTGTAGGTGGAGGTTACCGAATTCATCACTACACTATTTTTTGGCATGACAGGCAGCACTATCTTCACACGTCTTTTGGCTACCGCCATTACTCGACCACCTCTAGCAATGGTATTTAGTAGGGGTGGGCAAACATGAAAATCTTTAATCGCATTAACTCAATGACTTTCTGTGATTAATCGCGATTAATCACATAGCGTGCGAAACCCAAAAATAATAATAATGAATCATAAATAAAATAAATAATATATAAAAAAATATATTTTTTTAAATTAATAAAATAAAATAATTAATAATAATTTGCATATGTACTGTGTAGATAACCTATGTAGGTCTAATATAATATTCCACAATGGAAATGTAGGCTATTTGCCAACCTATCAGTCTAAATGTAGTAGGCTATATGCCTATCCAATGTAGGCCTACTAATGAAACAAATTATTGCATACAATATTACACTAGGGCTATTTAAGATTGTAGGTCACTGAAACGGATATATTAGAAATCAAATTAGGATGGTCTACATGGGCCCACAAGAAAAAAAGAAAAAAAACTTGTCACTATATGTTAAAACGGCTTGCCATAGGCATGCATCTGTGAGATATGTCCCGCCTTCTCTCACTGTCAAAGACCCCCATCGTCTCTCTTAACTGTCGCTATTTTTAAGGTGTTTCAGCGACTAGAAACTAATTGACTGTCTCTTGGCATTGACAGCAATTACATCTTTCAAAACAATAACGTTGACATGACTAACACTATCTTAAATGCTGACGAAGTTGCCGATGTCTTGAAATCATAGCCTACCATGTTGATGCAGCCTACTATGCACGCGCAGCGCCATGTAGATACCAAAACGTTACGTGAGGAATGTAATATCTCGCGGTTCGCTTTTTGATCAGGGCTTTAGTAAGTTCGCGTGGCGTTATTGACAGCTGATAGACAGCCAGCACAACAGTAGGCCTACCCTTTTCATGCTGACCGTACAATAGACTAACCTTGCGAGCTGCAAAGGCGAGCCACATGCTGCTCGAGAGTTGCGCAAGGAGGACCAGAACTGTGTACCGAAAATGTCCATTCAGAAGTTGACGTCCTTCTGTAGGCTATGCCTGTTTTGTTTTGACTACTTTTCTAGACATTCTTCTTCTCTGTCAGCAGTCACTGGAAGCAGCAACAAGCGCGCTGACGCTTTGAAAATAAAAGCCACGAACAACGGTCATAAAAGGCAAAAAAAACCCCGAAAAAAACCCCTGCTGCGTTATAGCGTTAACAAAATTGTTGGGCGATATTGACCTCAATAGTTAACGCACCGTTAACGCGTTAACGTTGCCCAGCCCTAGTATTTAGCCTCAAAACCGTTTGCCTCAAATGTTGACTTACCATGGTAGTCAATGTCAAGGGGCTCGCTGATGTAGGGTGCCACTGAGGAGCTGCCTCTACGCCTGTAGCACTGGTACCCACCCACATCCTTTGGGAGTGTGATGGTGATGGTCTGACTGGTCTCACCAGGAACTGGGCTGCTGTCCTTTATCCAGACATACTGGTGTTGGCCTGTGTACTTGGGTATGTCACACCTGAGGGTGACGTTATCTCCAGAGTAGAAAGGTAGAAGACCAGACACCACCACCACTCTGGGGAGAGCTGAGAAATTACAAAAAATAATAATTTCAATAAACATGACAACACTTCCATCTTAGAAACATTGCTAAGGTACACAACTTTGTCTCCCAACAAAATGTCCAAAAACTTGTTCATGCTTTACAGTATAAGTATATTAGATAACCGATTGGTCTGCCAAAGTAAATTCACAAAATACAGCTCATTCAAAATTCTGCAGCAAGAATTTTAACAGAGACCAGAGGTACAGAGTGTATCACTCCTATTCTGGCAGGCCTACACTGGCTGCCTGACCCCTATAATTGACTTAAAGATACTGCTGACAGTGTTCAAAGCCTTAAACGCTCTCGCTCCCTGTTACATCTCTGACATGCTGTCTTGTTATGCTCCTGTTGTTGAGCTCTCAGATCTGCAGATGCTACAATGTTAAGAATTCCTACCCCCATCCCCACCAAAGAAGATTGATGAAGCTGTCTTTGAAATGTACATGCCCAAGGGATGGAACACCCTCCCACTTCACATTAGAGATGCTACTTCCATTGACTCCTCATGCCCAGATCAGCAAAATCTCTCTTGATCTCTCCTCCTTTAATATTTTTGTAACCAGCTCTGTCAGGGAATTCCCCTAGGTGGTTTGAATTTTCTTCCTAATGATTTCCCCCCCAAAAATCTGAAATTAAGTGAAAAGATTTACATTAGTCTCCAGACCTTATCTCACTTGTTTGTCTAATGATAACCAAGCAAGGAACTTCGAAACTTCCCACAGGAAGTTTGCTCATATCTTCACAACGGCTTGTCGGATCATAAAACAATGTGTTACACATGATGTCCACTACCCCCAGAGGACACACAACACATTTGGTGCAAATCGACCACTGGAAGGTGCTACAATTACCGAAAATGTTTTTGGCAAGTATGGTAGATGCCAACCAATCATATCTACACAGTTAACTGTGTGTTGTGTAGGCATAAAGGGCAAAACATGCATGAAAGGCAACAAATGCATGAAGAGCAACGCATGCATGAAGTGCAACAAATGAAACATACATTTTCATAATGCAATCTAATTATTATTATTATCATTATTATTATTATTATTGTTGTTGTTATTAACAATGCACAATAATACTGGAGGAAATCAGGATCAGCAAAGGCAATGCCTGTATGAGGGTCAATAACAATTTAGAGCACGTCAGGGTGGTGCAAACACAGCAGATGCCACTATTGTATGGATGAAAAGATTTTTGTTTTGTTTGTAGGGATGCACTGGTATCGGGTATCGGCACAGATACTGCTCATTATACTTGTACTCGTACTCGCCAAACACTTGCCAATACCAGGCACGATACTGCTATTACACGAAACAATGCAAAATCTCGTCACGTTCTGTGAACTTGAAAGCAGTATGGAAAAAAGTGCCACCTCATACATTTACTAACATTTAAATCTACATGGAAATGGACAATAAAAAATATCACAGGTGGAAAAAAACAAAGCCATGCATTTATTTTCATTGTATGTTGGTGGTATAAGGTATCGGTATCAGTACTCTGTATCGGCAAGTACACACATTAATGTACTCGTACTTGTATCGGTTTTCAAAAAAGTGGTATCGGTGCATCCCTATTTGTTTGTAGTGGATTATTTGAAGAGCATATTCATTCCTGTAATGTCACTAACGTCATTGGCTCATCAGCAACTCAAAGAGCAACAATACAAAGAAGACGAAGAAGAAGAAGAAGAAGAAGAAGAAGAAGAAGAAGAAGAAGAAGAAGAAGAAGAAGAAGAAGAAGAAGAAGAAGAAGAAGAAGAAGAAGAACAAGAAGAAGAAGAACAAGAAGAACAAGAACAAGAACAAGAACAAGAACAAGAAGAACAAGAACAAGAACAAGAACAAGAATTTCATTACAAATCTCCAAGCAACATTTCATGTGTATTCTCAGTGGTGTGCACATTTTGGTGGGCAGGTGTTCAAGGGGGTGTTGGGGGCGGGGTCAGCTCTATGCTCCCACAGCCCATTGGTCCCACGGCCCATTGGTCCCACAGCCCAAATGGTCCCAGCTTATTCCTGCTTATCCATGTACTCACAATTTTACAAAAGTATTCAAATATAAGCCCTATGCTCTACAACTCCATGTTCCCACATTTCTAAGTAAACTAAGAGAGTCAATAGGCCTGAAAATAATGTTTAAAATCTTAGTAATGTGGGACCAATGGGCACAGTAGGGCAAAGTCCACCAGGGCTTGACACTGACAGGCCAGGGCGCTAAATGTGTGTACACACATTTGGAAGGCTCTTAAACCCATGAAAAAATAATATTTTTTGACTTCTCATCCGCCTTAAACACTATCAAGCCGAGAATTCTGGCTGAAAGACTACATGAGGATTTTGGATTAGCTGAAGGTTTGATCCGATGGATTTCAGACTTCCTGTGTCAGAGAGTCCAGCAGGTGAAAGTGGCCTCTACTCTCTCTGACAAAACCATCACTAATACAGTCTCCTCCCAAGGATGTGTTTTATCATCGTTGCTCGTCTACATACTGTACACCAAAAACTGCCACAGCTCTTATCCAGACAGACACCTAATCAAGTTTGCTGATGACACGGCATTGGTCAGCCTGCTCAGAGAGGATGAGCAGCATCATGGACCAGTCCTGGGAGAATTTCTTGTTTGGTGCGAGAAGTCCAACCTCCTGCTCAACACCTCTAAGACAAAAGAAATGTCCATTGACTTAAGAAAAGTGAAAGCAAACAACCCCACTGTCATCAAGGGGCAGACCATACAGTTTTATTACTCATCTTTAGTCCATTGCATTCTATCGATGATATATTTTTAACTTCTAAGGGTTTTATTCACTAAGGTTGTTTCTTATTTATTTACTTCCTCTTGATGTTTCTTGCACATTTCTCTAGTATACTTTATGTAGGATAGGCCTACTTAGTGCAATTCACTTCCCCTACCTAATTACTTGCACAGCCAGCGTTTTTGCACACCATTGCATTTGGTCATTGTGTGACACCAGTGAAGTTTAAAGTTAAGCGGAACTGTTGAATAGTTTGTCCTGTCCTGTCCTGCCTATTGCTATGTCATGTCTGTTATATCTGGGTGAATGTGTATTGTATGTGTTAAATCTTTGTATTTATCATGTCATAGGCAATACAACCTGCCTGATGTTTACCTTACCTGCTGACAAAAATTTCCCCATTGGGGACAAAAAAGTTTAAAACTCACTAAAATTTGCTATGGCGTGTAACAAGTTGATTCTCTCTAGCCATTCGGTTGGTAACTTATTATTGTGATCGAAAAAAAAACGGTGGTAGATTTTTCTGAATTTGTTCGCAATCAAAAAGGAATCCAATGTAGTCTTGCGAACCTACAGGCACTGGCGTGTCACACCTTCATGGAGAAAGTCCACAGCGCGCGTCTCTGACCGAGAAGTCTTCTCCAGTTTAATTAAGTAGCGAAGTTACTTACAAGCAACAACGCTATGTGTCTATTTTACAATCTGCCTTTACAATCCAGTAGTGATAAACATCAAAATTACGAAGTCAAGAGGAAAATACAACCTCTTCAGACATGTTAGGAAGTTTAAGATCAGTTTCGAGAACACGAGGATTGTGCCTATCATTATATTTTAGCAAATCATATAACATTACAGCTGTCATGATGGTTAAGAAAATTATAGTGAGAAGGCTAAATGGCTAGTGAATCAAGGAAACCACTAGCCAAACTGGCTGGTGGGCAAAAAAAGTTAGTGTCAAGCACTGCACCTCATCCTTATCTCTGCACGCCTATGTGTATTCTGCTGATGTAAGGCAGGGGTCCCCAAACTAAGGCCCGGGGGCCGGATGCGGCCCTCCACGCCCCTTTGACTGGCCCTCCACCTCTCTGCACCTCACCATTTGAACTGGCCCAAAAAAGCAATCCTATCTTGTCTTGATAGTTTCTCATCTCACTGTAATATAAACAGGCCTACCATTTCTATTGTTTTGCTCATAAACTGTAAATCACCATATTTTTCTAACCTTTCCTTGCTATTTTTACATGGTTATTAGAAATTAAAAGGAATACCTGTGGTATGTCAAATAGAAAAACATGTGAAGTACTCACTTGTTTTGCCAATCACTTGTAATGATGAACTATTTTGTGGTAGAAATTATGGCTATAACAGGCAGTGGCCTAGTATAAAGCCCACATGATTGATCTGGCCCCTGATCGCAGTCAGGAACGATAATGTGGCCCCCAGAGAAAAAAAGTTTGGGGATCCCTGATGTAAGGTCTCACCTTCATAGCAGATAGAGTAGTAAAGCTTTTCACAGGGTACATCATGCCACACGCCAGATGAATACGTCTCAACACAGAGACCGTCGTTGTTTGGTTCTCCAGTTTTCCAGTTGCGAAAGGAGGAGGTGCTGCCATCTGACCACTCCCGGGCGTCTCTGAACAGGCCGATCAAGAACAATTGCCGTGTCCAATGACCTGAGATGTCAGTGTCTTGTAACAGGTTGCTGATCTTGTCGTTCTCTGCCTGGTTCCTCACACTCGCCAGGTCTGTGTGTTCCTTTCTGCAGTAGCTCTGAGCATCCGCCCAGGTCTTCATGTCTTCCACCAGCACATAGGGGTGTGTGGGGTTTGTCCCTGTAATGTTCAGTATGGGTCATGGTCAGCTGACTTAACAAGAGCCGTCTAACACTTTGAAATAATGTGACAAATGCATCTTTAAGCATGGTTGAATAAGGGGATCAAGATGGGATCTCACCATTGTAGCAAATGAAGCGAAGGGCATCAGTGCAGTAGAGATCGTGCAACTTTCCATCCTGACTAATGCACCCACAGTCTTCACCAGCTCTGTCATCTGGCTGGCCGGAGTCCCAGTTCCGGAACTCAGCCTCATTCTCTCCATAGAATCCCTCATCAGCCAGAGACCACTGCCACTTAGGACTGCTCCCATTCTTCAGCCCAATCCACACATCCCAAACACCTGCATTTTGCATCATTCGCTTGATTTCCTCCATCTCTGCCATGTTGTCTATGGTGACTAGGTCAGTGAACTCCTCTCTGCAGTACTGCTGAGCTGCTGTCCAGGTCGTCGCCGCTTTCACTACATGGAACTGACGTGGCACAGAGGAGAGACCACACACACCTGAGAGGAGAGAGAGAGAGAGAGAGAGAGAGAGAGAGAGAGAGAGAGAGAGAGAGCGAGAGAGAGAGTTTGAAAGACAGAAAGAGACTGAAGCTCTCTGTTACCATTAGTCTTAAAACACGTCTTTTTAAAGTGTGTTGACTTAAACTTGTATATGTTTTCTACATAAACGCCAAAAATATTCTGGTCTACAGCCTATTCAAGGGTACAAATGGCATCTCCTTCTCCAGATATGCTACACTGTATAACAGGCTTGCACGAAATTCTGAATGGAATGAATTTGAATTCAAAGTAATGCCATAATACTAACACTAGGTGGTGTCATTACCTTGAATGTCTTTGAATTTAAGTTACACCACCCATTGACAGTACATAGAACACCACCATCTAGTGTTCATATTATGGCATTACTTTGAATTCAAATTCATGCCATTTGGAATTTCGTACAAGCCTGCTGTATAACTGCAGAAAGTGTTATACACTTTAGTGCACTTTAGTGCAATAGGTCACTAGTTTTGCTTTCTTTTGCATCGCCGAATCGATCATTGTTGACACCACTAGACCAAATGTTACCTGAAGTAGAACTAATTGTAACTCTTTAGGAGTTATATTACTTTATCAGTAATTGGTCTTAAAAGGCAGCTCCGGTTTTAGGTGGAGGTTAACAAATTCATCACTACAGTATTTTTTGGCATGACAGGCAGCACAATCTTCACACGTCTTTTGGCTACCGCCATTACTCGACCACCTCTAGCAATGGTATTTAGCCTCAAATCTGTTTGCCTCAAATGTTGACTTACCATGGTAGTCAATGCCAAGGGGCTCGCTGATGTAGGGTGCCACTGAAGAACTGCCTCTACGCCTGTAGCACTGGTACCGACCCGCATCTTCCGGGAGTGTGATGGTGATGGTCTGACTGGTCTCGCCAGGAACTGGGCTGCTGTCCTTTATCCAGCCATACTGGTGCTGGCCTGTGTACTTGGGTATGTCACACCTGAGGGTGACGTTATCTCCAGAGTAGAAAGGAAGAAGACGAGACACCACCACCACTCTGGAGAGAGCTGAGAAATGACGAAAAATAATAATTTCAATAAACATGACAACACTTCCATCTTAGAAACATTGCTAAGGTACACAATTTTGTCTCCCAACAAAATGCTGAAAAACTTGTTCATGCTTTACAGTGTAAGTATATTAGATAACCGATTGGTCTGCCAAAGAAGTAAATTCACAAGATACAGCTCATTCAAAATTCTGCAGCAAGAATTTTAACAGAGACCAGAGGTTCAGAGTGTAACAAGTTGATTCTCTCTAGCCATTCGGTTGGTAACTTATTATTGTGATCGAAAAAAAAACGGTGGTAGATTTCTCTGAATGTGTTCGCCATCAAAAAAGGAATCCAATGTAGTCTTGCGAACCTACAGGCACTGGCGTGTCACACCTTCATGGAGAAAGTCCACAGAGTGCGTCTCTGACCGAGAAGTATTCTCCAGTTTAATTAAGTAGCGAAGTTACTTACAAGCGACAACGCTATGTGTCTATTTTACAATCTGCCTTTACAATCCAGTAGTGATAAACATCAAAATTACGAAGGCAAGAGGAAAATACAACCTCTTCAGAAATGTTAGGAAGTTTAAGATCAGTTTACAACACAAGGATTGTGCCTATCATAATATTTTAGCAAATCATATAACATTACAGCTGATGGTTAACAAAATTGTAGTGAGGAGGCTAAATGGCTAGTGAATCAAGGAAACCACTAGCCAAACTGGCTGGTGGGCAAAAAAAGTTAGTGTCAAGCACTGCACCTCATCCTTATCTGTGCACGCCTATGGGCAGTGTAAATAGAGATGCACCGGATCCTGATTTTTAGGATCCTGCCAGATACCGGATCCACTGCTTGAGATCCTGCCGGATCCGGAACCGGATACCGGATCCTACGAAAGGGTTGAAACACAGAGCCTACTCGCACACGTGGGCCCTTTTTATTACGTTGGTTCAAACTATTTTTTAAGACTCATTGGCTTACTGCCACACTGCCTTCAACGGCCGCTTCCAAAGGGCTTTCACTCCATGCAGCGATTGGTGTTGTGAAAGACTGACTGAAAAGCCTAGGATCCACTGCTTAAGATCCTGCCGGATCCGGATCCTGTGTAAAACCCTATTATTCTGCCGGATCCGGAACCGGATCTTGGATCCTGTGCATCTCTAGTTGTACCCGAACGCGTTCAATGAACGAAAGTTCATCAACAAGTTCATATTTTGAGCGAACGTGAACTGAACGCACAATATTTACAAGATGATGAATGAACTATGAACGCGTTCATTCTGGAGCCCATGAACGTTCATTAGTTCATTCCGTTCATTCCGTAGTTACCAGATTTCATTAATAGTCCTGCAGAAACCGCGACTAAACACAGTGTCAGAGTCTAGTATTATGTCTTATCCATTCTCTCTGACAGCGACAGACAACATTCTCTTCAGGCTGTCTTTCGTCTTGTGCAAAGAGGTGGGACCAAGGAAAGAGCAGACATAACTCTACTTGAAATCAGAGCGGCCAGCAACCAGCCAGCAGTGTGTGAGTTTTCTGACTTACCGGTGACTTTTTAGATTAACGCTTCTAGCGACCGTCGTCTGGGCGTTTGGAATAAGTGTGGAGTACTCTCGCTTCACTATTTAAGTTAAAATGCGCCGCGCGCAGCACCAACAACAAGAGAAAGCTGTCTGCTGGCATGTTGCAGGATGGCAAATTTTGCGCATGATACAGAGAACAACAGTGCAGGAAAACGTTACAGAATCCACGCACCCGTTTTAAGTCCAATCCATACAGTAACGCTCAGCACACACAGTGTCTAAACTCGGTTTAAAAAAAAAATAATCGCGTTACAATGTCATCTGGCCGGGGCTTAAACAACAAACACTGTAAAGGACTACTAGGTCTACTGATAAACCACTGTTAATGCAAAACTAAAATACAGTAGACTAATATCTAACAATCTCATTGTTAAAACTTATTAAATATGGGCTTTGTCAATTAGTCCTACACTTTTTCAACATGGGGGGTGAGCTGTGATGTGAACAATGAACTAGTAGAAAATCAACTTTCCCAACACAGCAGAAAACACAGTCAAGGACTATACTCTATATTACTACTACTACTAATAAACTGCTGCTCTAATGCACAACTAAAATACAGTAATATCCAGCAATGTCATTGTTAACACTAATTAACCCATTAAATAATGGCTATCTGTAGAGCATTTATATGGGCTTTGTCATTTTTGTTGTTGTTGTTGGGGGGGGGGTGAACTGAAACGAACTAGTTCATTTATTTTGTGAACTATGAACAAACTAGTTCATTTTGAAAAAAATTATGAACTATGAATGAACTAGTTCATTCTGAGAGCTGTGAACTTAAACTTGAATTAGTTCACGTAGAAAATGAACTTTCCCAACACTGCCTATGTCTATTCTGCTGATGTATGGCCTCACCTTCATAACAGACAAAGTAGAAAAGCGTATGACAGGGTAGGTCATTCCACAGGCCAGAATGCATTTCAACACAGAGACCGTCATAGCTGGGTTCTCCAGGGGCCCAGTGGCGAAAGGAGGGGGAGATGCTGCCATCTGACCACTCCCACGAGGCATTTCTGAACAGGCCAATCCAGACAAAGCCTCCTCCTGTAAGTAGACCTGCGAGCTTGTCATTCTCTGCCTGGTTCCTCACACTGGCCAGGTCGGTGTGTTTCTCTCTGCAGTAGCTTTGAGCTTCAGTCCAGTTCTTACTGTCTTCAACCAGCACATAGGGGTGTGTGGAGTTTGTCTCTGTAGGAAAGTGTGCATCATGTTTAACTGAGAAACAAGCACAGTCTACAATCTGAAGTAACATGGGAAATTGTGTCTCACCATTGTAGCAAATGAAGTGATGGCTTAAAGTGCAGTAGCAATCGTGCCACTTCCCCCCACTGGGAACGCATCCACAGTCTTCACCAACATTGTTTGGCTGCCCTGCATCTGAATCCCAGTTCCGGAACTCAGCCTCATTCTCTCCATAGAATCCCTCATCAGCCAGAGACCACTGCCACTTAGGACTGTCCCTATTCTTCAGCCCAATCCAAACTCTCCACCCCTTCCCATAACCTGCATTCTGCATCACTCTCTTGATCTCATCTATCTCTTTCATGTTGTCTATGGTGGCCAGGTCAGTGAACTCCTCTCTGCAGTACTGCTGAGCTTCTGTCCATGTCTTTTCCTCCTTCACCAAATGGAATTGACGTGGCACAGAGAAGGAGAGACCACACACGCCTAAAAGGGGAGAGGGGGAGAGAGAGAGACAGACAGACAGACACACATAGAGAGAGAGAGACAGAGACAGAGAGAGAGACAGAGAACGAGAAGGGGGAGGGGGAGGTCAAAAATTGGAATTGGTGAGACAGTGGACTTGATGAGACAGAAAGTGAGAGGTACCCAAATTAAGCAATTGAGAAATTCACTTTACAAACACATATGTAGACGCTCAGAGACACCCCCAACACACACACGTGCACATACACGCACACATGCGTATATTGTAGCCTACCTAGGGTGAGCAGGAGGAAACACCACCCGTTAGCCATCACTGTAAAAAAAAACATTTGAAAAACATGTTATATTTTTAATCATTACTGAGGTAACTCCCTCACCTGTCCTGTCAATGGGGACAGCCCCCCCCCCCCTTTAGGTCTCACTTTGTCTCACTAACCAATAACCAAGTCCTTAACTGATGAAAATGACACATAATTTTGATTTGAATGTCTTCCTAAACAACAACTAATTATGGAAAAACATGTAGACCACTTATTAACCACCAGTGATGCGCGGGCTGACCCGAAATCAGCGGGCGCTTGCAGTTAACCGCGGTTGACCGCAGGCATGGGTTATGAAATATTATTTTTAATGAAATTCGGGTCGTTTGCGGTCGGGCAGGACCTTTGAAATGATGCCGAATTTTAAAGTAGGCTATAGCCAATAGGCTATAATTTACTTTAGCAGACAGACACATTTTTTTGCGAAATAGATCAAAGTTTATTTGGCTGAATAACTACGAGGGTGCTCTCTAAACACTGCAATGATGGATATAGCCTCCATATTTTCTAGGGATGGTACAAACCGCACCGAAAACCGAAACCGTACAATTCACACACATACCGAACCGAACCGTGCAATCCATCGCAAACCGCAATTCATGTACTGCCCAGAAAAATATGTAAAACATATTCTAGACAGATCTAGAACAGATTCTAGGAGTATCTTATCCAGTCTCTCTGATTAAAACATTAGCGTATAAGACCAAATCAGAGGATGACACAATTAAAATCACACCATTTTCACATTATAAGCCTATACAAACCATATGTAGGATATTTAGTGATAAGTCCGATTCTATTAGCCAGTGCACCATTTATCATGAACTAAAAAAAAAGAACCGTAGAGAACCGAAAATCGTGACCTTGACACTGTGAATTTTGTGAACAGTACCACCCCTAATATTTTCGTATACAATTGTAATGGTTTCGCACTCCTGTGTTGCTTACAGAGTTTGTTTTCATTCTCTGTGTCCTAGGACAGTCAAAAAGATGAGGCGCACACAAGGCTTGCAGGTTCAAAAAGTGTATTGTGTCCGACAAATAAACAAAAGAAGTCAACGGAAAATGTCTGGAGCTACAAACGTTTCGGATCTAGTCCATTATCAATGTCTCCAGTAGGAAGCGCGTGGCGCGCTTTCCGGTCTTAAATAGTGTGACGTGTGAGGTGAGGTGCTCCCCCAAGGTGAAACCCCGTCAGCATCCAACCTGGATAATTCAATATAAACCTGTGTCCTACCACGGCTACGAGGCAATCCACTTGACGACTGGCTCCGTCTGCTCCCCAACTAGGCTACAGACTAATTTCCTCCACAGCTAGGGATTTGTGTGGCTATGCCTACATTGTCGAAATATAATAGGCTACTATAGCCTATACAATGTCCAAATGATTAGCCTATTCCCTTTGAGTGCAGTGCTCATTTGAGTAATTTAGCCTACAGTGGAAGAACAATGCCCTTGCCACTTAAAAGAAATAAATAGGCTAATAAATAGCCTAAATAATAAAATAGTATTGTATGAAGATCAAACTTGGTAGTCTGGGTAACAGACAAACATATTAGGCTAGGCTATGGTCGAAATGTTCATATTAGAAAAGAATAATTTGTGAGAAAATGTTCTCAACATAGGCTACTTTTTGTTGGACAGGGCATGTCGCGTTATAGCATCGTGAGTGCAACTGTTAATCAGTTGAGAAGGGCTCTGCAGCCTACGTGATCATGTATGGATCCTCACATTGCAGTCATCTAAGATTACGCTGACGCCCCGCCTCCATGGAGAAAACCATAACGTTTTCCTGCTGACAGCCTAGCCTAGTCACAACAACTTTTGGGGGACTTTTCCCCATTCAACATCCCGATTGCAAATGAGAAAATGTGCTTTTGTGAGATTTCTAATTAAACCTCTGGCGACAATGATGTCTCGCAACGCCGTCACGAGGCCACAAGCACAAGGGAGGACGTGAGTTTGGATAGTGGACAGATCTCATAGACTTGCATGCGCTTTCGCCTTCTCCCTACACTGCCACCTACAGGCATAGTGTATTTATGACAGCTCTCTACTGCCACCTACAGGCATAGTGTATTTATGGCGACTCTCAACATCACATTTACACAGGCATAGCATATTTATGACAGCTCTCAATGGCACATTTATACAGCCATACTGTTTCTATATGATAGCTCTTGACAGTGTAATTATGTAGATTCACTGAAGGTGTGTGAATAAAGTTATGAAGTTTTGGCAAAGGACGCACTCAACTTCTTGGAAATAAATGAATGTCTTTAGGTGCGCGATAAAAGGTATCAACTTAAGGAAGAAAAATCCGCACTCACAAACTGCGTCTCATTATTTATTTATATTACCACCATGTCCAAAAGCAATTGCGTTTCGGCTATCACCACGCACCAATGAAGGCTTGATAGCCGAAACGCAATTGCTTTTGGACATGGTGGTAATATAAATAAATAATGAGACGCAGTTTGTGAGTGCGGATTTTTAGATGCGTCCTAAGAGGGTCTGTCTGTCCGTCCGTCCGTCTGAAACGCATTCCTTCAATTGGTCTGAAACGCATTCCTTCAATTGTTCCTTCCTGTGGCCACAAGGCGGCAGAATTGGCATTTTGGACCGGAGCGAATGCGTGCAAGCCAAAGGACCGGAGCGAATGCGTGCAAGCCAAAACGTAGGCCATATGATATGTTACCAAACCGGCAAAACTGATTGCATTGTGAGATAACTGAGGGGGGCATTCAATTTTCAGCATTGTTTTGCGTTTGGACAATGGGAGGCAACTTTATTTTGGTTCGTCAGAGACTCGCGGAAATGAACGATTTAGAAGTCGGCAGGCAGTTTTTGACACAGATGTTTGTGCTCGGATAGAGGGGCGTTTGCATTGCATAACGCTCCACGACATGGAGCCGTAATTAGTTGACAGGCGACCCGCAGCGCATACAGCTCTTCCTCTAAACGTGGACCTGTAACATTTCGTTAGCTTTTCTCCTTTCATAACATTCACATTTTCCTTTCTCCTTGGATCGAGGGCGTTTGCATTGCATAACGCTCCACGACATGGAACTGTAATTAGTTGACAACCCGCAGCGCCTCTAAACGTGGAGGTTTTTTTTCTTTCATAACATTCACATTTCCTCCGCTTTTGTCCAGTCCACAACACCGGGTTCAGACGTCTGTGTGTAGCCTACGAGCCTCCCTTTTAATATTCCCAGCGAGTTTACTTCTGCCTTTTCAGTGAGTAGTCAGTGTGCGCTGCACTCTGAAACATGGTGCTAGACAGCTGGGCCATTTGACATACGGTGTGTCACTCGTAGGCTACAAAGGGAGGTTCTGTCGTTGGCGGGCTCGTACCCCACATGTGCTTTCCGTTGCGCTCAGAGAGAGCAAGGGAGAGAACGCGTCTTTCGTAATTGCTTTACAGTCATGTGAATTTGGTTAACTCTGGCATGGAAGCTCACTGCTTTGTACCTTGACGGTGAAGCTGGTATTGAAAAATAAGCGCATAATTCACCTAAAGGGGGAACCCATAAGCGCATTCACCCAAACGGTTTTATTTATTTATTATTAGTCGATGTTTACATTCTTTCCCACATGCACATGATACTGAAATGGCGTGATACTAAAGGTTGATACTAATAAATGTCTAGTAATATGTAATGTAGCCTACTTGATCTATGTGACATTTGAAATCATATGGTTCTTTTCCAAATCCAAGACTGATAAGCTTATTATAGCCTAAACTGCAAAAAGTAAAGCCATGTCTCGCCATTTTGCTGCCTGCCACATTATTTGCAGTTTCCATGGGCAATATGACCAATAAACAAAAAGTACATCCTCAGGGGGGTGTTGACAGGTTAGGAGGAGGCCAGGGGGGCGTTTGGGGGGGAAAATGGCATGGTTGGAACTGGCATAGAGGGACGCATCTGTTGTCCGCCTGTCGGCCTTGTTCTTCCTTGAATAAAGTTATGCCCACAGGCATTGCATATTTATGACAGCTCTCACTCACACAGCACTCACAACGATGGGAAGAAAATATCTGTTGATCAAGATACTGAGCTGCGTTTAAACAGGGTTTGACTCTGACTCCTCCCCCTCACCTGTCCTGTCAGTGGAGAGCTACACCTGTCACCCTTTGGCTGCAAGCCCAACCTCTAAACACACACACACACACACACACACACACACACACACACACACACACACACACACACACACACACACACACACACACACACACACACACACACACACACACACACACACACAGCTTCTCTCTCCCTCTCTCTCTCTCTCTCTCCTCTCTCTCTCCTCTCTCTCTCTCTCTCTCTCTCTCTCTCTCTCTCACACACACACACACACACACACACACACACACACACACACACACACACACACACACACACACACACACACACACACACACACAGCCTCTCTGTCTCAACAATTACATATATACTGTAGATACAGTATTACTATGTCTACTAAACCAATAAGACCACACATGATTTACTTACATACTGTAGAGCAGTGGTTCTTTATTAGAATAGTCTTGTCTCGGGACCCACAATTTTCCACGGACATTGTAACCCATGTTTTTGTTACATTCAATTATCAGGAATTGGTCAATTTATTCTAATCATCAAACATATAACCATGCATTTGATGTTGACAGTATATTTTGCATACAACATGTCTATCGACGAGTGGAAAGGAGTAGGCTAGTAACAATTAATTCGTTCCTGCACTTTGTGACAGGCAATAAAAAGGAGAATTAATCCTGTTTTACACCACAGCTCTGCAAAACACACAGGAACCCTCCGTGATCTACCAGTTTAGAAATACTGCTGTATGTGATGTCTTACTAACCAGCTTAAGTCAACAACAGCTTTAAAGATTTAGTGTTTGTTTGTGTGTGTGTGTGTTTTTTTTACATCACTCGTCAAACTACATCTTATTATTTCATAGTAGAGCAGTAGAGTATTTCTGGAGGATTGCTTACCTGGCCAGCTGGGTGAAGTCTCCTTTCTAGAAAAGGCAGAGTGTTAGAGGGTGGAGTGGTATAGACGGTGGAGTGTTCTCGTCCAGGTCCTGGAAGTCCTGTCAAGGTTGTGGCGTTGAGGGTCTGTGGTCTGGGGGATGTCAAATGGAATCATTAATGAACTAATCACCTTTGTTTAATATACATTGCCTGTCAAACTTAATGTTCGTTGTTCATTCCAAAGGAGGAAGACTTTGGGGAAATTCTTACCTGGCCTGTTGTGGGCAGTGTCTCTGCTAACAATCGTCACGTCTTAGAGGGTCCGTGGTCAGCTGTGGAGGACGTCCTTCCCTGGAGAGGAGAGGTCGTGTCTCTGTCACCGCTGCTGCCGTCTGGCCAGAGTCCCGTCCTCCCTCCGAGTTTAAACCTCTCGTCTTTTCCTGGTGTCTAGAAATGGACGTTGGATGATGTCATTTGCCTGATGTTTGGGATTCTGCTGCTGGATTTGCATAGACAGGCGACAGTTGGACAGCTAATAGTCAGTGAATGCACCACGCACACAAACACCCCTTTTTGTCGTTTTCCTGTGAAACTTATTTGGCTGATTACTAGACTGGGCATCTTTGTTGTTGATATTTTGCAACATTTTTGGTGGAAACTTCCTCAACTGGGATCTTGGGCCTATATGCAAACATTGCGTGCATTCGTCTTCACACACGTACACGCACGCACGCACGCACGCACGCACGCACGCACACACACACACACACACACACACACACACACACACACACACACAGGGGAGGGCCCCAACTTGTCATTACATTGTATGATACTGAGAAGAGGAGGCGCTCAGATAACTTGGTCCCGGGTCCAACCAAAGCTGAGTCTCTGAACAGACTCAGCTACATCACAGCGACATTGCTATGAGCATGTTATATTACTCTCCCCCATCCTCCTCCATGACTGAGGTACCCCGAGCATGGTACTCTACTGTCCCCCATCCTCCTCCATGACTGAGGTACCCCGAGCATGGTACTCTACTGTCCCCCATCCTCCTCCATGACTGAGGTACCCTGAGCATGGTACTCTACTGTCCCCCATCCTCCTCCATGACTGAGGTACCCTGAGCATGGCTCTCTACTGTCCCCCATCCTCCTCCATGACTGAGGTACCCTGAGCATGGTACTCTACTGTCCCCCATCCTCCTCCATGACTGAGGTACCCTGAGCATGGTACTCTACTGTCCCCCATCCTGAGCATATTGTCTGCCCCCCATAGTGAGTAGTGAGTAGATAGTATGAGAGTGTGTTGTGTGTCTTTTTTGTTGTTGTGTAGTATGTGTGTGTACATATGCAGAGGAAATGTGAAGGGCTATTAAAAAGTATGGGGGTGGTGTTTGTGTTTGTGTGGTTATTGCAGAGGTGTTTGTGTGTGCTTACACATAGGGAGGTGTGTGTGTGTGTGTGTGTGTGTGTGTGTGTGTGTGTGTGTGTGTGTGTGTGTGTGTGTGTGTGTGTGTGTGTGTGTGTGTGTGTGTGTGTGTGTGTGTGTGCCACGGCTGGACTGGTAATCAGGTCATTTTCCCGCTGGGCCTACAGAAGTCAGGGGCCGATGATTTTGTTTTTTATTTTGTAAGGGGCTACATTTTTGTTTGTTTGGAAAAAAAAATCCTCCAGAGACCGTCCCACAATTAAGATGGGGCGGCCTATCGTTGCATCCTTAAACCTGGCTGAGCCCATCATAATTGTATTGTGGGGGTGGGGGTTTGCAAAAATGCCCAGGTCAGTTTGTGGTCCCAGTCCAGCCTTGGTGTGTGCATTTGAAGGGGCAGCCGTGGCCTAACCGTTAGGGAGTTGGTCTTTCAATCTGAGGGTTGTAGGTTTGAATCCCACCTGACCTCTCCCTACACCTGCATCCATGGCTGAAGTGCCCTTGAGCAAGGCACCTAACCCCACATTGCTCCAGGGACTGTAACCAATGCCCTGAAAAATAGTAAATGTAAGTCGCTCTGAATAAAAGCGTCAGCTAAATGAAATGTAATGTAATGTAATGGGGGGAGGGGGACTTGCCCTCCTCATCATGATCATCTTGCTTACATTACCCCAACAACACGCTCAGAGACTGCCGTCTCTGTTAAATTCCACACCTCAGCTCAGAGACAGGCGTCTATGATGTTTTGGGGAACTGTCACGTCATATGCAAAGGTGCTGGTGTCAATAGCACAAAATGGATTCCACTCTCACTCTCTCTCCGTATCACACCATCTCTTCCTCTACAGTTGCTGGCGTCAATAGCACACAATGGACTCCTCTCTCTCTCTCTCTCTCTCTCTCTCTCTCTCTCTCTCTCTCTCTCTCTCTCTCTCTCTCTCTCTACCTTTGTCTCCTGATTGCAAGATCAAACATGTCTGTGTGTAATATTCTTCATCTGTTATTGTGTCTAATATACAACTGATCCTCTTTAGCTTGAATAACTGTTATAACGCCTTTATTGCAGGGATGCATGTTGTAATAGAGCCTTCAGTCTGGATATCCCTGCTCTTACACAGGGTTTTCACACCATGGTCCCCTTTAAGTGAACAAGCAAAAAAACAAACCGACAGCAAAAGGCCTCAGTTCTGTTTTTGTTCATATTGTGAGTGTAATACAAAAAGAACTGGCTGATCTTTCTGGTCCTGGTAGGCTTTTATAATGTGCCCTCCTTAAGTGATTACACCTAGTCACAAGTGTAACTTGTAAAAACTCATAAGCGAACCGAACTGAGACCACGTCAACCAAGGTCTCAGTACGGTTTGCTTCCAAAGGGTCTGGGTACACTTTGGACTGTTCACATATGCAGCAAAAATGCTGAGTCACAACTCTGAGTTCGCTTAGGTGGCTGAAAGGGACCAGGTGTGAAAACGCTGACACACACACTCACACATGCACACATACGCACGCACGCACACTCCTGCCCTTAGCATACACATGCTTCTGTGAAGAGGACTTGCAGAAGTTGCACCATGCAGAAGTAAAAAGCAGTGAAGATGACAACTACTTCATCACAAAACAAGATTATAACCCATATACTGTACACTACTTTAGTAGTAGTTGTACAATGGATATTTACCACAAACTAACGCCTCAGGGAAAAATAAAACAAATGACTCTTTAGAAAGAATAGATTAGGGTTAATTTCTTTATTGAATAATTGAAAATAGTATGAAAGTAAAACAGCACACACAAACCATACAGTAAATGTCATATGGCAGTTATTGGCTTTTAATGGAGTACCCCTGGTCTACATGCTGCTGAGTGTGGTTATGGAGGAGTCTCCCTACTGTAGATCTAGCCTACTGTGGCCACCAGTCATAGGCTTTTAAAGGAGAACTTCTGCCAATTTCAATACGCTGTTGTATTGCTCATGCTACCCTTGACTTGTCAGGAGCCTGTGATGCTGCATTTTTCGACTCGGCCCTTTCCGAGATCTGAGCTGTTCTAATGGGGCAGGCCTACTGCATATATTATCCCAAAAGGTATCACTGTTTGCTAGTTGTCTGCTGATGTTGCATAACCTTTTGGGAATAAATAAAAATGATTTTTCGAAATGTAAACAAACGCCTGTCCCCATTACAATGACCAGGATCTCGGAAAAGGCTGAAGAAAAATACAATTCTCAGGTACTGACAAGTACAGAGTAGTGTGAGCATTACAACTGCATGTCGAAATTGGCTGAAGTTATCCTTTAATGGAGTACCCCTGCCCCTGCATGCTTCATAGTGTGTAGTTAGGGTCCTCCCTATATGCTGTGGCCACTACGTGTAGAAGGATGTGGCCATTTTGTGGAATAGGACAGCATCTGCCCTCAGATCCCTTCTCTGGTCCCCTAGCAACAATTGAACTCAGTTCTGCAGTGCACAACTTGGGGTATTCCAAGAACATTGATTAATGATGACCCTGGCTACGTTAACCAACAGGAAATGGTAAAAATGCTAATAGCCTAGATACAACAGCATAGAACAAACCAAAATAAACAAATAAAGGCACACTCTCAGAAATCTATGAACCTATGAATTGGAGGCTGTTAATTCCCCGTTATTCTTTCAAAACCATACTTGGATGACATTAATGTTATGTCATGTTAGCTAAAATTAACCATCGGGGAAACATGGCCATGGAGTCACCATGCGTGCCACCTTGCTTGGTGTGTGACCGTGGCATATGTAACTCTCACACTCTAAAGCATGTATGGACAGCCAAAAGCGGGACAGTCTTCTCAATGATTATGTGAAACAGTACACACACTCACACCGATGCAAAGCCACCAAGAATAGAGAATGTCTAATATATAACAATAGCATCTGAAATATTCTATAATAATATTCTGTGAAACAACGCATATCATTTGTCTAAAACCATCACCAATACAGAACTGAATATCAACACCCAAATCTCAATGACACATACAAAAATGAATCAACCCATTGTCATCTTAAAGGTGTACTATGTAATATTTTTAGCAGTTTATTTTCACAATTCATGCTGCCCATTCACAAATGTTAACTTTTTCACAAATATTACCACCACCAAAATCTAAGTATTCATTAATAGCACATACAAATATGGCTCCATGTCCGTCACTTTGAATTTCCAGAAATAGACATTTTATGCTGCAAAACGTACTGCATTTTAGTCATACTAGTAACTATTAGTTAGTTTGATTATTAAATATTAATTTAAGATCAAATTTGGGAATAGGCAGCACGGTTGCAATGGGTAACATAGTTGCAATACCCACTCTGGTTGCCATCCAACATACTGCACCTTTACAGTAAAGAAATATGATGAATAACAATATACATAGATTTGTCATGATTAGATGTAATCGTAGTTAGGAATTAATAAGATAATAAAGTACATAGTAAAATCAGTATTTCCACACACAGGGAGAACCCAAAGAAACCCTCACTATCCTGTGGGCTGCCAGTGATGACTTCCTCACATTAAAGGACCACTTCAGTCAATTTCAATATGATGTTGTATTGCTCACGGTACCCTTGACTTGTCAGTAGCCGTTGATGCCACATTTTTTTGGCTCAGCCCTTTCTTCGAAAGGGAGCAGCTTTTGCTTACATTTTTAAAAAAAAAAATCCTAATATAGACCTAGTCCAAATATTTTCCCAAAAGGTATTGCTGTTTGATAGTTGTCTGCTGATGTTGCATAACCTTTTGGATGATTTTGGGAATAAATCAAGATTTTTCTTTGAAATGTAAACAAACACCTGCCCCCATTACAATGACCAGGACCTCTGAAAAGGCTGAAGAAAAAAACAATCTCAGGTACTGAGAAGTCCAGATTAGTGTGAGCATTACAACTGCATGTTGAAATTGGCATCCTTAAGTCATCCTTTAACTCAGTGTGTGTTTGGAGCTCATCTCTCTTCTCCTTCTTCTTGTCGTTCTTCTTCTTGTGGAACACCTTTCCATCTGGCTGCACCCTCCAGGACAGCTGGGCATTGGCTGGCAGCCCCTTGGCCTTCAGTCTCTCCTTAATCTGAAGAAAAGACCACCACAGATCATACACAGAAATACACACGTCATTCTCAAGACATCATTTATAGAACCAGGTCTCAGATGTGTGTGTGTGTGTGTGTGTGTGTGTGTGTGTGTGTGTGTGTGTGTGTGTGTGTGTGTGTGTGTGTGTGTGTGTGTGTGTGTGTGTGTGTGTGTGTGTGTGTGTGTGTGTGTGTGTGTGCGCGCGCGTGTGCGTGCTGGGCTCACCTGCTTTAGGAAGGCTTCCTGCACGCCAGGATCTTCCACGTCCACGTCAGAAGCCATCTCCATCTCCACTCTCACGATCTGAGTCCTTTTCACTACAGGGCAACACACACACACACACACACACACACACACACACACACACACACACACACACACACACACACACACACACACACACACACACCACACCACACCACACCACACCACACACACACATGGGTAAGATATGGAGAAAGGTGACTAAGGTGAGGTAAGATGCTGTGAGGTTAGATGAGGTGGAATAACAGACTCACCATTGCTGATGATGTCAACAGAGCTGCTTACTGTGGATGCCATTGGACGATCTTGTCTTTGTCCACTGCACTGGTACCGACCTGCCTCTAGGGGGAGTGTGATGGTGATGTTCTGGTTGGTCTTACCAGGCACTGGGATGTTGTCCTTTAGCCAGCTATAACGCCAGTCAGTGTAGTGTGTTATATTACACTTCAGAGTGATTTCATCTCCAGAGTAAAAGGGAGGAGGAGGAAACACCACCATTGTAGCATTGGGGAGATCTGAGGAATGAAGACAAAGAACAGCCCATTCAAGAAGACAAAAACGAAGGGGAAAAAAGAAAAAAAAATATTAGTCATCAACAGACATTTTTCTTTCAATTTTCAGGATATTAATCATTACTTACCATTGCTGATGATGTCAACAGAGCTGCTTACTGAGGATGTGGTTGGACGATCTCCTCTCTCTCCACTGCACTGGTACTGACCTGCCTCTAGGGGGAGTGTTATGGTGATGGCCTTACTGGTCTTACCAGGAATTAGACTGTTGTTCTTCAACCAGACATACTGATGCCAGTCTGAGTACTCTGGTATGTCACACCTGAGGGTGACGTCATCTCCAGAGTAAAAGGGAAGAGGAGGAGACACCATGTCCACTGTAGCATTGGGAAGAGCTGAGGCATGAAGACAAAGAACAGCCACAGTTACTCTGGCAATGTCCATAGCCCAAAAATAACAAAGTTCAGTGTTGAAATGATCTGAAAAGTGCACCAAAACCAAGCAACACCTTTTACAACTCCAAGGTGACACAACCACCAGTCTAGGCATACTGAGGGACACAAAATCCCTGTGCTCTGATAAAACCTTCATGACCAACATGGCATTATGCAACTGCATCTGGATAACGCCCAGACTTCCCTGCTACTGTCTATCGCATGGGTGCACTACAACTTTACATGTTAACTTGTGCTCTACAATGCCCTGTGATATGTTAGGGTAAGCGGTGGTTTGGGCAGGGAGTTTTTTTGGCCATCAAATGATCATAGCACATCATATGGTGAGGAGAGATTCTGGGGTAGGCCATGGCATTTTGAAGTTAGCAAATGTCGAACTAATAGTGAAAAACACAGCCAATACAAATGAATGGGGCCAAAGTGAAAGAGCCAAGTAATTGGTTGGTTTTCAGCACTAACCAAGCTCAAACAAGTGGCTGTAGGACCACCACTGGCAACAAGCAACATATTCCTGATCCACTGTCCATCCACCACCTGTTGGAGTACTTCTTTGGCTGACTCGGAACAGCTACCTGTAAAGGGCTCTGCATAGTTTACGTGTGTAATTTGGCGCATTTGGCGTGAGAACCATTAAAATGTGGCAGACCATTCATAGTCAAAAGCGCCATTTACAGGCGTTTGCTTGCATTTTCGGAAGTGTGCCCTCTGCTGTTCATGAGAGAAACTGCAGAAATTAACGGCAGGATCAGATGCAGCGGCTCTAGAGATGTACCGGTAGTTCTAAAATAGAAAGCCAAACACAGCTGCTGTAGGGCTACTGAACGTCTGACTTATGACTTATCACAATGAAACATAGATTTTTGTTGTAGCTTACATTGTCAGACCATTCCAAGACCATGTGAGAGCATTGTTCTGGCTGAAGAATTCATAAATAGATCGCCAAACACAACGTGCTTTACTGAACAAAGTAAACAATTGCAGGGTCCCTTCTGTAGTCCAGTAGCTGTATCTCTTCTGGCAACTCCTGCTCTGTCTGCCTACCTGCATGGTCGCTGCTGGTGGACGCACGCCAAGTGTGGGGTGCACGACCTCGCGCCGCGCTAGCTTGCGGAGGGGTGTGTGACGTCATTTTGAGTGCACGCCATCGTCGCCAGGGAGGTATGAATGAGGTTACCGCCAGTTACGCTAACTGTGAATCCGCCTTAAGGCTTCAAACAACCAGAGGTAAAAGTAAAAGTACTTTTGTGGTGTAATTACAACACTAGCACATGGCATTACATAGCTTTTACACCATTTACTCCATTGTACTTAATGAGATATAGGGGCCTATAGACTGTGTTATTACTGAACCTAACAAGGACCCTCCACAAACTTCATCCAACCAGTGCAGAGTTAGCTGATCGTAAGACAAGTACACAGGTCTACTGGTTACTCAGATAAGTTATTTGTGTTGGAAGGAAACTGTGTTTCTTTTTTTTACTTTTACTTTTACTTTTGAAACCTCTGCAAACAACACTGGCTAGTGAAAGACTGTAGACCTGTAAACTTGTCTGTGCCTTGGTTTGATGAATAAGACCTTTGTTATTATATATCTGGAGTATGGAGAGTTTTCATGCTTATTTAGTGCTGAAAACCAACCAATTACTTTGATCTCTCACTTTGACTCCATTCATTTGCATTGCCTGCGTTTTTCACTAAAAGTTCAAAATTAGCTAGCTTCGAAATGCCATGTCTATCCCAGAATTGCTCCTCACCATATACAGAACATGATGTGCTATGACCATTTGAAAGTAAAATGTTTATTTTACACCAATCCATCCCTTTAACGTGCAAAGGCGTTGCATCCACAACACAGAATGCACCAGCGTGAAATACCAACACCTTTGTGTAATGCCTCTCTGTTATGACATGCCATTGGAACACTGACCATAGCAGAGCCATCTCTGGGTCATTACCTGATGCTTTCCTGTCTCTCTCTCTATCAACCATTTCCTGTCTTCTCTATACTGTCCTATCTCTTGTCAAAATTCCATCATGTTTTAGTTGAGATTAAATTGTGAAAAAATATTATAGCATCTATTTCAGAGTAAACTTAAATAAATGCAAATAGAGTATTTGCAACACTGTGGAGAGTCAAATTACTCTAAAGTAAGAGTGAAATTCTGAACATGACCAAAGTAATTTCACCTCTACAGCAAGATGGTTGTCCACCCACTCTGCTCCATTTACACAAGGAGGAAAATTAATGCTATTTTGAGTGGGACCAAATGTTATCTGATATAGAACTAATTTGAAATATTTAGGAGTTATATTAACACAGATATTTCCACTGTGTACTGTATCAGTAATTCGTCCTAAAAGGTAGCGCCGGTTTTAAGCGGAGATTAACAAGTTCATCACTACTCTATTTGGCATGACAGGCAGTGCAAGCAGCTCAATTTTCACACAAGAAGTGCCAATATGTGCCGCCTTTTGGCTACTGCCATAGCTCGACCACCCCTAGCAATGGCATTTAGCCTCAAATATGCCTTAAATGTTGACTTTCAGAGAGGAGGATACCGCACACTCACTCTTGTCCATCGTGCTGAATTTTATTTACAGAAACAACATTGCAGTAAATAAAATTCAGTATGATGGACAATTTTGAGAAAGGCCACACTGGCCGAAACGTTGTTTCTGTAAATAAAATTCAACACGGTGGACAAGAGTGTGCGGTATCTTCCTCTCTGAAATTGATCTTGCACCTGCTACCTGCACCTCGAAACCTCAGGTGTGTGTTGGTTTCCTCTTTCAAATGCTGACTTACCATGGTAGTCAATGCCAAGAGGCTTGCTGATGTAGGGTGTCACTGAAGAGCTGCCTCTACGCCTGTGGCACTGGTACTGACCCGCATCTTCTGGGAGTGTGATGGTTATGGTCTGACTGGTCTCGCCAGGAACTGGGCTGTTGTTCTTTATCCAGCCATACTGGTGCTGGCCTGTGTACCTGGGTATGTCACACCTGAGGGTGACGTCATCTCCAGAGTAGAAGGGAAGAGGAGGAGACACCACCTCCACTGTGGGGAGAGCTGAGAAATGACGAAAAATAATAATTTCAATAAACATGACAACACTTCCATCTTAGAAACATTGCTAAGGTACACAACTTTGTCTCCCAACAAAACGCTGAAAAAATTGTTCATGCCTTATAAGTAGATTAGATAACCGTAATTGGTATGCTAAAGAAGTAAATTTACAAAATACAGCTCATTCAGAATTCTGCAGCAAGAACTTTAACAGAGACCAGAGGTACAGAGCGAATCACTCCAATTCTGGCAGACCTACACTGGCTGCCTGTCCTTTGTAGAATTGACTTTAAGATACTGCTGACATAACCTGGTTCTCACGCGATCTGGAACATTGTCAATAGCTTAGCACTGTAAAGGCGCAGGTGTGTTCAAAACAGCTCGAACCTGATTGGAGAATTCACATGTTTTTTTTTTTTTTTAAATCACGTACTACTTCAACCGCTGACTTGTTTATACCCTGCCCCGCGATTCTGATTAGACAGGCTGTGAAATATCTGATTCCGTTCGGGCTCATCTAAGATTTCCAGACCCTCGTGCAAGCTCATGAAGTTTAAATAAGATGCACAAAACACAAAAGGTCTGCGTGAGAGCTAGGCTACTGCTGACAGTGTTCAAAGCCTTAAACATTCTCGCTCCCTGTTTACATCTCTGACATGCTGTCTTTTTATGCTCCTGTTGTTGAGCTCTCAGATCTGCAGATGCTAGACTGTTAAGAATTCCCACCCCCATCTCAACCAAAGAAGTTTGGTTAAGCTGCTTTTGAAATTTACAATCAGTTAAAGGGACACTGTGTGAGATTTTTAGTTGTTTATTTCCAGAATTCATGCTATCCATTCACTAATGTTACCTTTTTCATGAATACTTACCACCACCATCAAATTCTAAGTATTCATTATGACTGGAAAAAATGCAGTTTTCATACATGAAAAGGGGGATCTTCTCCATGGTCCGCCATTTTGAATTTCCAAAAATAGCCTTTTTTAGCTGCAAAAATGACTCTACTTGGACCATACTAGAAAATATTTGTTTATTACTTATTAAACTTTCATGTAAAGATCAAATTTTGCAATAGGCAGCCCAGTTTCAATGAGCAGCATAGTTGCAGTACCTTTTTTGACCATTTCCTGCACAGTGTCCCTTTAAGGCCAATGATCATTCAGTAGTAGCACACATCAGGGTGGTGCACACAACTAATGCCACTATTTTATGGATGAAAATATATTTAATTCCCCAGTGGATTACAAAAGAAGCATATTCATTGCTGTAATGCCATTAATTGACACATTTACAACCCAAAAAGAAACAAATAATATGAAGAAAAAGACAAATTCCATTTAAAATCTCAAAACATTCGAACATGTACTGTACATGTCTCTGGTTCTCTGAATTAGTGGAGAGAGACTGCTCTCCTAAGGGGTTGACTCATCCTACTGAGTATAATCACAAATACATTTACCATCCCTGACGAAGGCCGGACAAGGGCGTGGCACCCGGTTACGAGAGGTTTGAAGTGCCTCAGACCCAGAAACACCGTTAGCAGTTCCAGGTAGTTGATGTGACACACGGTCAACTGGGGAGACCAGGTACCGCTGACACCAAGGCCGTCTAGCAACGCTCCCCATCCAGTGAGGGATGTGTCCGTACAGAGAACTTTGCGAGAGGGTACCGTCCCCAGTGGAGATCCTCTGCTAAAGATATCCTGCTTCCTCCAAGGCACCAGGGAGGAAAGACAGCTACCGGATACCGTAACTGTAAGGCGCCTGTGACGGACTGGGCATAAGCGCAGAGTGTTAACCCACTGTTGCAAATCTCTCATGAAGAGATGGCTGAGAGGAACCACATGGATACTTGAAGCCATGAGCCCCAGTAGGCGTAAAAACATGTAGAACGGAGGCCGCTGTGAGTGCCGAAACCGCATCAAGCAGGCCCTGAAGGCCTCCACCCTCACAGGGGACAGGTAGGCCCTGTATGCCACCGAGGGATATACTGATGAATACGACATTCTGTGCCGGCAGGAGTGAGCTCTTCTTCCAGTTAATGGTGAACCCCAAACCTTGCAGGTGGGTTACCAAGAGATATGTGTGTGCCCTGGCCTGGCTCACAGCTCAAAAGATCATCCAGATAGGCTACGACTCGGACACCCTGCTCGCACAGCGGGGGGAGTCCTGCCTCCAGGCAGAATGCGAACACGCGGGGGCTCAGGGCTAGCCAGAAGGGAAGCACCATGAACTCTTAGGACACACCCTCGACTGCAAAGCATAGGTATTACCTATGCAGAGGGTATATGTGGATTTGAAAATAGGCATCCTTCAGGTCAACTAAAGTGAACGAGTCATTATGATGCACAGAGCGCATGACAATCGCCGCGGTCATCATTTTTAAAACGAAATACTCTAAAGAAAGAGTTTAGGCGTCTGACGTCAAGGATAGGCTGCAGGCCACCATCTGTTTTGGAAGGAAGTATCTGCTATAAAAACCCGACTTTGCCTCTGAGGGGGGAACGACACGGATCTCTGCTTTAGCGAGTAACGTCGAAATTTCTTCCCTTAAAGTGTGTGCTCGTTAACCAAGGACCACCGAGAGGACCACTGAGTAAAACGCAGGGGAACGCCTGTTGAATTGCAGACGGTAACCTCTCACCACTTTATTCAGGATCCAGGCGGAGTTTGTGCATTTAGGAATAGACACGAGCAGACTCGTGGTGCTGAACCACTCTGCCGCGTTGTGACTGAGTATTGTCCCAATCCTCATCCTCTGAATCGGGTTCGGTTTGTGGACGAATAGATTCAGCTAATTTAGGTAGCGTTGCAAGTCTGTGCCTGCACATTTTCACTAAAAAATTGCTGCATGGTTCACATGAGCCACCAACTAATGCCTCCCAGGCGTGGGCTATGCCCAGGCAAACACAACACGTGTCGTGTTCTCTTACTAGAAGTCCTACGTCCAGTCATCATATACACCATTGAGGGATAGGATCAGGGGTCTAAATTAACGCACGCCAACACGCCAAATGCGGGTGAAAAATCATTTTGGCTGGTAGAAAAAATCATCCACTAGCCAAATTGGCCGGTAGCGCGCGCCCGACTGAACGTTTAACAGCTGCCCGCACAGATCTGTAGCTGCCGTCTGATGAACGTTAAAACGTCGCCTACATTACCCATGAACATTAGTCCTACCGTCATGATGTAGCCCACACCCATTGGCTGACCGTTAATCACAATAAGGCAGCCTCACATCCATTGGCTGCGTGTTTGATACCCGCGCGCTGGAACTAGTGTTGATAAAATATGTTCAATGAGCGGACTAGCGCGGATTACTTTGGTTTTGTAGGTTTTGGTCAGATGAAAAATAATGTGGCAGTGGTTAAAGCACGGTTATGTGTCGATGAATGCAAGTAATAGCAGAGTAACTGTTGTGACGGTGAAATAGAGAATTGGTGGAGCGAAAGCGGCGTGAGGAGTGGAGGGACAGGACAGCTGATTGTCAAAACAGTGTCGTTGCCGTCAGAAGCCTTCTGATATTTGCGAGGTCCTTGCAACTACAAACGATGGAGTTGTCGTTTCCTAATAACGCCCACGCCATCGCAAAGACCCTGCAAGAGTTTGACATGGATATACGAGTAAGTGAAAAAAAAGATAACAAAAACTAGTAAAGAAAGTAACAAAGTAAGCATGGTGTCCGTGGTGTTATTGGATATCTAGTTGACATAGCGTAACGGTAATTGTCATTCCAAGCGCATCGTAAGTAAAGCTAATATTAATTTGACCTGGAGGAACTTGAAGGTGTCACGCAGCAGCAGCATAAACACACAATGCAGACATCATTCACGCACTGTGTAGGTGTGTGTGTGTGTGTGTGTGTGTGTGTGTGTGCGTGCGCGCGGGGGTGTCTCCTGTCCTCCTCTCCGTCTCCTCCCTTCATCTCTTTCCCCCTTCACCTGTCTTCTGTGCATTGTCCATGGTATTTGGCCCACTGTGTGTGAAGTGATGCTGTGTAGGGGATATGTGGTTTTGCAGTGTTTGGTTGTGTGTGTGTTTATAGTGTATGTTGAAAGTCTGGTATGTGTGTGACATTAGTGTTGAAGGCATGCTGTGTTTGTGTGAGTTGTAGGCCTATACTGTATGAGGTTTGGGTGATGGTGTGTGAGGTAATAGGCTAGTGTTTGTCTGTCTGTGCAGTATATGGAAATGGAATGAAAAATAATGAAATGCAGGTAATAAAAATATAATTGTTGAAAGTCTGGTATGTGTGTGACATTAGTGTTGAAGGCATGCTGTGTTTGTGTGAGTTGTAGGCCTATAGCCTACTGTATGAGGTTTGGGTGATGGTGTGTGAGGTAATAGGTTAGTGTTTGGCTGTCTGTGCAGTATATGGAAATGGAATGAAAAATAATATTGAGTAAGGTAAGCGTACCCATTAAGCCCACCAAAATCTAAATTTCTTTATTTTTCAATCATCTTCAAATATTTTTTTTGTGAAATATTTTGTTAAATAGTAAGATTTACCTCTCTTCTCAATGTTTGTCACTGAGTTGATGGATATTTCAAAGTACAATATGAAGATTTTTTACGAGAAAAGTGAAAAGTCTGACTGGGCTTAAATGGTACCATTGGTACCATTTAAGCCCACTTGTGTTCCAAATAAGCTCATATAGTTATTTCTCTATCAAAATACCTGGTGAGGTGTGTGAATTGAGTTTAAACAGTGGAGCCTACATGGCATAAATGGTTTCAGACCAAAAATGTAAGATTTGTTCAAAAAATAGTGCATAAAACCAAATTAAATATTACGGCATCTTTTACTTCATATACTTCATAAAATTCTTCATCCAAACAGAGCATTTTTTTTTTCTTATTGATTATTGTTAGTTCATTACATTACGCCTTTTAAACCAACAACTTGGGATTGTACAGCACTTTTTATGTCCCTCAAAGGCATTTTTCATAAGCATGCATGCAAACTTGCATGCATTTCAATGGGGTGTACCATTTAAGCCCACCTTGTACCCATTAAGCCCGCCTATACAAAAAGCTATTTTATGGAAATAATCAACTCCACAAAACATTTCATGATGCATTTCTTTAAAGACCAATGCCAAACAAACTGGAATATGCTTAGAATTCATACCTAACCACCTTAAGTCTTACGGTATAGTAAGATAAAGATGGTGTGTGGTTGTATCAAGAAAATATCGGCGTGTGCTCGCTCATAAAACACATCTTTCCATTTGAAGGGAAATGCTATAATTTAGTAAAACACTGCATGTATATATATAAAAATCATTAAATTTACCTCTTAGTTTACTAAATATGAAAGTATTTTCAAAACATTTGACTTAAACTAGCTGATATTCTATGATTTCTGACATGTCCCAAAACAGCAAAGTTTTGAGGCAACTTCTTGTCAGTAGTCCTGAGACTGGATTCACTTGGACGGGAATAACTCGACGATAAAAAATGTGATTTGTTTGCAATAAAAAACATTTTGTCAGTTACTAGACCCTTTAATTGGATAAGGTGATGAACAACAAAATTCACCTTTTCCTTTTCTTTTAATTAACCTCAAAGTTGAAAGTGGGCTTAAAGGGTACATGGGCTTATTGGGTACGCTTACCTTATAATATTTATATTGTTTATCTGTGTTGAGGACATAGCCTAGTTTAATAAAATAATTAAAAGCAACATAATTAACGCATGGTTTATTTTGGTGAGAAAAAAATGGCTAGTTGACCTTCCATTTGGCTAGTAAGAAAAAATGTCTACTAGCCAAATTGGCTGGTGGTGGAAAAAGTTAATTTAGAGCCCTGGATAGGATGCTTAAGTGGACTTTTTACTCTGTGGGACGCTCGTGCAATCCCAACAGTGACAAAGTGAAACCTAGGGAGTTAGCCACAGCTAGTGTCACAAGTGGACCAGGCCAAGTTCTGTGCTACTTTTAGGAAGTTTGGGCTATTTTTAACAGTGTGTCACAATTACTAATAGGGCTGCACGATTATGGAAAAAATCATTATCACGATTATTTTGATCAAAATCACGATTTCGATTATAATCACGATACCAGTCCGATACCACCTTAGCCAATATCTACAGTTACGTTCAAGCCAACTATTCGACACTAGTCCACAAAAGTAGATTGCCGAGTGCGTCGCATCATCAGCTGTGGTTACTCGCTATGGAAATAATCATAGCTGATGATGAGACGCACTCGGCAATCTACTTTTGTGGACTTTAGTGTCAAATAGTTGGCTTGACCATAACTGTAGATATTCTCAAGGTAGTAGCTTCACAAAACACATTCTGCAGACCTTTCAAGAATACATGAAGGGCTTTGGACACTTCGGTTTATGTGTGGATACCCTCAACATATTACGAGGTACGTTTGACGTTGTTTTGAGCTGTGCAAGACTTTAAAATGTTGTGTTTTTGAAATGTGTGTAACCGCCGAGAAACGATGCCCGCAATCTATCATATTGCATAGCTGATATGGCTAACGAGGCTAACGTGATATTATCAAACTTTCTCAAAACGCATCCTTTTGCCTTGATTTTGCTCTAGAGTGACTGTATTTCATCCCAAACATGCAAAAATAAGGCAAACTTGTTCCAACTCCGGATAAATCCTTTAAGGAAGTTTGGGCTATTTTTAACAGTGTGTCACAATTACTAATATTTTGCAGTGTTTTTAACCCGTGTGTTTTTTAACTGAGTGAGTGTTTTTCACTTAGTGTTTAGTGGTTTTACCAAACTTGTTTGCAGTGCATTTTAAGTTTTTACCTAACCTGCTTGCAGGTAACGATTTGCCCAAGTCACTTAATGAGCACCTGGACTTGGCTTTCCACCAGAGTTATCCAAATGCCTCTCCCCACTCTGGCTACTAATTGAGGATGCCCATATATGGGTGCAGCTTCCTGTGAGCTGTGACTGGGACCAGAGCCATACAGAGGGAGAGTCGGGCAATCTCCACTGTGTCCTAAGGCTTACTTCCGCATTAGCAAAATTAGCTGTTTAGCGTCTCATAACTGCTTAGCGTTGCGAATGTTACTGCCTAGAAGTGGGCGTAGCACACAGCAAATGCAATGCGATGCAATGCAGGGAATATGATAAGACTTGCTGTCCGTAGTAATAACTTCAGATAAACATCACAGATGGTAAAACTGTTGTGATTATCATTACCGAGACAGTTGATAGTTTACATATTTGTGGTGATTACCCCACTGTATAGTTCGTTAGTCCTTATTTTTGGCTTTTAATGTGGTGGTTCTATGTTGAGTCTATGGAAAGACAGCCGCTTTAGGCACGACGTCGATCTCGTTGAAAGGCGGGGCTGCAATGTAATTCCTGGTCCTCCATTTGCGCAACTCTCCCTCTGTATGGCTCTGACTGGGACTAATTTGACACCCTTTAGTCTGTGCATTGAGTAATGAACAATTATCAGGGCTATGCCTGTGTGCTGCAATTATTCACACTAATGTGTCTAACCGCCCCCACCTGTACAGAGGGGTATAAAAAGGCCAGTCAGCAGGAAAGCGCACCAGAAGAGGATCCCCTGTCGTCGTTGCTGCTGCCAAGTCTGTTGCTCTGCTCTGCTCTGCTCTGCTCTGCTCTGCTCTGCCCTGCTGCTGCTGCGAACCCCCGACGACGCGGCAAACCCCCGACGGCACGGCGAACCCCCGAAGCCGCTGCGAACCCCGGACGACGCGCTTTCCAGTCCTTTGCAGAGAAAGGGGTATTACACACCCGATGGTCCAAGCATTGTAAGATGGTTGTAAGCGTGGGATGTTCCTTGACTAGTAAAGCCACAGCTTCAAAATATCCCAATTGCCGAGAGGAAGCCGGTGAAAACTGTACTTTATACGAGTTGACATTTTATTTTTGTATCCTGGATATGTGCAAACTCAACCCCATTGCAACTAAATAGAACATTTCATATGATTCTCCCGTTTGTCCTTATGCAGTCGCTGGCGAACGAGCTCTGTCTCGCTGTCAACAAACTGGCAGCGTCGGCGTCACACGTTGATGATGTCACAGCGACTTTTTATTTTAAAAATTAGAAGCGCGACGAAACCTGCATGTTATGACGGCAGAGATGACCATACATGTCATGGGTGGTGGCGTACCATAAAGAAAAAAAATATTAACAGTTTAGTTTGTGCCTTCAACTCGTTGCCCAAAGGAAGATGTTACTTGGATATGACAAAACCAAATATCTTCGGGAGGGCTCCAAATGACACAAAACTATCATGGGTCACTAGAACATGATGTAATAATGTGGAATCAAGGGCCCAATGTCAAAAAAACGGTTTTCTCCTTTAAGAGACAGCACGAAGACTACTCTTATTCCAGTCACGATAAGCTCCCGCTTAGCTTCCCCGGGTAAGATGGTCGACTAGCAGAGAAGAATACTCGTATTCGGTCTAGTCTTCAAACTTACCTACTTCTCTGCTTTCGAAGATAGTCCGGGAGTTGAAGACCAAAGTTTTACTTTGGTAATTCAGTGTCCTTAACTGTTACCACCCAGGTAAGGTTCTCGTCAGACAGAAAGTAAATCGGTAAATCGGTGTTGTCTCATGAAAGCGAAGGATGGAAAGAGAATATGTGCCTGTGCGCGCTGCATTTTATAGCCCCCGAGGACGTCGGGAAAGGCCAGCCTTTTTGCCTTCGGCAGGGATGGTAAATGTATTCGTGATTGTACTGAGTAGGATGAGTAAACCCCTTAGGAGAGCAGTGGAACGGACGACTGAAAGAGAACAACATTTTATGTACAAACTATATTCTGCTGATGTAACTTATTGGTCTCACCTTCATAGCAGACAAAGTAGTAAAGCATATGACAGGGTGCACCCTTCCACCCGTCCAAAAGCATTTGAACACAGAAACCGTGTAACATGGAGTTGTGGCTCGGTTCTCCATATGACCAGCTGCGAATGGAGGAGTTGCTGCCATCTGACCACTCCAAGGCGTCCCTGAATAGGCCGATCCAGACTACTGCGCGTTCCCCTAACATGCTGGTTATCTGGTTGGCTATCTGGTTGTTCTCTGCATTGTTCCTCACACTGGCCAGGTCTCTGTAGTGGTGTCTGCAGTAACTTTGAGCATCTGACCAGGTCTTCGCTAGAGAGACTAGGGAATAGCTTCTTCCTGTGATAATGAAGATGTCAGGGTCAAAAGGGAACATGTAATCAGTAATGCATTACAGTTTTTGAGTAACTTGCTCAACACTTATTATGACTTTGCCTGATTATCATGACTTTGAAATCTCTTCAAGACTTGGTCTGACCAAGAGCATAACAATGAACATTCTTAAACGGCATGGTTGGTTGACCCATCTGTATAAAAGACCCACCTCCCTTGGTTTGCTACTGGTCGAGGGAAGAACAGGCTTAGCCAAAGTTTAAAACAAACATTTCTTAGTCCCAATAGAACGTCTCTGCTTGAACTACATCACTGCCTTGAACACGCCTCTATCCAGGATAGTTGGAAATGCTCAAAGTTGATTTGAACAAGCTCTTTTCCTGAGTGAGTGTAGCTGAGCCGAAGGTGTTGTGTCACTGCGAGGGTGGAGCCTGGCTAATTATGACCAAGAAAATGGCACTTTTCATACTGTTTACATGTCCACCATTTTGAATTTAGCAGCATTTTGAGCTGCTAAACTTACTTTGGTCATACTAGAAAATATTAGTATATTGTTTGGTAAATATTCATGAAAAGATCAAATGTCGCAATAGACAGCACAGTTTCAATGAACAGCATAGTTGAAATACCTAGTCTGGCCACCATCCTATACATATTGCACCTTTAAGAGGTTTGAAAGTGCTCAATTACAAATTACAAATGTTTGTAAATGAGTAAGGAACACTGGCAATACAACAGAAGAATAGTAATACACTGAGGAGGAGCAAGAGCACAGAGAAAAAGAGAGAGAGAGAAAAAGAGAAAGCAGTATAAAGGTGGGAGTGAGATGGACATGGAGATGCATCTGTTCGAACACTTCGAGGTAGAAAAAAACCCATAGTGGCCGTGGCAAAGGCTAGCGCCTGTGTGCGTGTGCTTGTGTGTGTTATATCTCACCGGTGTAGCAGATGAAGTTAAATCTTGCGTGGCATGGGTAGTCGGACCATTGGCTTTTGTATATGACGACACATTCCTCATGCTCACTGTTAGGTTGACCATGATCCCAGTTCCGGAACTCTGTCTCATTGACTCCATAGAAACCCTCATCAGCCAGAGACCACTGCCAACTTCCCTGCTTCAGCCCAATCCAGGCCGTCCTATTCTCATCAAAACCTGCACCCTGCATCTCTCTCCTGATCTCATCTATTTCTGCCTCATTGTGTATGGTGGCCAGGTCAGTGAACTCCTCTCTGCAGTACTGCTGAGCTTCTGTCCAGTTCTTCAGCTGTTTCACCACATGGAACTGATGTGGCACAGATGAGGAGGGACCACACACACCTGAGGGGGGGGGGGGGGGGGGGTGGTTGGTAATAACAGAAAGAGACTGAAGCTCATAAAATAACTTGATTATTTATTATTTTTAACGGAGCAATATGTAGAATTAAAAGTATAATTAATCACTGTCCCGAGTCAGCGATGCTTATTTGAGTCAACAGTAAGTGAACGGCGATTCTCACGGTGGATGTCTCTTTCAGACGATAGTTTGATATCATACACGCACACGCACACGCACACACAAACACACACACACTGTATACTGTAACCTACCTAGGGTGAGCAGGAGGAAACGCCACCCATAAGCCATCACTGGAAACAAAAATGATAAAAACAATACATTTAATATTTACTTATCTGCAAACCATGGAATTTGAGTCAAAACATTGTGTCTTAATATTCAGCTGGTCGCGAGAAAGTGTGTGTGTGTGTGTGTGTTTAGAAGTTGCATGGGCTTGCAGCCAAAGGGTCACAGGTGTACCTCCCTTGTGTTCCTGGGTAGATGACAGATAGGCACCAAAAACATTTTTTTCACAAAACTTTGTTTATGAGGGGAAAAAAGTATATGTCTACGTAGTGCAGCAATTTACCTTTCCAAAAAATCCAAGTGGTCACAATATTGGTCTATTAATTGATTATTTATTTACGTTGATGAACCAATTTGCTGAAAATATGTCCTTTGGTGTGACGTTAAGATATATATATATATATATATATATATATATATATATATATATATTAAGTAATGTAGAAATGGCTTGATGGAGTTTTATGATCATTATTACACTCTTCATATAATTCTTACATTTTTTTAAAGTCTTAATTAAATGAGAAATAACCATAACCATTTAAGAATTTTTTTTCCCATTAGAGGTGAGCTTATTAGAAACCTTTGAGGAAATACAGGGATATCTTTCTTTTTAAATGTTCAAAATTGTCTGAATTTATACTAACATTTCAGGGATGATAATTTGTTCTTCCCTAATGCAATATTCAGTGTTTATCAAATATACAAGATATCAAATATACAAGAATGATATGTGTTGAGTCATTTCGAAGATAATTAAAGAAAATCTTATTACAATGGGATTTCTCATAGGCATGGTTTTGCATGTCTCTTATCTCTTTTCATGTTGACTGTGCTATCACTGTTACAAGTTTACACAGTGCACAGCGCAGAGATGTATGCATACAAAAAGGAAGAATACATTTCACAGTGTAATTCTGAAAATAATTCACTTCAAAGTTAAGTGTTATTACATAGGCACCATGGTCATCAATAGGCCTATGTGTGTAAGAACAAGTGAAAAAACAAATCGGTCAGTTTGTCAAAGAGGAGACTGTAGATATGCGCACCATAGTAAAAAGTATGCATCACACCATGCTTCTGAATGATATGAAGGGGAAATACGGACGGCACATAGCCTACGTCTCTTTCCTCAATAATGCACATGCCACATATCATTCTTGTTAAGCAAGCCGTTCCATGACCATGTTTAGCACCCGAGACAATTGTTGTTTTCCTCGCACGACGACAGCGGCGTCGGCACAGTCCGAAATCTGTAAAACTCCACTGTAAAAATGGGAATGGGACCGTAAAGTCCAGAATAGCTGCACACCGGAGCGGCTCAAAAGACGGCAGTCTAAAACACCTACCACGCCAGAGAGATTAATGTTTACAGCATGCAAACGCTGTTCATATTTAGTAGGTCTGCTCTGCTGAGCAACAGGTGGAGAGGCGAAGTGACTGGAGGGCAGTCTGAAAGCGTCTGTCAATCGAACGCTATGGTGAAGCGCAGCCCCAAACCCCAAATCCATATTTTGAGAATAGATTAACCTGCGATATTTTCTTTGTCGCGCGATAAGAGTCTCACATTATCGCAGCACGTTAACGCCGATAACGGCCCACCACTAGTCTTTACTCAACTGGGGAGGACGTCCTTCCCAGGAGAGGAGATCTCGTGTCTCTGTCACTGCTGCTGCCGTCTGGCCTGTGCGTTGTACTCTGTCTGAGTTTAAACCTCTCGTCTTTTCCTGGTGTCCAGAAATGGACACTGGATGATGTCATTTGCCTGATGTTTGAGATTCGGCTGCTGGATTTGCATAGACAGGCGACAGGCGGACAGCTAATAGTCAGTGAATGCACCACGCCACTCATTACTCAACTCATTTGCATGTAGGTATCGATTACTAGCCTGGGCTTCTTTGTTGTTGCTATTTTGTAACATTATAGAAACTTCCTCAACTGGGATCTTGGGCCTATACGCATTACGCATTATGCATTTGTCTTCACACACACACACACACACACACACACACACACACACACACACACACACACACACACACACACACACACACACACACACACACACACACACACACACACACACATGGGAGGGGACTGAGGTACCCTGAGCATGGTACTCTACTGTCCGCCATCCTCATCCATGACTGAGGTACCCTGACTCTACTGTCCCCATCCTCATCCATGACTGAGGTACCCTGAACATAGTACTCTACTGTCCCCCATCCTCCATGACTGAGGTACCCTGAGCATGGTACTGTCCCCCGTCCTTCTCTTCTGTTGAGGCTCCTCTAAAATACTAACTTTGCTGGTCTATGAAGTGTGTAGGGATGTAGTCGAGACCGCTTAGTCTGAGACCAAGACAATACCAAGACCAGAGGCTATCGAGACCAAGACCAAGACCAAGACAGACCTGTTGAGACCGAGACCAAGTCGAGACCAAGACCAAGACAGGGCGAAACCAAGTCAAGACTAGACCCTAGAATAGCTCTAGAGTGCTAGAGATTGTGAACTGTGAACTAAAGAACAAAAGTACCATAATTAGGTCAACTCTATGGCCTAAAATAAATGTGCTTTAGTACAAACTAGACAAAATACACCACAGGACATCTTTTTTTAACATTGTGCCATGATAAGATTTTGTGGTGAGCATGGGTTACTTGATTTGTACCCAAATCCTCGCAAGACCGCCACGTCTGAGACCAAGACAAGACCAAGGAAGACTGGTCTTAAGACCAAGACCGGTCTCGAGCGCTACAACACTTTAAGTGTGTTTTTCATTTGTGTTCAATGTGTAGTGCACTACACTCGCTCCTACCCCTTTGGCTGCGAGCTCAACTACTTGACCATCACACAACGCTGTCACACCCCGTCACACAAACAAACACACACCCTCTCTCTCCCAACACACACACCCTCTCCCTCCCAACACACACACCGTCTAACTCTCGAAGTCTGTCTGTCTTTCTGTCTCTCTCGCTCTCTCTTATGCACATGCGTTAAATTGTCCTAATTTCGTTATCTTATTGACCAATAAGTAACTCCTTACCTGTAGAGCTGAGTCTATACTGTAACCGTACTGTATTGTCACCAAAATGGAAATGACCAAAATCTAAATCTGTCATTTAAGACTCTCAGTAATATCATAGCGATGTTGTTATGGTGTAGTTGTCATGGCGATGTCGTTGTGGTGTAGTTGAGTCTTTTCAGCAAACAGTGAGTGGGCCCAGTAGCCCATGGATGAAAATGTCACCTACTTTACATTCGACTCTGTGTGACTAACTGACCAGGTCTCAGTCATAACAACAGCTGTTAATGACACCTAATTTACATTTTACTATGTGAGATTAACTTACCAGCTCTCAGAGCTCTCAGTTTGTTTAAATGAAAATCACTCGTCAAAATGTTTCTGGAAATGCCCTTACCTGGCCAGGTGGGTAAAGTGTCCTGTCTTGGAGAACACCTGCGGTGCGTTAGAGGGTCTGTGGTCAGTGGAGGATGTTGTTTCCAGGAGAGCTTGCGTGTTAAAGAGTCTTTGTTCAGCTGTGGAAGACGTCCTTTGTAGGAGAAGTTGTCTCTCTGCCACCGCTGCTACCTACTGTCCTGTGTCCCGTCCCCTCTCTGTGTTTAAAGGCTGATCTTTTCCTGGTGACTCCTCCAAAAAGCTCCCTCCCATCCAGCAAGGAACAGGGGCTTAGACATCGCACGCGATGGTGGAATATGTAATTTGCCTGATGTCTGCTTTCTAGTTTTTGGGATTTGCATAGACCCATCAGGCCTGATGAGCAAGTCACGGACGATGAATGCACAAGCTGTACAATCTCACGCATTGGCAACAGTTATAAATGCACCTATTCAAATGAAAAAAAACACACACACACACACGCACGCACACACACACACACACACACACACACACACACACACACACACACACACACACACACACAGATAAACACGTGGGCACAGAGACGTGTTAGGTGTGTGACCACAGCGTTGAGTGAAGCATGAGTATGTGGACACCCTGTATGGGAGAAGAGTGGTGGGGCATGTGTAAGGGACAACATGAGAGTGGCAAATGCATAAGAGTGTTCACTTCCAAAAGTGACCACCCAGGGTTGGGGGTGAGTGTGTTTAGTATCAGAGTGACCATGCCCAGGGTTGGGAGTGAGTGTGTTTAGTGTCAGACTGACCATGCTCAGGGTTGGGGGTGAGTGTGTCAGACTGACCATGACCAGGGTTGGGGGTGTGAGTGTGTTTAGTATCAGAGTGGCCATGACCGGCCCTGCCGTGCCCTAACGGTGGGGCGCTCTTCTGCTATGCGGCCGAACCGGGACAACATGAGTGTGTGAAATGCATGGGTTCACTTCACAAACTGTACATCAGTGTGATGGAGTGACTGTCACCAGGGCTGGGTGTGAGGGTGGAATAGAGTAACCATCACCCAGGGTTGGGCCTAAATATGAAACGAAGTGACCATCACCAAGGGTTGGGCTTGAGTGTAGAATGAAGTGACCGTCACCAAGGGTTGGGCTTGAGAGTGGAATGAAGTGACCATCACCTACCCAGGCTCCGCCATAAGCGGCGTAAACACACAAAGCTAGCTTTTCGCTTGCTCGCCTACTCGCCACTCTTTCATGGAACGTTTGTTGAAAGTTCCCGGGGCTTTAACTGCCAATGAACAGGCGAGAAGTACCGAACACATTCTATTGAGTTCATTCGCTGAGCGAGTAACTAACAGCGACGTGTGTGTACGGCCCTTTAGTGGTGACGCAACGCTTTCGGCTCAGCTACACTCACTATGGCCAGGAGCTCGTTCAGGTAGAATCTGGATCCCGCTACAGCGGGAACTCCACCCACTTTGTCGGGAACTTATCAACTTTGAGCATTTCCAATCGTTCTGGTTAGAGGCGTGTTCAAAGCACTGACGTTGTTTAAGCAGAGACGTTCTATTGGGGACTAAGAAATGTTTGGTTTAAACTTCGGCTCAGCCTGTTCTACCCTCGACCAGTAGCAAACCAAGGGAGGTGGGTCAACCATGCCGTTTAAGAATGTTAGTTGTTGTGATCTTGGTCAGACCAAACCTCAAAGAGATTTGAAAGTCATGATGATAATCAGGCAAACCGTCACCAGGGTTGGGCCTAAATATGAAACGAAGTGACCGTCACTAAGGTTGGGCCTAAATATGGAATGAAGTGCCCATCACCAGGGTTGGGCCTAAGTGTGGAATAAAGTGACCATCACTAAGGCTGGGCCTAACTTAAGTGTGGAATTAAGTGACCGTCACCAGGGTTGGGCCTAACTTAAGTGTGGAATAAAGTGACCGTCACCAGGGTTGGGCCTAACTTAAGTGTGGAATAAAGTGACCGTCACCAGGGTTGGGCCTAAATATGGGATAAAGTGACCATCACTCAGGCTGGGCTTGAGTGGGGAATGGAGTGACCAGGGCCGCTGACAGCTTTTGCCGTGCCCGGGACAAAGTCATCTGAATGGGGCCCCCCCCATGCAACTGCCACAGATTTAGTCACAAAGGCCATTGTTCATTTCATTCAATTCTGTGAGGTCATGTTGCAGCCCCCCCTCTCTGCCTGCCTGTCTGCCTGTCTGCCTGTCTGTCTGTCTGTCTGTCTGTCTGTCTGTCTGTCTCTCTCTCTCTATCTGTCTGTCTCTCTCTCTTTCTCTCCCTCTCTCCCTCTCTGCTGTGTGTCTGACCTGAGTATCCATCTTATTTGCATGTTGCAGGTTACACGGCTACTGTTCCCAGGTCCCTCCTCTGTGAGCAATAAAAATGCCACCGTCCTCTGTTCACTGTAAGCAACAAACCATGTGGTAAGGCTAATGCAAATTAACTGTGGCTAGGCAAGAGGGTGGGGCGGGGTGGGGTGGTGTTGGTATTGGCACAACAATATGTAGACCCCCATAGCTGTGGGTTCTACTCTCATGGATTATTGTTATGGAAGGGTAATGCTAGATTTACTGTGGCTAGGCAAGAGGGTGGGGCAGGGTATTGGCACAATAATACGTAGACCCCATTAGCTGTGGTCTCTCATGGATTATTGTTATGGAAGGGTAATGCTAGATTTACTGTGGCTAGGCAAGAGGGTGGGGCGGGGGGGGGGGGGGGGGGGGGGGGGTATTGGCACAATAATGCATAGACCCCCATAGCTGTGGTCTGTCATGGATTATTGTTATCTAATAGTGGGCTAATGCTGGATTTACTGTGGCTAGGCAAGAGGGTGGGGCAGGGTATTGGCACAACAATATGTAGACCCCCATAGCTGTGGGTTCTACTCTCATGGATTATTGTTATGGAAGGGTAATGCTAGATTTACTGTGGCTAACGGGAGGTGGGCGGGCAGGATAATAAGTGGACCCCTGTTGTCTTTTATGCATAACAGCTTTTTTTGGTTTTCTACAACTGTTACGATTCATGATTTCATAATGAAAGTCCAATTTCCTGTCATTGTTGGACACAGCACACAGGGCATACAATAAACTTGAATTCTTGCTTCCCCCATCACATCAAGTACAGGGTACCTCATGGCTGAGGATGGGGGACAGTAGAGTACCATGCTCAGGGTACCTCATGGGGGAGGATGGCGGACAGTAGAGTACCATGCTCAGGGTACCTCATGGGGGAGAATGGCGGACAGTAGAGTACCATGCTCAGGGTACCTCAGTCATGGAGGAGGATGGTGTGTGTGTGTGTGTGTGTGTGTGTGTGTGTGTGTGTGTGTGTGTGTGTGTGTGTGTGTGTGTGTGTGTGTGTGTGTGTGTGTGTGTGTGCGTGCGTGCGTGCGTGTGCGTGTGCGTGTGTTTGTGTGTGCCCCCCTCCCCCAAGCACCTCCACCAACTTTTAATAGTCCTTACAAATTCTCCCCATATGTAAGCACAAATAACACACACTCTCGTGTTCTCTCTCTCTTTATATCTATTTAATTCCTCCTGATCTCACAGATATCCATGAAATGAACACCAACACTTGGGAAATGAAATCTGCGGCAGTTTCGCAGATTTTGCCAAAATTCTATGTTGGGGTCTCGGAAGTGTTTCACAAAGATTTTATTGCATTTTGTAGGTCTATTAATTGATTTTTTAAAAAGTATTTTGGGGGGGCTTTTTGGCCTTTATTATTACATTATTAGAGTGGACAGGAATCGATTGTGGGAGAGAGATGAGGCAGGGCCGGAAAATGACCCTGGCCGGACTCAAACCAGGGTCCTCGTGGGCATGTAAGCCCAAATGTGGGGGGCTTAGCGCGACCCCATATATCTGTTAATTTCAATGAATTTTGTGTTGTAGATTGCATCTCTCTCCGTCCTCTCTGTCTGTCTGTCTGTCTGTCTGTCTCTCTCTCTCTCTCTCTCTCTCTCTCTCTCTCTCTCTCTCTCTCTCTCTCTCTCTCTCTCTCTCTCTCCTGTCTCTCTCTCTCTCTCCTCTCTCTCTCTCTCTCTCTCTCTCTCTCTCTCTCTCTCTCTCCCTCTCTCCTGTGTGCTTGGCCTAGGCTCTACTGAGTGGGTGTGCAGTCATATTTGCATGCTGCCCAATACACCTGCCGTTTACAATGCCACTCTTCTCAGTTCACCGTAAGCAGCCCCCCGTCCCCCCACATCCATGCAAGGTAATAGGGGTAGAGGATGGGGGACAGTAGAGTACCATGCTCAGGGTGTCATGGAGGATGGGGGACAGTAGAGTACCATGCTCAGGGTACCTCAGTCATGGAGGATGGGGGACAGTAGAGTATCATGCTCAGGGTACCTCAGTCATGGAGGAGGATAGGGGACAGTAGAGTACCATGCTCAGGGTACCTCAGTCATGGAGGAGGATAGGGGACAGTAGAGTACCATGCTCAGGGTACCTCAGTCATGGAGGAGGATGGGGGACAGTAGAGTACCATGCTCAGGGTACCACAGTCATGGAGGAGGATGGGGGACAGTATGCTGAGGGTACCTCATTCATGGAGGACGCCTCTCTCTTATTGTCTGTCTGTTTTTCTGTCTGTCTGTTTGTTTGTCTGTCTGTCTCTGTCTGTCTGTTTGTTTGTCTCACTGTCTCTGTCTGTCTGTTTGTCTCGCTGTCTCTGTCTGTCTGTCTGTCTGTCTGTTTGTCTCGCTGTCTCTGTTTGTCTGTCTGTCTGTCTGTCTGTCTCACTCACTCACTCACTCTCTCTCTCTCTCTCTCTCTCTCTCTCTCTCTCTCTCTCTCTCTCTCTCTCTCTCTCTCTCTCTCTCTCTCTCCCTCTCCCTCTCTCCTGTGTGCTTGGCCTAGGCTCTACTGAGTGGGTGTGCAGTCATATTTGCATGCTGCCCAGTACACCTGCCGTTTACAATGCCACTCTTCTCAGTTCACCGTAAGCAGGGACGCTGACAGCTTTGGCTGGGCCCGGGACAAAGACATCTGAAACGGCCCCAAACCCAGTCAATGCAATGTAATGAGCATCCAATTCTGGGCCCCCTCTCACCCTGGGCCCAGGACAAGTGACCCCTTTGTCGTCGTGCCCCCCCCCCCCCCTTTCCATGCAAGGTAGTAGGATGGGGGACAGTAGAGTACCATGCTCAGAGTGTCATGGAGGATGGGGGACAGTAGTGAGCCATGCTCAGGGGACCTTAGTCATGAAGGAGGATGGGGGACAGTAGAGTACCATGCTCAGGGTACCTCAGTCATGGAGGAGAATGGATGACAGTAGAGTGCCAAGCTCAGGGGACCTCAGTCTTGGAGGAGGATGGGGGACAGTAGAGTACCATACTCAGGGTACCTCAGTCATGGAGGAGGATGGGGGACAGTAGAGTACCATGCTCAGGGTACCTCAGTCATGGAGGAGGATGGAGGACAGTAGAGTACCATGCTCAGGGTACCTCAGTCATGGAGGAGGATGGGGGACAGTAGAGTACCATGCTCAGGGTACCTCAGTCATGGAGGAGAATGGGGGAGACAATACCATGCTCAGGGTACCTCACTCTCTAACTTGCCTGTGTGTGTGTGTGTGTGTGTGTGTGTGTGTGTGTGTGTGTGTGTGTGTGTGTGTGTGTGTGTGTGTGTGTGTGTGTGTGTGTGTGTGTGTGTGTGTGTGTGTGTGTGTGTGTGTGTAGAACTGGGGGCTGACTACAGTAGGCTTGTAAACTGCAGGTTTGCTGGGCAGCATGCAAATGGGAAATATGATTCTGATCAGAGACACACACAGACAGAACACACATTGTTTGAAAAGGGGAAAAATCAATATGTGACGTAACCATGATGAGGAATTTAACGTCAAAGAGCTCGGCAGAGCCGATCATTTGGGCTGAAGTGTCAGACGGAGCGACACACACACTGACCACAGGGTTGACCTCACCACTACACACTGACTGGACACAGACTCCTTAAGGTGAGAGGCACTTAATACTACTATTGTTCAGACATACAGTATATTAGGTCATGTTTTATATATCTTGTAATCATTTCAGCAAAGGTAATTATAGAGATATAACATGAATTAATGCAGCTCACCATGGACTCATGCAGCTCAGACAAGGAACTGGCCATTTTAAAATAGATTATTTTTTTTATTCAATTTTTAATTTTTCAATTGATCATAATTCATATTCCGAGGGTTGTTGTATTCCATGCTGTTTGTGTAATTTGTAGAGCCAGAAAAGAGCTTTCAAGTTTTTTTTGGTTTTTTTTAAATGAAAATAAGAGCTTTCAAGTAACACCACAGACATCTTTTTGTGACTTACACTGACTGATATGATCAAGGCTGAATGTATAGTGTCCTACTCTCATATGTAAACATTAAATGTTAAACATTTGCTAGTCTGTTTCTCCCTTAATATTGGCGTCAGATTCACACAAATGCAGTTCTGGGTGCTACCTTGCTACTTAACAGGCACAGCAAGTATGATTGAAATCTGTGTCGGGCGGGTCCCAAAGTGTCTGATTTCACATTAAATGACCCAATTCAGTTTATTATTAGGAACCATGTACAATAAAAATATACATGTCTCCATTTCATGCATTATACTAAGTCTCAGGCTGATTTATATCTTCAGTAATATGGTTATCTTCCACACACCGCGCTCTTCCGTCTTGTTGGTGCGTATCTGAAGTAATCTAGTAGTAGGAAATGGATCGCAAATTGAGTGATATCCATTTCCTACATCTGCAGTAATATAAAATAAACAAATTGTATGTGTCACCCCCCCTCCACACACACACACACACACACACACACACACACACACACACACACACACACACACACACACACACACACACACACACACACACACACACACACACACACACACACACACACACACACACACACACACACACACACACACACACACACACACACACACACACACACACACACACACACACACACACACACACAAAAATAACACACACACACACAAAAAATAACACACACACACACACACACACACACACACACACACACACACACACACACACACACACACACACACACACACACACACACACACACACACACACACACACACACACACACACACACACACACAAAACATGGTCAGCACCACAAAACCATAAATCAGTTGTTATAGTTTTAGCTGGGTTTTTTTCATTGAACATCAGGTGTGAGTTATGTGTATGTATAGATATAGCCCATTTAATACATAAGGTAACCCAATGTGCTTTATAAATAATAACGAAACAATAAAACAATCTAAATATGGACAAATTATCTATTGTTGTCTACTGTATTTATAGCTTGAGTATGGCCATTTTTTCATTTGTGCATACATTACATCACATCAAAGTAGCTGTGATATATCCCTAATGTGTGTTTGACCTTTGTCTGACCTCTTCCACATTCTCTTCTCAGCCTCCACAGAGATGGGGATTTTCCTCCTGCTGATGCTCCTGTTCCCAGGTCAGTGCAGGTCCACTTACTGCTTCTATAATAACAACAACAATAATAATAATAATAATAATAATAATTGTATTTGTATAGCACTGTATCATACAAGGCATGCAACTCAAAGTGCTTAACAAATGGGAAAAACATCATTGTTAGAGATGGATTTAAAAGGAGAGGTAGAGAGGAGAGGCAGAAATAGCAAGAAGGCAGAGGAAGAAGAGATAGATAGAGATTGTAGAAGTCATAAGGTCAACGTAGGTTAGGACCAGGATTCTTATACGCGTAAGGTCCATACTGACTGGGTCTAGCATAAGTCATAGATAGTCACACTCAGATGCAGCCCCTGGTGGCATCAGGGGTGAGGAAAAACTCCCTTTCGCTTGATTCATAGTTTGTAGGGGGAAAAGCTCAATGAGGTCTGAAAAAAAACCCTATAGCCAGGAAGAAACCTCAGGCAGAGACCAGCGGCCACCTAGGGGAGCCCCCTGCCAGGGCTGGTTGTGAACAGTAAGGATGCTGCGGCAGCTGGGACACTGTGACGCCTTGGCAGCTAGGAGTGGGCAAGGGTGAAAAGGTGGGTCTTCAGCTGCTTCTTGAAGGAGTCGACGGAGCTGGCTGATCGGATCTCGATGGGGAGGGTGTTCCATCTCTTGGGCGCATAGCAAACGAACGCGGCGTCGCTAATCTTCTTTTGGGGGGGGTGCATGTAACTAGGGGCAAGTTCATTTAATGCTTTAAATACTGTCGGCAGAATCTTAAAGTCAATTCTGTATAAGACAGGTAACCAGTGCAGGTCTGCCAAGACAGGAGTGATGTGCCCTCCCCTTCTGGTTCTTGTTACTATTCTTGCTGCAGAATTTTGAATCAGTTGCAAGTTGTCAATTAACTTTTTTGGCAGACCAGAGAAGAGAGCATTAGAGTAGTCTAGCCTACTGGTGACAAAGGCATGAATACGTTTTTCAGCGTCTTGTTGGGGGGCCAAGCTGCGCAGTTTGTTGACATTTCTAAGATGGAAAAAAGCAGATTTTGTTATCTTGTTGATGTGAGGCTCAAAGCTCAAATCCGAGTCTATGACCACACCTAGGCTAGTTACCTTATCTTTAATGTGCATGCTTAAGTCATCTTGGCTTGAGTGGAGTTTTGCACGTTTTTCCTTAGGGGCAATGAGCAACACTTTTTATCCTCATTTATCCACACAGTTTTATCCTCATTTAATTTTCGGAAGTTACTGTTCATCCAATCTGTGATGGCAGTGTAAGAGGTGAAATTTAGACCACAGGTTCTACACGATTCAGGAAAGACAGACAAAAGGAATAAAGGTTAGGATAGTTTATTTTTCACAATGTCATGATTTAAAATACAATGTAGACAATAGAAATAAAATACAAAAAGTTTCATTCAACCAGCAGCGATATAAAGTGCTGTGTGCGTTTTTGCATAAATAAAATCACAATCTGGAGGTAACAAGAGGACCGTACAAAAGTTAAGTTAAGTTTCACAAGTCACACCACTGCAATCTATAAATAGGGAAAATCACAACAATTCATTGTCATTTAATCTCATCAGTGCACGAAAGGCAACCACGGCAAACCATAATAACTGACACTCATTAATGCCCGAGAACATCACGTTGCACACTGGGCCACACCAATTACAGTAGCCTAGGATTCACTACACCCATAAAGTAGGTCTAACTGTTGTAGGCCTACAGTCCTCCTATGTAGCCTACTCAGCGGAGGTACCCAAATGTCACTACACAGTACCGCTGGGTCACACACACACACACACACACACACACACACACACACACACACAGTTTAACAGCGTCGGAGAAATAGTCAATCCCCCGAAATGTACCAAACCAATTTCCCGTGCTGCTGCTGGCCTCTCAGCCATTGCTGCCGGACGTGGGCTCCTTAATGTCTTAATTCAACTATAACACAGGCAATACCCAAATGCAACTTACCCACAGTTCCCAAAGCGACCGGCCGCACGCAATGGACACAGCTACAGCCCACGTCCCGGCACGACAGCTTGTGGCAGACAGCTCAGCAGCCCTGCTCTGACCCTGCTCTCTCGAACAATGAGCAAAACGCCATTTTAAAACCATAGACTACCCTGCTCATCCGCCGCCAACCACCACAGGTGCGCCTGCCAATTGCATCAAACGAGTTCAGGTACACCCATGGAAGCCAGCGCGGCGGAGCCCCACCCCCAGCGCTTAGCGCACCAGCCTACATCAGACATGCATTTAGTCAAGGCATGAATGGCAGTGGTTTGGCTAGGCTCAACAGAGATATATAATAATGTGTGTCATCGGCATAGATCGGCATCTGATGCATGTGCTGTCTGGCTGTCCGTCTGTCTGTCTGTCTGTCTGTCTTTTTCTTTCTCTCTGTCTGTGTCTCTCCCTCTCTCTGTCTCTGTCTCTCTGTCGTGTGTGGCTGTCTTAGTGAGTGTCCAGTCATATTTGCATGCTGCCCATATTTGAATGCTGCTGTTCGCATTTCTATTGCTTACAGAGAACTGTGAACACTAGCATTATTAGAAACCATGAGAGATACACTGAATTTGTGTGTGTGTGTGTGTGTGTGTGTGTGTGTGTGTGTGTGTGTGTGTGTGTGTGTGTGTGTGCGTGCGCGTGTGCGTGTGCGTGTGTGTGTAGTAGGGAGCATCAAACGCCCCAACGTTTGAAAATCCTCCGCTTTTACAGAATTGTCACATGTGGGGTCAGCTCTGTTCCCACAGCCCATTGGTCCCACAGCCAGTTGCTCCCACAGCTTACACTTGCTGCTCCATGTTCCCACATTTTAAAGAAATTATTCAAAAATAGGCCTTATGGTCTACAAACTCATGTTCCCGCATTTCCAAGTAAACTAAAGCTGGGCTTACACTGTGCGACTTTTGCCCCGATTTGGCACTCGCACGACTTTTTGAGAGATGGGTCGATTTCTTGTTCAATCGCAGGTCAATCGTGAGTCTCGCATCGTGCAGTGTACATGGGGTAACGACAAGCGATTTCACCTCGCGATCGTTCAATCGCAGGGTCGCAAGAAAATCAAAACTGTTTGAAATCCTGGTTGTGCCTCGTGCATAAATTGCACAGTTAATGCAGTGCTACGACCCGATTTGACACTTCACATGTACTAATTAATACTGCCGTGCGATTCGCTGTTAAGCGCGACCTCATTTCCACCTCAGATGCGCATGTTCCCTCCTCTGCAGCCCCGGGAAACACGCGTGCCCTGTCGCACAGTCGGACCATTCTGCTCACATCCGACCGCTCGTATAGTGTGAGGACGTGAGATATGAACTTTTAAATCGCGAAATTTCCTCGTGCAGTGTGGGCAGGAGCTTAATGCCCACAACTGAAAATATTGCACAGTGTATGGCCGGCTTAAGAGAACATGCTTTTCTCCTTGCCATGGGTCATAGGGCCTACATTTGAATTCACAGAAATATGGGAGCACCTGGAAAAGCACTTGGAGCATTCTTCCAAATGACTTCCTGACTAAACAGTCTCAAAATACACTTTGCACAGATTTAGCTAAAAATGCCCATTCAAAATGTACCTTTTAACATCAATCAAATTTGCTAGAAATTTACAAGGGAGTTATGATAGTGTAAAGGAACAATAGCCTGCTGCAAGAGCATGCGTTTGATGCTAGGGGGGAGGCGAGGGGTGTTTGATGCACCCAAGTGTGTAGGTGTAGGTGTGTGTGTAGGGCTGTCGATAGGAAAAGCTGACACTGTAGCTTAACTGTACACTGGAATTCATATTGTTGTATTGCAAAGCTAACACCTCAACTGGGTATTAGAATTCAAATGTAGGCCTACTACAGCATTACTGCTGACCTCCCATGGCTGACTTCCTCTCTCTCTCTCTCTCTCTCTCTCTCTCTCTCTCTCTCTCTCTCTCTCTCTCTCTCTCTCTCTCTCTCTCTCTCTCTCTCTCTCTCTCTCTCTCTCTCTCTCTCTCTCTCTCACCCTCACACACACACACACACACACAAACTTCATAACATAGCTGGATCACAGACTACCTCACAAAAAGACCCCAGTAAGAATTCACAATAGCATATCAGACTCCATTATAACAAACACAGAGAACCGTTTTATCTCCTTTTTTAGTACAGACCTGTGACTGCAGACATGGTAGCTCCTCCTGTCATCTGCAGAAGTTTTCAGATGACTCTGCATTAGTGGGCTAAATTAATAATGATAATTGTGCTACATATCAGGATGAGGTAAATAATTTTGTTAGCTGGTGCGCAGATGCCCATCTGATTTTAAATGTTGAGAAGACAAAGGAACTGATCATTGATTTTAGAAAACATATAAATGTACCAGTTCCTAATTTAATTAAAGCTCATCCAGTAGCAGCTGTTCCCTCCAACAAATACCTAGGCGTCCACCTAGACAACAAGCACGACTGGAGGGAAAACAGCAGGGTCATTTTTAAGAAAGCCCAGTCAAGATTTTTCTTATTAAAGGTACACTGTGCAGGAAATGGTTTAAAAAGGGTACTGTAACTGTGCTGCTCATTGAAATTGGGCTGCCTATTGCCAAATGTGATCTTTACACGAACATTTACCCAGTAACAGTAAACTAATATTTTCTAGTATGGCCTTTCATTTGGCCTGGTCATTTTTGCAGCTAAAAATGTCTATTTTTTGAAACTCAAAATGGCGGACCATGGAGAAGATCGAACTTTTCATTCATGAGAATTGAAATTTTCCCAGTCATAATGAATACTTAGAATTTGATGGTGGTGGTAAGTATTCATGAAAAAGGTAACATTCGAGAATAGGTAGCATGAGTTCTGGGAATAAACAACTAAAAATCTTACACAGTGTACCATTAAGGAAATTGAGGTCTTTTGACTTGGGGAGACCTATTTTAAACACATTTTACCATGGGATTGTGGCAAGTGTTTTATTTTATGCTGTTGTGTGCTGGGGTGGAGGGATGTCACTTGAGGACAGGAACAGGCTGAATAAGCTCATCAGGAAAGCGGGGTCCATCACGGCTGTATGTTTTAATTTGGTGGAGCAGATTTTTAGAGGAGAGGACAATGAGGAAGATGAAAAGTGTACTGAGCATGGACGACCACCCATTGTTCAGCTTGATCACAAAAAGGGGCAGAGGCCAAAGGGTCCTCTAGATGCTCCATGGAAAGGTTTAGAAGATCTTTTATTCCTGCCGCTATCAGAATTTTTAACAACAGCTGCTGAGTGGCTTTTTGGTGGTTTTATAATGTTGTTGAGATTCCTTGTGCTTTTATGATGGACTGTTTTTTTATTTATTTCTTAGCTCTTATTTATTATGTATTTGTCCTGTCTTCCTGTTATGTGTTGTGTGTATGACCAGGTGGCACTCAATTTCCCCCTTGGGGATTAATAAAGTCTCTCTCTCTCTCTCTCTCTCTCTCTCCTAGGTGTGTGTGGTCTCTCCTCCTCTGTGCCACGTCAGTTCCATGTGGTGAAGGAGGGGAAGACCTGGGCAGCAGCTCAGCAGTACTGCAGAGAGGAGTTCACTGACCTGGCCACCATAGACAACATGGCACAGATAGATGAGATCAAGAGAGAGATGCAGGATGCAGGTGTTGGGGCGGGGTGGAGGGGTTGGATTGGACTGAAGCAGGGAAGGAGCTGGCAGTGGTCTCTGGCCGACACAAATTTCTATGAAGGGAATGAGGCTGAGTTCAGGAACTGGAATGATGGCGAACCAAACGGCTGGTCAATGGGGCAGGAATGTGTGGGCACTGAGAAGGAGGGCGGGGGACAGTGGCATGACCTTCGGTGCCCTGCAACCTTGCCCTTCATTTGCTACAATGGTGAGACTCCATTTTGATTTCTCAGGGGTGGATTCCAATATGCGGACTCCGTCCTCAGTCTGTGCATTTGGCCTCGTGTTTTGCTGACGCCCCGCCTCCGTGGAGAAAACAATTCAGTTTCCCCCGCTTTCAGCCTATAGCCACAACAATTTTTGGGGGACTATTCTTCATTCACCATCCCGTTTGCAAATGAGAAAATGACGTTACAATCAAGCTTTTGTGAGAAATTGAAATACAATTCTGTTGTCGACACGTGACGTCATCATGAGGTCATAAGTGAGCAAGGGAGGACGGGAGTCCGCATATAGGAATGCACCCCTTATTCACTCGTGATTGCACACAGATGCACTATTTACATTATTTCAGACCGTTAGACAGTGCCATGTCTCAGTTCACCATAGGGAAAAGATGTATAAAACTTAGACGGTTGTGAAAACCTTGTGTGGGGCAATTTTTTTCCATACAGGTGCAGTAAACGTCTCAATACACATTCCATGCTCACTGTCTATATTGCATAGATAGACAGATAGATTTATTTATTGTCCCCAAAGGGAAATTGACTTTCACCAACATCATAACGTGTTAACGAACAGCATGAAGACACAAAATACACAACCCAATACACAATACATGTACACAAGGACAGCACAAGGAGATCAAGCACCATACATGCACACTCACACACAAATACTGTACATGCATGTTAGAATGTGTAAGTACATGGGAGGAAAACAAGGCCCACTTTTGTTCCATGTGCCATATAAAAATGTGACTGGATTCCTATCCAAAAAATTGTATAGTCCATATAGGCTATCAATCATTTTGTTGGCTATTTATAGATATTTTTCCATATGCAATAACCATGACGTGCATTACAACAGGGGCAGACTCCTCACTTGTGCTGATTAACGAAGCTAAGAACTGGACAGAAGCTCAGAAATACTGCAGAGAGAAACACACAGACCTGGCCAGTGTGAGGAACCAGACAGAGAACGACCAAATCAGATATCTAATTAGTGGACTACGAGGTGTCCATGTCTGGATTGGCCTGTTCAGAGATGCCTGGGAGTGGTCAGATGGCAGCAGCTCCTCCTTTCGCCATTGGGAACGTGGAGAGCCCAACTATGGTGGCGACAATCCACAAGGGTTCTGTGTTGAAATGAAATCTCGCTCTGGTCAGTGGAATGATCACAGCTGTGACCAACAGAAAGGCTTTATCTGCTATGAGGGTGAGATATTTGGCCTTAAAATCAGCAGCATAATATAAATACAATGAATCCTGTCATGCTCTTTGTTTTTGTGCTTTTATTTACTCTGACCCTATTTATAAATAATATGAGTGGATATCTGTAAATGCACATGTTTATTTATCTCTGGCCAGTTGTTGTTTGTTTTGTCCTTGGTTTTGTTATTGTCTTCATGATAAAGATCTCAGTCCTCCTGCTACAGTGGTGGTGGCACTATCTTATGGCAACTTCTGAAACTACACATCATGTTGGTGTATTTGTCTTCATTCCTCAGCTCTCCCTACTGCTACAGTGGTGGTGGTGTCCCCTCAGACTCCCTTCTACTCTGGAGATGTCGTCACCCTCAGGTGTGACATAACCAACTACACTGACTGGCAGTATATCTGGTTGAAGGACAACTACAGCCCAGTTCCTGGTAAGACCAACCAGACCATCACCATCACACTCCCCCTAGAGGCAGGTCAGTACCAGTGCAGAGGAGAGAGAAACGGCCGCCCAATGGCATCCACAGTAAGCAGCTCTGTTGACATCATCAGCAATGGTAAGTCTTGTATTGCAGAGACAAAAAAGCTCCCGCACACGGTTCACATTCGCAGAGTCTTTATTTGCGACGTTTCGGTCTATGACCTCCCTCAAGCAATCACGTTGGTGACCTAGTGGTTTTGTGCTCTTATTTCAATGTTTGCCTTCTGTACTTTTTGAGTTTTTGTGCCTTGGTTTGAAAGCATAAGGAAGAGAAGCCTAGTACATGCAGTGCAGAGAGACAAGATTGCCCAATCACATCTTCAGTATGCAGCAGCTCTGTGTGTTGACATCATCCGCAATGGTTAGTCAGGATTATACAGATAGCTGTTAAAACCGGCTGTGCATTGCTGCCTGTCGCACCTCCTCCGGTGCCCATGGGTCAGCGAGAGAAATAAAGACTTGAAACAAACATTCAACTTTATTGTATCAATAACAGGCAAACATAGGGAATACACATTCATAAACTACTTGCTGAATGCACATGAGGTGCCTTCCTCAATCACCTTAGCAGGTAGCTGTAGCCTTGCGCCAGGAGCAGATGTCATCAGGTGGTGTCCAACCTTTTCTGGGTGTTTCAGCCCTGAACCACAACACCCTCCAGTTGGTGGGCCTGCAGTGAGTGGCCAGCTCACTGCCCGTCTGCTCCTGGCTTCTAGCTTTCCTCCTCCGTCTTACTCCAATCATACATGCGTTCCATGCATTTGATAAAAATAGAAACTGACGAATGCATATAAATGCCAAGTGTGTGCAGCAGTTGAGGCAGAGGCTTACTGACGAGTTGTTTGTGAGGCAGTTGAGATGTTTGGCATTCGTTGGCTGCTGGCTTTCACCACTTCCTAGCAGCTATGCTAGGGTGCGTTGGTTGCTGGGGCGGCGACGGTGCTGAGTGGAGGGTGTCGAATGTGCAAGGCAGTTGAGGGCTGCTGTCTGGGGGTTAGGTGCTGAAAGTTGAAAGAAAAATGTTTGTTACTGCTTACGAATGTTTTTTTTTTGATGTGTTGTTTATTATGATCTCATCCACACTATATGGCTACAGCTATTTACTGACATCATGGTTGTTCTCATTCTCCCCAGACAAGCTGGTCCTGGTTCGTGAGAACAAGACCTGGATGGATGCTATGCAGTACTGCAGACAGCACCATGTGGACCTGGTGTCTGTGACCTCTGAGAAGATCCAGCGCTGGGTGGAGGGGTGGGCCAAAGCAGCCACATCTCCCCACGTGTGGCTGGGCCTGAGCTACCACCGCAGCCTTGGCTTTTGGTCCTGGGTCAACGGATACTCTGTCAGCTACGACAACTTTGCCTCCAATGCAGACAGAATGCCGGGCTGGGACACAGCAGGGGGGGCAGTCAGAAGAGACGGGGGCCAGTGGGTTAGCTTTCAAGAGACCAAGCAACTCAACTTCATCTGCACCGATGAGGGTAGTGTGTTTCTGTGTAACTACTTGTGAATGTAACATTTGTTATCCATGTGTCATTGCTGAGGTGATGGGTGATGGGAAGAGTCAGCATTTTATTTTATTGTGTGTGTGTGTGTGTGTGTGTGTGTGTGTGTGTGTGTGTGTGTGTGTGTGTGTGTGTGTGTGTGTGTGTGTGTGTGTGTGTGTGTGTGTTGTGTGTGTGTGTGTGTGTGTGTGTGTGTGTGTGTTTGTAGCGTGCACAGACATTTTGAAGGGCATGTGTCCCTGGGAGTGGGGGTGGGGGGGTGGGGGGGGGGGGGCATGTGGGGGCTTGTGGAACAAGGCTATAGAGCAGGGTACTCACTTATAAGTTTGGGCATGCCATTATTGTTTCGCTAGTTTGCCCTTGAGTGCTTGGATTGCAATATGCGTGTGTGGCACGCTGGCTGGCCTCGGTAAAGCAGAGATCATGCGGGATGAGATCCGCTTCTACCCCCATTATGTAGAGGAGTGTAGCTGGGTGCTCTAGTGAATAGGAGGAGTAGGGGGAGGTGGTGGAACAATCCGGAAAGCCTTAGCGCAAGACAGGTGAAAGGGAAAGGAGGGGTTTAAATATCTGCAAAGGCAGAAGCAAGTAATGACAGCTGTCAATCACTTGCAGGCTTCCTCCCGAACCATGTTTATGTATAAACAACATTTATGGACCCTTTCTTTTGTTGCTACAGTCGATGAACAGCGTTGTCAGATTCCTGTATTATTCTCCAGTGTTGCTATCTCTCGAGTTGGGATGGCACAAACCGCACCGAAAACCGAAACCGTACAATTCACACACATACCGAACCGAACCGTGCAATCCATCACAAACTGCAATTCATGTACTGCCCAGAAAAATATGTAAAACAGAGATTCTAGGAGTATCTTATCCAGTCTCTCTGATTAGCACATTAGCTTATAAGACCAATCAATTAGCCAATTGAAAGAGGGCATTTGGAACGCTCAGACAGCGCACATCAGCTGACGACAGTTTAAGTGCAAGCGCAGGTTAGCACAAGAGGCAGTTCTCAGACACATGCAAAAGGTCAAATTCAACTTGTGCATCATCACTTTATAGCTGCAGTCATATAAATATTGTTTCATATTCCCAGTGCACCATTTATCATGAACTAAAAAAAAGAACCGTAGAGAACCGAAAACCGTGACCTTGACACCGTGATATGAACCGAACCGTGAATTTTGTGAACCGTACCACCTACCCGCACCACCGCACCACCCTACTCTCGAGTTGTGTTGGCGAGGGCTTTGCTATCTATATGGTTATCGTTGCCATGGCGGCAATCTCGAGACCTCGTTTTGAGGGGCGCAATTTCAAAATAAGAGTGGACAGCATGATTGAACAAAAAACGTATAAATAAATAATTAACCATTAAAAAAACGTTTCATAACAGTCTGTGGCCCACAGAAAGTGCAGTTGTTTAATTTTGTTGTTGTGTTCATTCCTTAGATCTCAACCCTCTTGCTACAGTGCAAGTGGTCTCTCCTCAGAGTCCCTTCTATGCTGGAGATGTCGTCACCCTCAGGTGTGACATAACAGACTACAGAGACTGGCTTCAGTATGTCTGGCTAAAGGACAGCACCCCAGTTCCTGATCAGACCAGTCTGACCATCAACATCACACTCCCCCTAGAGGCTGGTCAGTACCAGTGCAGAGGAGAGAGACAAGCTCCCCCAACCGTATCTTCAGTAAGCAGCTCTGTTGACATCATCAGCAATGGTGAGTAATTAATATCCTGAAAATTGAAAGAATTGTCGGTAACACTTTACTTTACGGATCGCTAATAAGGTGGTAATTTCATGTTAATTTCATAGTTATTTCATAGTTATTTCAGGGTAATACCTGTTTGTTTTTAGTAACAACAGCAAAATAACCATACAGTTTCCAGTGCATTGTGGTGACACCCTGATGACTCGCAGCACGGTGACACTTTGTTGACACACACACACACACACACACACACACACACACACACACACACACACACACACACACACACACACACACACACACACACACACACACACACACACACACACACACACACACACAATGCACTGGAAACTGTATGGTTATTTTGCTGTTGTTACTAAAAACAAACAGTTATTACCCTGAAATAACTATGAAATAACTTTGAAATTAACACAAAATTTCCACCTTATTAGTGATCCGTAAAGTAAAGTGTTACCGAATTGTCTGTTGTTATTGCTAACAGAACATTTTGTCTTTTCTTCTTGACTGCCTCAGTGTTGTTGTTGTTGTTGTTGTTATTGTTGTTTATTATGATCTCATCCACACTTCTATTTGGCTACAGCTATTTACTGACAACATGGCCACTCTCTTTACCCCAGATGGCATGTGGGGGGCATGTGGTAGGCCTACTACCTTATAAGGCTATAGAGCAGGGTACTCAATTAAAAGTTCGGGCATGCAGTTATTGCTTATGGACCCTTTCTTTTGCTGCTACAGTCGGTGAACAGAGTTGTCAGAGATTGTAAGATTCCGCTATTATTCTCCGGTGTTAACCCTATACTGCACGGTGTTGCCATATGGCAACATACCATTCTTTTGGCATTTCCTGGTATTTAAATATAAATAATATACACTGATTGGTTTTCATATTGAAACTGTGGCCTTGTTTTATCCAATTATGTGGTTTCTTGACATCACATGACACCACACACTGCCCCAGGCTCGCTCTTTCCCTCACTGTACATGAGCGTGTGTCCTTGACAGATTGCTCTGGCATTGGCCAAGATTTTTCACACTTTTTGCAATATTTACAAAATTTAAAAAAATATTGGGATGATCTACAGTTAGTCATGATCTGTTTTCACCATTTGTTTTGTTTTCAACTAAAATTATTTCCATTTTATGTTGAAAAATAGGTATGTTGCCATACGGCAACATTGTGCGGTAATGGAACAAGACAGTCAATAGGGAAAGTGTATTGATACAAATACCCAATTCTAATTGATTGATTAATTGATTTATTTATTGATTGAATGATTGATAACTGATAATATTTATATAATTAGTGTAAATGGCAGTCTGTAATGAACATTAAAAATGTTATAATAGGTGTACAGAACTGTTTTATGAGCTTTCACTCTGAGTACATGCAGAAAAGCGAACAAGGCCTATGCAGCCTCCCCAGACTGCCAGAGGTATACCACAAAAATCCCCAAACCCCAGATTAGAGCATAAAGCTATTGTCATCTTGACCATTTGAAGCCTCCAAAATGTTTTGACTTCATGTGTATGTTATAATTAGGCTAATTAGCACACGTTTGTGCAAATCTGTCAACCTGATCAAAAATTATTGTACAAAGTCAACCATTTTGAAATTCAGCCATTTTAAAAGCATAATTTCAAAATTTCAAACAGCCCATAAACCAATTATATTATTAACACACAGGATTTACTGCAAATCCAAGCACCCATTGAAAAGTTGTGGCGTAAACAAAAGGTAGGCCGTCTCGAAAGATTGCCAACTTCAAAGTCAGCCATCTTGAAATTCAGCTATCTTGAAAGCACTGGCCTCACAATTTTACATGGCTTATTTACTCATTATAGAGTGTTATCACACAAGGTTTAGTGTAAATCCAAGCATCCATTCAAAAGTTATGACAAATAAACTGTCGGTTATGTTGAAAGATGCCTGGCTCGCAAATCGGCCATCTTGAAAGTGTTTGCTTCCAAACATAAATCAGTCCATGTACATACTATAGACAGTTACCATACACATTTTTGTGCAAATCTATGCACAAATTTTATGTTGACAGCAAATATATTCATTGGTGGTTGGTCAAAGTAATACCACTGAAATACTGTTTTTCGGGGATATAATAAACAGTATTCACTTGTTCTCTCAGTGGCAAAAATGTGTTAAATAACTCCCTTGAACTTGTGGGTAAACTTTCAATGTTTTTCTGAGATAAAACAATTATATTTCTATAAAATAAGCCATAATGTTTTATGACCCTTGTTTGGTCTTGGAGGGAAAATGTACACTGGATCCTTTCCGTAACTGCACAATGTTGCCATATGGCAACAAACCTAAAAGTACCCCCCCAAAAAACTTTTTTTGAAAAAAATTGCAAAAATGTCTTAAGAAGTTCATTTTATGTGACAAAAACCACACTTAGATTTTTTTCCATGATGGGATAATAATGTGTGCAGTCTTTTTTATGTCTGACCAGTTGTTTAATTTTGTTCAGATCTCCCCAATGCTACAGTGGAGGTGGTGTCCCCTCCTCCTCCCTTCTACTCTGGAGATGTAGTCACCCTCAGGTGTGACATACCAGAGTACTCAGACTGGCATCAGCATGGCTGGCTAAAGGACGGCACCCCAATTCCTGGTATGACCAGTGAGACCATCACCATCACCCTCCCCCAAGATGCAGGTCAGTATCAGTGCAGAGGAGAGAGAAACAGCCGCCCAATGGCATCCACAGTAAGCAGCTCTGTTGACATCATCAGCAATGGTAAGTCTTGTATTGCACCACATATGGGTTTGTTTGGGTTGTTTCACTATTGCTTATCTTTGTATAGTGTCCTTGAGTGTTTTGAAAGGCGATTATGAGTAAAACGCATTATTAGCATCGTACCTTACCACAGTCACATTACCTCACCAAGCTAACCGTTCCTCACATCTTACCATGTACCGCATCATATCTTACCATGTAGCATACCTAGCCTCCCGCACCATCCTACGTACTTCCGCCAAGAGACTTGGCTCCTCACTACGTCTGGTACCTGTTTTCTGTGGAGCGATGTTGAGTGGCAGGATTTGGCCGGTGTTCTGACAAACGGTCCTACATTGTAATTTTATCCTACGGTAGGATGTTCTGTCAGACATGTCTGTTAAACGGTCCTACATCGCCAAAGATAGACGTCAGACATGTTTGTTCAACAATGTATCCTGTTTTTTTGGGATTTTTCCCCCCGAAAATGTCCTTCCCGCTTCCTGCAATCGCATCAGATCAAACAACCTCCAGATCATGAAAATACGAAATGAAATGGTAATATTATGGGCTGGTCAGGAGGACCAGGCTGTAGCCTACCCACTTGGCTCATCTAGATTACCAAACCTCACCACATCTTACCTTGCCCCAGTCACCTCACCAAGCTTACTGTTCCTCACATCTCCCCTCACCTCAGCTTTAGCTTACCTTGCCTTGCCAAACCTCAGCTTACCTACCTCAGAGACATCATCATCACTTTACCATAGAGTAGCTCACCATATCTTTACCTCACTTTAGTCACCTAACCCAGTGTTCCTCAATCGGGGTGCCGCGGAAACATGGCTGATAAATAAATTATGAACTATGATACATATTTTTCTAAATGAATAAATTAATGTTTAGTCAGTGGAATCTTTCATCTGCCATTTACGTACAATTAAGTACATTTAGGTCGTGCCAGTAAGCTGCAACTTCAAACGTAGGTTGTGTGACGTCTCCAAATGTGTTACTTTTCTAAGCTTGTGTGGTATCGGATGAGATGCCATGTTATGGCTTGTTGGTTTGGGGTGCCTTGAAATTTGTCATGAATTGAAAGGGTGCCTCGCCTAAAAAAAGGTTGAGAAACACTGACCAAACCTAATACACCACTTACCCCACTCACCACACCATGACCTCACAACATCTCACCTGCTTGTTTTGTCAATAGATTTAAAATGTAACTTAATGAAAGCTCTCTGTCTTTCTGTCTCTGTCTCTCTGTCTCTCTCTTTACTGTCCTTATGCAGCTGTAGTGAAAAGGACTCAACTGGTGAGGGTGGAGATGGAGGTATCTGATGATATGGACATGGAAGATCCTGACCTGCAGAAAGCCTTCCTTCAGCAGGTGAGCCCAGCACATACCACACACACACACACACACACACACACACACACACACGCACGCACGCACGCACGCACGCACGCACGCACGCACGCACGCACACGCACACGCACACGCACACGCACACGCACACACACCTCTGGTTCTGTAAATGACCTCTGGCTTTCTTCTTCAGATTGGGGCCAGGCTGAAGGCCAAGGGGGTTCGAGGAGATGTGAAGCTGTCCTGGAGGAAGCAGCCAGATGGAAAGGTGTTCCACAAGAAGAAGAACGACAAGAAGAAGGAGAAGAGAGATGAGCTCTAAAAACACACTCTGAGTTTATGTGGGGAAGTCAACACTGGCAGCACACACTAGACAGGATTGAGAGTTTATTTGGGTTCTCCCTTTGTGTAGAATTACGATCCATTTCTGAGCTCAGATTAAACCAATTTGAAATACCTTCCATCAGGGCTCTAAATTAACATCAGCCAATTGGCCAAATGCTGGTGAAATTTCAGTTTGGCTGGTAGCAAAGACCAACTTACTAGCCACTTTGACCCATTAGTAAGTGTGTGTTTGGCTAGTAAGATTAACATCTGTTAGCCATTTTGGCTGGTGATGAAAGTTAATTTAGGGCACTGCCTTCCATTATGTAGTAGGCCAACTTTATTACCTTATTCATTCCTAATCACGATTGCATCTAATCATCACAAATGAACACACACACACACACACACACACACACACACACACACACACACACACACACACACACACACACACACACACACACACACACACACACACACACACACACACACACACACACACACACTAGGTTAATTGTTTTAATATTCATTCGGTATGTCTTTTGGGTGTTGATATTCAGTTCTGTATGGTGATGGTTTTGCTGAAATGAGAAAAAAATATATTTGTTGTTTCACAGAATATTATTTTAGAATATTTCAGATCATGTCATTGTTATATTAAATGTTCTGTCTTCTTGTTGGCTTTGGATCGGTTGAGTGAGAGTACTCTTCTTCATACAGTAATCATTGAGAAGACTCTAGGCTGTCCATACATGCTTCAGAGTGTGAGAGTTACATGCCACAGTCACACACCAAGCAAGGTGAATCCTCCATGGCCACGTTTCCCCAAGAGTTAATTTTAGTCAACACGACACAACATTACTGTTATCCAAGTACGGTTTTAAAAGTATAGTGGGGAATTAAGCCTCCAATTCATAGTTACAATCGATATCTGAGAGGTTGCCGGCTTTATTTTGGTGTGTTCGTTTATGGAGATTTGATGTGACAGGGGGGGTATTCCAAGAACCTGGCTCCGTAGCTAAGTTAAGCCAGGTTAAGTTGACCTTGAGGTAGTGGTAAACAGTGTTGGGCAAGTTACTTAAAAACTTTTCTAATGCATTACTGCCCAACACTGGTGGTAAATCATGTCATAGAGGAGCCCAGAGTTATCATGTTCATAACTAAATGACACCCATGCACTATCAGAGAAATTAGAACACAGAGAGAAGGCTCAGTCTCATTAGTTCCCATTGTAGCCAGTTAGCTTTGCATGCATACTGCAGTAACGAGCGTAGGCCAGTCCTTCATGTGGGAAAATGTATGGAATGGAAAGGGGAACCCATGCTAAATACATTGCTACTGCCATTTCTAGTCACAAATATTATCAACAAAACATTCCTGGTAAGCACTATGACTGTTGTTTAACAATAGGCTGTATTGACAAATCGTTCAGGTGTGTAGTTTTACAGCAGGTTAGAAGATTTCAACCTGTACTAGCTAGCGTCGTGCTAATGTTTATGGGTTTGGCCCCATAAAAATTGAGCTTTGTGACCCAGTATATAATAATCTAGTGGCGCAAAATAATCGAAACGCTACTCAAATGGGGTCTTATTATTTCTAGCTTCGAACTTAATATTAATATTTCAGGACAAAAAATATAAAAAATCACAAAAATTATAATGGTAAAAAACTCCATTGACACCCATTCATTTTGCACTGTCCCGTGGTTAGGGTTAGCCAGTTGTGGCTAGTAGCAAGTTCCGTGAGTGAACAGCCCCTGACACTATCTAGGCTATTAGCATTTTATTACCACTTCCTGTAGGTTAACTTAGCCAGGTTCATCAGTTAATGTTCTTGGAATACCCCCAAACTGTGCACTGCAGAACTGAGTTCGATTGTTGCTAGGTGACCAGAGAAGTTCTCTGCAGGCTAGTGCTGTCCCATTCCACAAACGAGTGATGGCCACAAACAGTAGACTAGATTTAGGGAGACTCCTCCATAACCACACACTATGAAGCATGCAGAGTAACTGAACAAATAGACCAGGCGCGATGCGATTCAAGCGACAGAGTGCAGCAGCAAGCGATACGAGCGATTGAAGAGACTAGAGTATGTCCGTACAGGCAGAAGGCAAAGCATTCAAGCATTCCCATTGGCTGTGGTCACTGACCTCTATACAGTCATTGGCTGTCGCGGCTTGTCGCCGAACCGCGTCATAGAAAGTTGAAAGGATTTCAACTTCAAACTGTCGCGCTCGTCGCGCAAATCGCTCTTGTCTCCAGAATCGCTTTTGTCGCGCGACTCAATACAAAGTCAATTACTTCCGTCGCTTGCCTCGCTCTTGTCGCGGTAGGTGTATTTCTGCGGTTGGGTGCTCCCTGAAGTCAATGACTTGCTCCCAGAGTAGGCTAGATCTAGTGAGGACCATATAACCACTATACAGTAAAACACCTAGGCCTATAAACACTATGAAGCATGCAGAGCATGGATGCTCCATTAGAAGCCAATGACTTGCTGCCACAGTAGGCAAGATCCATGGAGGACTCCCAATAACCACCACAAACACCTGTAAACACTATGAAGCATGCAGAGCAGGGAAGCTCCATTAACCCATTTTAGCCTGGAGTGACATATACACTGCATTCAGGATCTTGAAATGTATTTATTTTTTATTACAAATGTGGGTATGTTAGTGTTGAATGAACACTATCTAATGCAAAATGAGTGTCTTAGCATTTAAAGGCAACTTGTTTCATGTGTTTATGTACTTCGCAGGCTGAGATATTTAGGTTTTAATAGGCAGAGGGCACCCTTTCCCTAAAAGGGCTTAGGCTAAAATGGGTTAAAAGCCAAGGACTGACTGCCACAATAGGCTAGACCTAGGGAGGACCCTCTATAACTACACACTATGAAGCATGCAGAACAGAACAGGGATACTCCATTTAGACTGCCAAATGTGACATGTTTGGCTTATGTGTGCTGTTTTACATCAATACTTATGTTTTTGAAATTATTAAATAAATAAATTACTCTTAACCTAGTCTTTGTAAAGAGTCATTTGTTTTTGCTGGAGACATTACTTTGTGTCAGCCTAAATATTGGTACTACTACTATTAGTGTTTATGGGTCATATTCTTGTTTTGTGATGAAGTAATTGTCATCTTCACTGTTGTGTTTACGTTTGCATAGTACAACTTCTGCCAGTCCTCTCCATTGCAGCATGGGTGTGTTGTGGTGTAAGTGTGTGTGTGTGTGTGTGTGTGTGTGTGTGTGTGTGTGTGTGTGTGTGTGTGTGTGTGTGTGTGTGTGTGTGTGTGTGTGTGTGTGTGTGTGTGTGTGTGTGTGTGTGTGTGTGTGTGTGTGTGTGTGTGTGTGTGTGTGTGTGTGTGTGTGTGTGTGTGTTAGACTGCAGTTAGGAGGAATGCAAAAAAGAGGAGCAAAGAATTTCGCAGTTTTGCTCTGTTTCAGCTATTATTGGTAGTATGCAGATATGGAGACATAGATGTTTTGTTTATCCATGAATTTTGAATGCTACAACAATAAGAACACTGGTACTATATGTAAAAGTGTGTAGCCCTTAAGATCTATCAACATGTCAAATACCTTTTCAAAAATATTTGGATCTTGTACCCTGTTGCTTGTCTCTTGGATCCAAATAAAAGTAATCAAGTGTGTGTGCCTCGCTTTCTGTTGATTTGATCAATCATCTCTGCGATCAATCATCCACACACACACCCTCCTTCATATGCATACACAGAGCCACCTTCTAGTACCCCTCCTCCAAAGTCTTCTTTCTCTCCATGTACATACACATACAGAAAGACACACAATAGTCTTACATTCTCTCTCTCTCTCTCTCTCTCTCTCTCTCTCTCTCTCTCTCTCTCTCTCTCTCTCTCTCTCTCTCTCTCTCTCTCTCTCTCTCTCTCTCTCTCTCTCTCTCTCTCTCTCTCTCTCTCTCTCCTGTGTACCTGGTGAGTGTCAGCTGCCCAGTGCACCTGCAGTAATAATCCATGAGAGGCCTATGAGGGGTAATTAACCCCTTGTAGCCTCTGTTATAACCTTACTGGGGTAATCGACCCCTTAGTGGTTCTGTTATAACATTACTGGGGTAATTAACCCCTAAGTGCCTCTATTATGACCTTACTGGGGTAATTAACCCCTTGTAGCCTCTGTTATAACATTACTGGGGTAATTAACCCCTAAGTGCCTCTATTATGACCTTACTGGGGTAATCGACCCCTTAGTGGTTCTGTTATAACATTACTGGGGTAATTAACCCCTTAGTGCCTCTATTATAACCCTTCTGGGGTAATTAACCCCTTGTAGCCTCTGTTATAACCTTACTGGGGTAATCGACCCCTTAGTGGTTCTGTTATAACATTACTGGGGTAATTAACCCCTAAGTGGTTCTGTTATAACATTACTGGGGTAATTAACCCCTTGTAGCCTCTGTTATAACCTTACTGGGGTAATCGACCCCTTAGTGGTTCTGTTATAACATTACTGGGGTAATTAACCCGTTTGTGCAGAGTCTGTTATAACNTTACTGTCACCAAAATTGCAATGACCAAGTCTTAATGTAATATTACTACGATGTTGTTGTGATGTAGTCTGTTTAGGGGTGAGGAGCGCAGGAGAGGAGAAGGGAGGAGAGAAGAGGAGAGGAGAGGAGAGGAGAGGAGAGGAGAGGAGATGAGAAGAGGAGAGGAAAGGAGAGGAGTGGAGAGGAGAGCAGTAGAGGAGAGGAGAGGAGAGGAGTGGAGAGAGGGAGGAGAGAAGAGGAGAGGAAAGGATAGGAGAGGAGAGAGGGAGGAGACAGGAAGACAGGGAGGGGAGGAGAGAAGAGGAGAGCGGAAGACAGGGAGGGGAGGAGAGGAGAGGAGAGAGGGAGGAGAGGAGAGGAGAGGAGAGGAGAGAGGGAGGAGAGGAGAGGAGAGGAGAGGAGAGAGGGAGGAGAGAAGAGGACAGGAGAGCAGAGAAGAGGACAGGAGAGCAGAGGAGAGGAGAGGAGCAGATCAGAGCAGAGGAGAGGGGAGGGGAGCAGAGGAGAGCAGAGGAGAGGAGAGGAGAGAGGGAGGAGAGAAGAGGGGAGAGGAGGGGAAGAGAGGAGAGGAGAGGGGAGGGGAGGGGAGGAGAGGAGAGGAGAGCAGAGCAGAAGAGAGGGGAGGGGAGGGGAGGAGAGGAGAGGGAAGGAGAGGACAGGAGAGGAGAGGAGAGGGGAGGAGAGGAGAGGAGAGGGGAGGTGAGGAGAGCAGCAGAGGAGAGGGGAGGAGAGGAGAGGAGCAGAGGAGAGGAGAGCAGAGCAGAGCAGAGCAGAGGGGAGGGCATGAGGTACAGCATGATGGTGGCTGCTGCAAGGGGCCACTGCAAGCAGTGTGTGTGTGTGTGTGTGTGTGTGTGTGTGTGTGTGTGTGTGTGTGTGTGTGTGTGTGTGTGTGTGTGTGTGTGTGTGTGTGTGTGTGTGTGTGTGTGTGTGACTGTGTGTGTGACTGTGTGTGTGTGTGTGACTGTGTGTGTGTGTGTGTGTGTGTGTGTGTGTGTGTGTGTGTGTGTGTGTGTGTGTGTGTGTGTGTGTGTGTGTGTGTGTGTGTGTGACTGTGTGTGTGTATGTGTGTATGTGTGTGTGTGTGTGTGAAGACAAATGTTCACACTGTTTGAATATACATAGGCCTCAGATCCCAGTTGAGGAAGTTTCCACCAAAAATGATGCAAAATAGCCACAAACACGCACGAACACGCGCACACAGGAAAACTCTTGCCGTGTGTGTGCGTGTGTGTGTGTGTGTGTGTGAGTGTGTGTGTGTGTGTGTGTGTGTGTGTGTGTGTGTGTGTGTGTGTGTGTGTGTGTGTGTGTGTGTGTGTGTGTGTGTGTGTGTGTGTGTGTGTCTGTGTGTGTCTGTGTGTGTGTGTGTGTGTGTGTGTGTGTGTGTGTGTGTGTGTGTGTGACAAAAGACAAATGTTCGCACTGTTTGAATATACATAGGCCTTAGATCCCAGTTGAGGAAGTTTCCACCAAAAATGATGCAAAATAGCCACAAACACGCACGAACACGCGCACACAGGAAAACTCTTGCCGTGTGTGTATGTGTGTGTGTGTGTGTGTGTGTGTGTGTGTGTGTGTGTGTGTGTGTGTGTGTGTGTGTGTGTGTGTGTGTGTGTGTGTGTGTGTGTGTGTGTGTGTGTGTGTGTGTGTGTGTGTGTGTGTATGTGTTTGTGTTTGTGTTTGTGTTTGTGTTTGTATAGGTGCATTCATCATAACTGTTGCCAATGCTTGAGACTGTACTGCATTCATCGTCAATGACTTGCTCATCAGGCCTGATGGGTCTATGCAAATCCTGCAGCAGAAACCATCAGTTGAATGACGTATTCCGCCATCGCTCGAGGGAGCTTTTGGTGGAGCCACCAGGAAAAGATCCGCCTTTAAACACAGAGAGAGGACGGGACACAGGACAGTAGGTAGCAGCGGTGGCAGAGAGACGACTTCTCCTGTAAAGGACATCTTTCATAGCGGAGAAAAGGCAAGCGGCCTCTCCTGGAAACGACATCCTCTAAAAACAACAGACCCTCGAAGACACGACCATTCTTGGCAGGGACACTGTGCTCAGCAGACCAGGTAAGAATTTCTCAGAAGTCTTGCTCCTTTGAAATGAACAATGAACATTACGTTTCACAGGCAATGCATATTTAAAAAGGTGATTAGTTAATGAATTGATTTGTTTCTTTAAAATAAATATGAATGATAATAACTGTTGTTACCTCTGCTAACTTTATTGTGATTAATATTTAAAGTAGCCGAGGACTTAGTTGTGTGTGTGTGTGTGTATGTGTGTGTCTTATCGACCATGGATTTACTGTAGTAACCATGGTTTCTCAAAGTACTCTGAACCAACCATAGTAATACTATGGCTTATCCATATTTTTGGGTAACCATGAAAACCGTGGTTCCTGAATAACCATGGATCATGGTTATTCATGATTTTCAAGTTTTTTTCAGCATAGTTTGTGTTTGGTTTAATCATGGTCAAAAACCATGCTCAAAAAACCATGGTTAATTGTGGGGTTCATGGTCACCCAAAAACTAACGAAAACTTGTTCACAGCCGTAGTGTAGTGGTTAAGGCGTTGGTCTGTAGACCACAGAGTTGCAGGTTCAAATCCCACCCTTACCTCTCCCTACACCTCCATCCATGGCTGAAGTGCCCTTGAGCAAGGCACCCAACCCCACATTGCTCCAGGGACTGTCACCAATATGTGCATTGGATAGAAAATTGGCAACTAAGTGTAATTCTATGGATTATAAACCATGGTAAATGTTATAGTTAATCCATAGTCAAACCAAAAACCGTACCAAACCATGCTCAAAAAAACATGAAATCATGGTTCACCATGGTCTATATTCGTAAGGTGCCTGTAGTGTGTGCCTGCATGCGTGCATGTGCTCTGCTGTGTGTGCGTGCACTACTGTGTGTGTGACAGAGAGAGAGAGAGCGAGAGAGTCAGAGTCAAAGAGCTCCCCATTGACAGGACAGGTGAGTGAATTACCACAATAATGACTGACCAACTGGTTATTTAGACATACAGTGTAGTAGTCCGTTTAGAGGCTTTCATCCAAAAGAAATACTCCATTTAGAGTACAGTGTTTCCCAACCAGGGGTACGTGTACCACTAGGGGTACGCGAGCACACTGCAGGGGGTACTTGGAAAGATGTTATTATTATAACAAATGTATGGAGCAGTCACATCAGGACAGAGAAAGTGATATAGAACATGAATTAGGGGGTACTAATAGCACAACAAAGAGGTTTAGGGGGTATGCGAGACAAAAAAGGTTGGGAAACACTGATTTAGAGTACAGGACTAAAAATATGACATATATTTTTTTCTCTATTTTTTGTTCCAGTGATGGCTAACGGGTGGTGTTTCCTCCTGCTCACCCTTGGTAAGCTACAGTATACGCACGCGTGCAGACGTGTGTGCGTGTGTGTGTGTGTGTGTGTGTGTGGGGGGGGTGTCTCTGAGCGTCTGCCAATATATGGGTTTTTGGGCTCAGATGTCAGGTTGTGCAACGGCATCTAATGCCTATAAATCAATTAGTGATTGGTGGCTGAAATGCTGCAATGAATATGGTTCTTAGATGGCCCACTAATAACAAACAAACAAACAAACAAACAAAAACATCACTGACCCATTTACAGTTGAGAACGATATTATTAGCTTCCCTCCTGAAATTAGACATTTCTTGATTTCTCAGTGAGAATGACCATTGTTTCCAGAATAACAGAAACGGTTCATAATGGTCCTTCTCACTGAGAAATCAAGAGAGATGTCTAATTTCAGGAGGGTGGCTAATAATATCGTCCTCACTGCATGTGTGTGTACTTTGTATGTCTGTGAATGTCTCTGTCTCTTAGTTTCTCTACCGTACGTACAGAATGTGTTTGTAAAGTGATTTGGCTCAATTGCCTCAAGTCATTTGTACAGAAACTGTCTCTGTCTGTATTCTGTATGTAGCACATTTGGTTACCTCTCACTTTCTGTCTCACCAATACCATAGTGGATGCCACCTGTCTAGCTGTCTGTCTGTCTCTTGCTCTCTCTCTCTCTCTCTCTCTCTCTCTCTCTCTCTCTCTCTCTCTCTCTCTCTCTCTCTCTCTCTCTCTCTCTCTCTCTCTCTCTCTCTCTCTCTCTCACTCTGTCTTCCTCCCCCCCTCTCTCTCAGGTGTGTGTGGTCTCTCCTCCTCTTTGCCACGTCGGTTCCATGTGGTGGAAGAGAAGATGACCTGGACAGTAGCTCAGCAGTACTGCAGAGAGGAGTTCACTGACCTGGCCACCATAGACGACGACGCAGAGTTGGGGACGATCAACGGTGAGCTTCAGAAAGCAGGTGTTGGTGACGTCTGGATTGGGCTGAGGCATGGGAGTGAGTACAGAAACTGGGATACACAGGCAGAAGAGCCACACGAGCCAGATAAGACAAGAAAGCAGTGTGTGTCATTTAGGAAGGAAAATGGAAAGTGGCACGACGACTACTGCACTAAAGAATATGGCTCCATCTGCTACAATGGTAAGACATCTCTTAACAAACTATTACCATTTCACTCATGAACATATCACAGACTCTTTCTGTAAACCTACGCACATTAGTCACTGCTACAATGGTGAGATGCCATCCTAATTCCCCTATTCACTCATGAATACATACTGTATACTGTAGTAGATTGTTTAAACCTATGCATATGTGTGTCACATTGCATCACACAGTTAGACAGCGCTGTTTCTCAGTTAACCATGATGCATACTTTACTACAGGGAGAAACTCCACACATCCCTTTGTGCTGGTTGTAGACGGGAAGAACTGGACTGAAGCTCAGAGATACTGCAGAGAGAAACACACAGACCTGGCCACCATCAGGAACCAAACAGAGAACGACAAGATCAAAGACCTGATAGAAAACACGGCCACTGGTAATGTGGGGTTCTTCTGGTTTGGGTTCAGAGATGGCTGGGAGTGGTCAGATGGCAGCAGCTCCTTCTTCCGACACTGGGCCCCTAATGAACCCAACGTAGATTCCAATCAGCAGCCCCCGGTCTGTGTGGAAATCTGGTCTTCTGGTCGTTGGAATGATCATAACTGTGAGGAACGTAGACACTTTGTCTGCTATGAAGGTGAGTCCTCCAGCATATACAGTCAGACAATGACTATAATGGATAGTTTGTTTTCTAACATTTTTTAAATCAAGGCAAGGCAAGTTTATTTGTATAGCACATTTCATCATACACAGGTGCAACTCAATGTGCTTCACAAAAATAAATCATCTCCATTTGTCTCAGCTCGCCCTACAGTGGTGGTGGTTTCTCAGAGTCCCTTTTACTCTGGAGATGCAGTCGCCCTCAGATGTGACATACCCAAGTATACAGGCCAGCACCAATATGGCTGGCGAAGGGATGGCAGCCCACTTCGTGGTAAGACCAACCAGACCATCACCATCACCCTCCCAGAAGATGTGGGTCAGTACCAGTGCCACAGGCAGGGAGAAGATTCTTCAGTGGCACCCTACATCAGCACACCTGTTGCTGTCGAAAACCAGGGTGAGTCAACATTAAATACATTGTCATTGATTGTTTGGTTGACTGATTGATTATCTGTTGATCCGTTGCAATATTGATTGATCAGTGAAAACATGTGTAATGCTGTATGAGGTACGTATGACCAATGCTAACATAGCAAGCCAGGACACAGAGGCTTTAGCCATGTTTCACGTCTGGCCTTGTTTTCTCTGTATACGTTTGCTTTTGTATGTTTTGGGGGGTTTTGTGCCTTAATTATGACAGGATAGTGTGAGAGATGACAGGAAATGAGCTGGAGAGAGATATGGGGCAGGGCTGGGAAATGACCCTGTCTGGACTCGAACCGGGGTCCCCATGGGCACGCACGCGCTTAGCATACTCTCTGCATACGTTTGCTTGATCTTCGAGCCCACCATCGGGCTACTTGTGCTGTCTTTGCTCTTAGATGTGCACTGTGTAGGATGGTGGCCAGAGTAGGTATTGCAACTCTGCTGCTCGCTGTAATGCTTCGGCCTATTGCCAAATGTGATATTTCCATACAGAAAATATTCATATCTCTGAGATTCTCTGGTGACTCTCATTCTCATCTCAACCTGGCTTAGTACATTATTTCTTTAATGTATCCTACTTATACTGTCATTTCTTCTAACCCCCAGACAAGCTGGTCCTGGTTAATCAGAATAAGACCTGGAAGGAGGCTCTGGAGTACTGCAGACAGCACCATGAGGACCTGGTGTCTGTGACCTCTGAGAAGATCCAGCGCTGGGTGGAGGGGTGGGCCAAAGGAGCCTCGACTCCCCACGTGTGGGTGGGCCTGCGCTACTCCTGCAACTTGGGCTTCTGGTTCTGGGTCAGTGGAGAAATAATCTGCGACTATGACAACTGGGCCTCAAATGACGAGAGAGATCAGGGCTGTACACACAAGGTGGGGGCAGTGATTAGAGAGGGGGGCAGGTGGGGCAGCTTTGAAGAAACTCGGAAACTCAACTTCATCTGCACCAAGGAAGGTGAGTCTGTTGTCACCCTCTGTGTGTGTTATACCGGTATGCACATTTGTGTGCCTGTTTCCACTTTGTTTAAACTGTGTGTGTGTGTGTGTGTGTGTGTGTGTGTGTGTGTGTGTGTGTGTGTGTGTGTGTGTGTGTGTGTGTGTGTGTGTGTGTGTGTGTGTGTGTGTGTGTGTGTGTGTGTGTCTGTGTCTGTGTCTGTGTGTGTCTGTGTGTGTGTGTGTGTGTGTGTGTGTGTGTGTGTGTGTGTTTTCCTGTCCTCATGCAGGCCAGTGGAACTGAATTCTTCTTAGTCATGAAGAGTCCTGGAGAAACTTCATCAGTAGAGGCTGGAGTCGGTCCTGATGAGAGGGATGAAGACTCTGGAGTCGGTCCTGATGCGAGGGATGGAGACTCTGTGTCCTCTGGGTCCTAATGCTCCCAGAGTTCATTCCAAACGCCCCACTATTCCACATGTACTTGATTTTGTTTATGAACCCTCTACTACTCCCCTTGCCTAGTTCAAACAACCAATCAGATTGAAGTTGATAACCCCAATAGAGTTCGCAAGTCACCCGGACGCATGTAGTCTTTCTCGTTTTAGTAATAGATTCCTAGTAACGAGATTGAATTGATCTTATTGTTAATGATATTTCTGGAGGTTTGGTTGAAAGATCTTAGTGGTGGTTACCATAGGTTGCAGTTTATTTTGGGAGATTGATTATATGGGTGATTCTTTTTATTCAAGTGATTGCAGAAACATTAATTATGGGTTATGGCATTAAGGTCTTGTAGAATCTTAGTACTGTGTTTTAGGAACAGTAGGGTTGTGCTTAATTTTATCCCACAGTTTTAAGAGGGTTTATGGGTTACGGCTGTTTTGATGTTATTTCTTTTTACTCTTTGTTTTGTTTGACATGAGTGGTTTATTGTACTTGATGCTTACATTTTACATGTGTGATGTGGTTTAAACTTTACAGTTTGATGTGTTTGTGATTTAATCTTTATGGTTTGATATGATAGAGGTTCAAAGTTAAAGGTTTGGTTAAATATCAAACACATTACATTGCATTTGGCAGACCCTTTTTAACCAAATCGACTTACAATCGAGGACATAATCACAACAATGTGCACTTTGTATCTGCTTTGTATCTGATTATGTTCTTGATTGAAATGCATTGTAATGTAATGTGTTTGATACTTAAACTTTGCGGTTTGATGCGATAGAGAATTAAACTACTTATTGTTTGATGTGAATGGACTGGTAAATACACTGCATTTATATATCGTCTTTCCACTCCTTCGAGCATTCACACACCGGTGGCAGTGGCTGCCATGCAGGGTCCCATCCTGCCACCAGGAGCAACTTGGGGTTAAGTATCGCGCTCAAGGATACATCGATGGGTTCAGACAGAGCAGGACTCGTACCTGCAACTTCCGCGTTGCCGAATGGCTCCTCTGCCAACACTGCCCATGTGATGGGGTGCTACAAAGTGCAGCATAAAGGGGAGAGAAACTCAAAAAAACGTCTCAATGTGTTTTTGTGTTCAGTGATGTGTTTGATATTTAATCTTTATGGTTTGGTGTGATAGGCCCTATAGGGATTTGGGCAGTCATTGGTAAGTGGTTATGTCATCAGACTAGCCAAAAGGTTGCCGATTCGACTTCCAACCGGGGGGAGTAATTAACCAGTGCTCTACCCCACCCTCCTCCATGACTGAGGTGCCCTGAACATGGTACCGTCCCGCCGCACTGGTCCCTTTCGGGCGCCATTGGGGGCTGCCCCCTTGCACGGGTGAGGCATAAAGGCAATTTTGTTGTGTGCAGTGTTCATGTGTGTGCTGTGGAGTGCTGTGTCACAATGACAATGGAGTTGGAGTGTCCCAGTTGGGCTTACACTTCACTTCACTAAACTTTACAGTTTGATGTGTTTGGCATTTAATCTTTACGGTTTGATGTGGTAGGGATTTAAACTTTACGGTTTGAGGTTTTTTCAGTTTTTTTTGAGGGTTTTTTTCAGTTTTATATGTTTGGGATTAACTCTTAACGGTTTTGATGTGATAGGGTTTGGTTTAATCAGTTGGATGTAATACAGATTTCTGTCTCACAGATTATGGTGTTGTTGCTGTTCACATTTTGTTTTGTTGTTATTTGGCATTTACAATTCATGGTTTGCTGTGTTTGACATTTATGGGTAAATGTTTGTTGTTATTGACATTATTACTCTACTTCTCAATAACACACACACACACACACACACACACACACACACACACACACACACACACACACACACACACACACACACACACACACACACACACACACACTTTCTCTTACTTTCACTCAAACACACACACGCACACACACACACACACACACACACACACACACACACACACACACACACACACACACACACACACACCATGGTCCATGTTGCACTGGTGTTCCAGTCTAAATGTTTCCATCTGGTCTGTATTGCTTTCACACATTTTTCACACATTTACTAAATAAAGTCATTTTGATTTGGACAAATCCTGTCGTGTTGGAGGTGCTTAAGGAGGTGTGTGTGTGTGTGTGTGTGTGTGTGTGTGTGTGTGTGTGTGTGTGTGTGTGTGTGTGTGTGTGTGTGTGTGTGTGTGTGTGTGTGTGTGTGTGTGTGTGTGTGTGTCCTTTTGTTGGTAATAGGGCTCAGGCCCGCTCTTTATGCAAACGGCCTCTTTATACCGACACTGTGATGTGCTGTGTCAGTATGCGGTCTGGGCTCCATTTGAATACCTCGAGAGGCTACACGGAGTCACAACCAGGTGCAGGACGGCTAAGCCTGCAAAATGCATCAGGCAGCACTTGTACTACATTATAATAGAATAGCTTTAGGATGTGCAAGTTCTACAGGTAGCGAGCTCCGAAAATGTTAACCAACAAAAATGTTTCAAACCACACTTGTCTCGGAAGCACTCAGGCATTGGTATTTATAAATGCACACACGGCTCATCAGTGCTCCTCAATGTGCAGAACCGAAACGCAGAACAGGAATACAGACCTATATTCAGAACATGGAGACGCCTTTAGAGTCTGGTCCAGAACAGGAATCCATGGGTCTATGCAGGAATCCATATGCGATAGCATATTAACCTGCACAGAGCCTCTGTTGTATTTTTGCATTTGTTAATTTTGTGAAGCACATTGAGTTGCACCTGTGTATGAAATGCGCTATACAAATAAACTTGCCTTGCCTTGCCTTGCCTTGTTGTAACCAGTGTCAGGGCTGGACTGGCCATCTGGCATAGTGGGCATTTCCCGGTGGGCCCTGCACCCTTGTGGGGCCCTATTTTCCAGAAATGTAAATATATATGTATAATTTTTTTACATTTCTGAAAATAGGGGCCCATGAGGGTGCAGAGCCCACAGGTGAATCAGTTCTGCACCGCTAATTATGAGGGGCCCCTTTCAGCCAAAAGTGCCCGGGCCCTATTTCTCCCCCAGTCCCCACTCCCCAGTACTGTAATGCATTTGTAGATATACAATTAGAGATATAGTACGTCAAGCACAACCTGAATCACTTCCTCTAGACTAATCTCTCTCTCTCTTTGGCTCACTGTCTCTGTCTCTGTGTCTCTCTTTGTGTCTCTCTCTCTCTCTCTCTCTCTCTCTCTGTGTCTCTCTCTCTCTCTCTTTATCTCTCTCTCTCTCTCTGGGGACATAGAGCTGTAGGGCTGTGACCCCATCTCTGCAAATTGGCAAAATCCGTGAAACTGCCACAGATTTTGTCACAGAGGTCAAAGTTCATTTGAAGACATTCTGTGAGTCTCATGTTGCAGCTCACTTCCGCCCTACCTCCCTCTCTCTCTCTCTCTCTCTCTCTCTCTCTCTCTCTCTCTCTCTCTCTCTCTCTCTCTCTCTCTCTCTCTCTCTCTCTCTCTCTCTCTCTCTCTCTCTCTCTCTCTCTCTCTCTCTCTCTGCTGTGTGTCTGACCTGAGTGTTCATCATATTTGCATGCTGCCCAGTACACCTGCAGGTTACAGTGCTACAGTTCTCACCACTCTTCTCTATAAGCAATAAATGCCACTGCCCTCTGTTCACTGTAAGCAATAAACCATGCAGCAAGGTTAATGATAGTTAACTGTGGCAAGGCAACGAGGGTGGGGGGGTTGTAGGCACAATAATACTTGGATCCCCTTAGCTGTGGTGTCTCATGGATTATTGTTATCGAAGGGTAATGCTAGATTTACAGTGGCTAAGGGTAATGCTGGATTTACTGTGGCTAAGGGTAATGCTGGATTTACTGTGGCTAAGGGTAATGCTGGATTTACAGTGGTTAAGGGTGATGCTGGATTTACTGTGGTTAAGGGTAATGCTGGATTTACTGTGGCTAAGGGTAATGCTGGATTTACTGTGGCTAAGGGTAATGCTGGATTTACTGTGGCTAAGGGTAATGCTGGATGCTGGATTTACTCTAAGAAATCCACTGTGTGCTATTGACGGCAGCACCTTTGCATAGGATGTGCTTTTACGGCATCTGGAGGAATATGGGGAACAATAGGGTACCATGACTCAAGCTTCACTTCCTAACTTGCCTGTGTGTGTGTGTGTGTGTGTGTGTACACGAGAGAGAGAGAGAGAGAGAGAGAGAGAGAGAGAGAGAGAGAGAGAGAGAGAGAGAGAGAGAGAGAGAGAGAGCAGAGAGAGAGAGAGAGAGAGAGAGAGAGAGAGAGAGAGAGAGAGAGAGAGAGTGTACGTGTGCGTACGTGTGTGCGTTTCTGCAGAACTGGGGTCTGACTACAGTAGGATTGTAAACTGCAGGTGTGCTGGGCAGCAGGCAAATCGGAAATATGACCGACCAATGCCACTCAGGCCAGAGCCACACACAGACAGAACACGCCATTATAAAAAGGGGAAGAAAAAAATGTGACTAATCCTCAATGAGGAATTAAACGTCAAAGAGCTCGGCAGAGCTGATCCCTACACAGACTGACAGGGTCGACTTCATCACTATACAGACTGACAGGGTCGAACTCGTAACTACAGACTGACAGGGTCGACCTCATCACCATACACCTCCAGCTACTGGCCACAGACTCCTTAAGGTGAGATGATAACACTTAATATTAATGCTTAAAGTTATAAACTATGTGATGTTTGTGAAATATTATGAATTCATGATGTTCAGAATGAGCTAATGGTCAAGTGGCTACAGTCATGAAGGATATACTGTACTGTACGTTTAAATAATGACAAGTCAAGCCAACTTCATTTATATAGTTCATTTCATGTCCATTCCACAACAAGGTAGCCCAATGTGCTTTATAAATGACAGCGAGAAAATAATCCAATGTAAATATGGCATTCAGACAAATCATCTATTGTTGTCTACTGTACTGTATATGTGCATGGTCTAAGGGGTCTTACACACCGGGGCGGTAAAGTGTCGCGGAACGCTTTTTTTATCGGCGTCGGTGAAAATACATTGAAACATATCTGTCCTTACACACCAACCGGCGGTAGTCGGGCGTCAGCGGCGCGGGAGCCTGCTCCGCGCCGTGCTGCATTTGGAAAATAGAACTCGAGCGTATTTTTCACGCTGGTGACCGGTGGTGTCTCATTCAAATGAATGGCAAAGTAGCATGCTAGCTTTAGCTGTGGGGTTTTTTTTAACAGGACTGGCCGCGGTGCGCACCCCGAAGCTGTCAGTGTGAAAGGCAGAGAAAAACACACCGAACGAAACTAAGCAGAAAGACCGGGTTTGTCCCGCGACCGTTCCGTTCCGCCTTGGTATGTTTTGGCCCTAAGCCAGGGGTGGGGAACCTTTTTCATTCGAGGGGCCACTTCAAATTCATCCGAGGGCCATAAAAGTGCTCCGATGGCCGCACTATGAACACAAACCAAGATTCCCCGGAGCATTTCAGGCTTATATTGAAGGCAGCTTTAAAACAGATCCCACCTTCTCTAAATCCCCTGAATATAATTTAATTGTATTGCAAATGTGATTTCTAAGATTCGTTTACAAAATATGTCATATTTCATGTGAAGCTGCATAACATTAAAATTATATCAGGGGCCGGATTAAAAGTCCTCAAGGGCCGCAAATGGCATAGGTTCCCCTCCCTTGGTCTAAGCGTAGCTAGCCATATTTTTTCATTTGTGCATAGCTGTGATATATCCCTAATGTGTGTTTGACCTTTGTCTGCCTCCACAGAGATGGGGATTTTCCTCCTGCTGATGCTCCTGTTCCCAGGTCAGTGCAGGTCCACTTACTGTTTCTGTATAAGACACCTAATGCACAAGACATCTGCTGCATGTCCGCTAATTCTCTCTCTCTCTCTCTCTCTCTCTCTCTCTCTCTCTCTCTCTCTCTCTCTCTCTCTCTCTCTCTCTCTCTCTCTCTCTCTCTCTCTCTCTCTCTCTCTCTCACTCTCACTCGTTTACACACTTTCTCTCTCCCTCCCTCTCTGTCTCTCTCTGCCCCCCCTCTCTCTCTCTCTCTCTCTCCTGTGTGCCTGGTGAGTGCCAGTCATATTTGCATGCTGCCCAGTGCACCTGCAGTAATAAACCACTAGAGGCAAGAGGGCCAGGGAAATTAACCCCTTAGTGCAGAGCCTCTGTTGTTACCTTACTGTCACCAAAACGGCAATGATCAAGTAAGGCTCTTGCTCTGTAATGGCATAGCAATGTATCTGAGTCTTTTCAGCAGAGTGAACGGGCTTGCCGGCCCGTCTGCACTAAGAGGCTATAGCTAGGCTACAATGTTGGTCTATCGCTAGGTAAAGCTGACACTCCGATTCAAATGAGATGTTAATTATTAGTCACCTGGCTGTGTTAAAAGCAGTATTACTCCTGACCGCGTTAATTTGTTAACCCCTACCCCTCTTTCGCTCTCTATCCCCACAATCTCTCTCTCTCTCTCTCTCTCTCTCTCTCTCTCTCTCTCTCTCTCTCTCTCTCTCTCGCTCTCTCTCTCTCTCCTGTGTGCTTGGTGAGTGTCAGTCGTGTTTGCATGCTGCCCAGCGCCCACTGAATCTTTTGTAGCCTTACTGTCGCCAAAACTGTATGATCAAGTATTAATCTGCTACTTGAGGCTCTCACTCTCTGTAATGTCATAGCAATGCTGTTATGATGTAGCTGAGTTTATTCAGCAAAGAGTGAACTCGCCTGCTGGTGGGCCCATCTGCACAATTCTGATAATAATGGGCTGTTGTCAGGCAAAGCTTACACCCCAACTGTACATTGAAATCTAGATGAAATACATATCATTATTTGCCCCCTGGTTGTATAACAACATTATTTTTAGTTTTAAGTGTTCTCTATCTATTTGTTAAGGACTTTGAGCTGCATGCCAACTGTGCTATACAAAATACAAATACAGTTATTATAGTATTACTCATGACCTCTCATGGTTGATTTATTACCTCTTTCTCAATCTCTCTCTCTTTCTCTCTCTCTCTCTCTCTCTCTCTCTCTCTCTCTCTCTCTCTCTCTCTCTCTCTCTCTCTCTCTCTCTCTCTCTTTCTCTCTCTTCCAAGGTGTGTGTGGACTCTCCTCCTCTGTGCCACATCAGTTCCATGTGGTGAAACAGCTGAAGAACTGGACAGAAGCTCAGCAGTACTGCAGAGAGGAGTTCACTGACCTGGCCACCATAGACAATATGGCAGACATAGATGAGATCAAGAGAAAGATGAATGATACAGGTGTTGGAGATTTGGCCTGGATTGGGCTGACACAGGGCAGGTGGCAGTGGTCTCTGGCTGACGAGGGATTCTATGGAGAGAATGAGGCTGAGTTCCGGAACTGGGCTGGAGGCCAGCCAACATCAGGAAATGAAGATGAGAGGGATGGCGAGGATTGTGTCTACATTGATAAGAATGGTCAATGGCACAATGACCCATGCAAAAGAACATATCCCTTCCTCTGCTATGATGCCGATGGTGAGAAATTATTTTCTTTTATTTTTATTAATTTTATTCATTCAAAATCTCATTTGTTAACCTATTGATGATTCTATATAAACTGTTGTTGTTATGTTGTTGGGTGTTTTGAAAGGCGCTATATTAAACAAAAATATTATTATTAATATTATTATTATTATTATTATTATTATTATTATTATTATTATTATAAGACCATACAGACTCATTGGTTTAGACTGTGGAGCTGTTCTAGTATGTGATGTGATAATGTGCATGCATTACAGAGACAGACTCCACACACTACTTTGTGCTTGTTAAAGAAGCCAAGAACTGGACAGAAGCTCAGGGACACTGCAGAGAGCAGCACACAGACCTGGCCAGCGTGAAGAACCAGAGAGAGAACGATCTGATCACCAAAATCGAAGGATTTCCAAATCCTGGAGAGGTCTGGATCGGCCTCTTCAGAGATGCCTGGGAGTGGTCAGATGGCAGCAACTCCTCCTTTCGCCACTGGGAACATGGAGAGCCCAACTATGGCGACGACAATCCAAAAGAGTTCTGTGTTAAAATTAAATCTCGCTCCGGTCAGTGGAATGATCATAGCTGTGACACATCACATGCCTTTATCTGCTATGAGGGTGAGTCATTGGGCCTTAAATCAATGAGAGGCTCTTCTTTCAGTTTTTGCCTTCGGTACTTTTAGAGTTTTTGCGCCTTGGTTTGATAGCATAGGGTAGGACATGAAATGAGAGTTTGGACAGTGGTTCTCAAACTTTTTCCATCATCCCCCACTCAGAGGGTCTGGATGCCTCCGTGTCCCCCCGCCTGCACCAATACAGTGATCATATAACACATTGAATCCCAGACTATGTTTGGAATTTCAGCGCTACAGTTTTGTCAATTTTAAGCATTTTTTGAACAGCCACAGAATATTCTGTGTTAGACCTACAGACACATTTGTTTAAAAGCTGAGCTTGTTTAAAAGCTGAGAAATCTCCGCTTTCTATAGGCCTATTGTGAAAACGCTTCTTCCATGCCGAAGTTAACCCAGTATTAATTATGATTATTATATGGTTGTGACGTCATCGGTCGAATGCTCCATTCATTTCAACGGGGCTTCCCAACGTTCGCACGTCAGTTATTTTTCGATAACGGACGGGTTGGTCTATAACAGACCGCTGTCAATGGCAACAAGACTTTTCACTGCTAAAGCGACTTTTCAACAAGACTCTAATCAGCTGCTGTGATAGACAACACCTGTTGTCCTGGCTACCTAGCTGTTGCCTAGCGGTGTTCCACAACGGCACTGTTTTGTTTTGCGCAGCAACAATCTTAACATTAAATAGGCCTAAAGAAATGTCCCCGCCATGTGTGAATCATTTAAGTATATCCATATAATAAGCGGGTTAACTTTCGGCGAGTCGGTCGCTTTGTGGAATAGCAGCACTTCAGAGAGAACAAGACCCCTCCGCTCCGTGTCGGGGTCTAAAGATTCTCTCTGTCGTGCTGCTATTCCACGGTAGCGACCTTCTCGCCGAACGTTAACCCTTACATAATATGAGTGGATATCTGTAAATGCATGTTTATTTATCTCTGGCCAGTTGTTGTTTGTTTTGTCCTTGGTTTTGTTATTGTCTTCATGATAAAGATCTCAGTTCCCCTGCTACAATGGTGGTGATGCTATCTTATGGCAACTTCTGAAGCTACACATCATGTTGGTGTATTTGTCTTCATTCCTTAGCTCTCCCTACTGCTACAGTGGTGGTGGTGTCTCCTCAGGGTCCCTTCTACTCTGGAGATGTCGTCACCCTCAGGTGTGACATAACCAACCACACTGACTGGGAGTATGTCTGGTTGAAGGACGACACCCCAGTTCCTGGTAAGACCAGCCAGTCCATCACCATCACACTTGAGGCAGGTCGATACCAGTGCAAGGGAGAGAGACGAGATCGCCCAAACACATCTTCAATAAGCAGCTCTGTTAACATTACCAACAATGGTGAGTGATTAATATCCTGAAAGTTGAAAGAACAAGTCCGACAGGCGGACAACAGATGCGTCCGTCTATGCCCGTTCTGAACCTTTTTTGCCCAAACGCCCCCTTGGCCTCCTCATAACCTGTCAAGGCAATTTATCAATAAGCCTACCATGTACTGTATAAGCATGGATTTGAAAAAGTACCATAGGATTTCAACAGTGTTGGGCAATTTACTGAAAAACTGTAATGCATTGCTGATTACATGTTACTGTCTTTTCAAAATAATCCCTTACACTACATTTAGCAATGTGGGGACCTAAGGCGAATTTAGCTAGGGGGGCCATCGGTCCATCCCATATCACATTTTTTTTTTAACATAAAATCTCTATTTTTGTTAGGCTATTTTTTTTTTTTAATCACGATTTTTTATTTTAAAAAAATAATAATTACAAACATAAAAAACAGGCAAACATTACAACCCTTTCTGGACAGATTTCAATGAATAGGCTATTTGCAATTTTGCATAGGCCTACATTAAATAAACTAAAATGTGAAATTCTCTTTTCACTTTAATATGACAGCAGTGATGTCCCCCCCTCACTGAAGTATTATTTCATGTGTGTGCATGATGCTGTCACCTAGGCTATTTGAAGTGACGTTGATGTTGGATTTCATGGAATACTTTTAAATGCCGCTTTGGGAAGAAAACAGAGTAGGCGACAGGTGAACTGTCTTTCTGTCAAAACAGTGGTTTGCAGGCGTTTGCGTTTTCACGTGGATATTGTCTTCGTGGACCGTAACAGACAAACCGTAAGTTCCATAAACTAATCAATGAGACATTGGCTACGTGTACATGATGTTTTTAAGTCCGATTTAATAAATGCGATTTAAATAGATCGGATTAAGAGTTATTTTGCGATGTGTATACATGGCACTTTCACTTAAATGCGATTAAACGTCTGGGGAAAATAAAGCATTGCGATTGGACTGAGGACGCACGTGCTGAGCGAGCCAAATAAGGCACGGGGGCGTGGTTCAATGCCACCGAGATGCAGGTCATCTTCCCCACGAAAATCGTTGCCTCAGGCGGACTGAAATCACAACATTTCCCCCTTTCTCCCTGGATCATTTACAATGCTACATTAGCTACCCTGTTAGCATAGAAAAACGAGTGGTCAAATGGTAATAAATGTGGAGTAACTTTGTTGTGCTTCATTACTTCGTGGGGCACTTTTACATCAATATATGGAAGCCACAACATTTATAGTCGCTTAGGGACTTTAAATTAAGCAAAACTTTCATGTGAAAATCAACAGGAAGTGCCGCTATGTTTTTCTCACTGGCAAAGAGCACGGTCTCTTGGCCATAGATGTGTACATAGGAAACGCTATCTGCAAATGTCTCATGCCTTCCTATTTCATGGCACACATGGATGGAATATGCATACAGACTTCTGTGCTTCTGCAGTTGTGTCAGATAATGCAATCAATCAGCTGCGTAGCCGGTTTGCTAACCATTATGGTAGACGTTTTGGTTTGCACGCATGAGCTCCAGGCCAAAACTGAGCGACTGCCACCTTGTGGACACAAGAGGGAATCACAAGAGGGAATCACAATTCAGAAACGCATCACGGGAGGGCGGACGGACGGACGGCGGACGGACGGACGGACGGACACCAAAGCCTCTTATAGAGATGCGTGGGACGCATCTAAAAACGTCTGTTGTTACTGCTTCTTCTGTTATCCCCCCCCCCTGTCTTTTCTTCTTGACTGCCCCAATATTTGTGTTGTTTGTACTCTTGTTTAGCTATGGCTGTTTACTGACATCATGGCTGTTCTCTTTCTCCCCAGACAAGCTGGTTCTGGTTAATGAGAGTATGACCTGGATGAATGCTCTGCAGTACTGCAGAGAGCACCATGTGGACCTGGTGTCTGTGTCCTCTGAGAAGATCCAGCGCTGGGTGGAGGGGTGGGCCAAAGGAGCCTCAACTACTTACGTGTGGCTTGGCCTGCGCCATTCCTGCACTTTTGGCTTCTGGTTCTGGGTGAGTGGAGACACAATCTGCTACGACAACTTTGCCTCAGATGGGGACAGAATGCCAGGATGTGACAAAACTGTGGCAGCAGTCGACAAAGATGGTGGCCAGTGGTTCAGCCTAGAAGAGACTCAGGCACTCAATTTCATCTGCACCAAAGATGAGTGTAAGTGTGTTTCTGTGTAACAGTGGTGTGTGTGCGTGTGTGTGTGTGTGTGTGTGTGTGTGTGTGTGTGTGTGTGTGTGTGTGTGTGTGTGTGTGTGTGTGTGTGTGTGTGTGTGTGTGTGTGTGTGTGTGTGTGTGTGTGTGTGTGTGTGTGTGTGAGTGAGTGAGGTGTGTGTAAATGTATAGGGTTACAGTATCAATGCCTGACAGACTGTGTGTGTGTGTGTGTGTGTGTGTGTGTGTGTGTGTGTGTGTGTGTGTGTGTGTGTGTGTGTGTGTGTGTGTGTGTGTGTGTGTGTGTGTGTGTGTGTGTGTGTGTGTGTTTCTCCTCTTTCAGGATACTTCATGATGGAGGCAGTGGAGACGATGTACAGGAAGTTTAAACAATCGTCCATGTCTCTTTCTTCCTGCCTTTCTTTCCATAAAGTTATAAACACTGTTAAAATCACGTGTACACTGCAGCACTATATCCTACCTAATATGCTATGTTACATTGTTTTTTTGCTTTTAAATTGGCATTATGGTTTGCATTTGTCTGAATGTATCATAGAACGACTTGAGTGTCTCAGATTTCAGAGTGATAAAAACTTGAGTGCCTTAGATTTCAGAATGATTAAAACTTGTTTGCCTTAGATTTCAAAATGATTTGCACTTGAGTGCCTTAGATTTCAGAGTGATTTACACTTGAGTCCTAAAATTTCAGAATGATTTAATACAGAGGGCAGTTTTGTTTATGCTGATGGAATAAATAGCCTATGTCAGGGATGGGCAGCTGGAGACCCGAGGGCCACATGCGGCCCACATCACCACTCAGTGCGGCCCGTAGATAAGACATCCTTTGTAATTTTACTGTTCGCCAAATAGAGTACATTTCTATTCCCTCCAAACTATATGGGCTGTCACCAGTCAGTGAGCAACCAACAGCACCTCAAACTCGAGTGGCAGTCAGATGTGAGCTCTTGTGGCCCTCCGATGGTGGCGATGAAAAAATGTGGCCCTCCTCATCATAAAAGTTGCCCATCTCTGGCCTATGTAATAGCAATGCAATAAAGATTATATGATTAATACTGACTATATGATTAATATTACACTGATTAATGAAGAGGATACTGTACGTATATCAACACAACAGAGATGATTTGATCGATTTGTTTATGCTGATCAATGACAGTGTTGTTGTTAGATCCATACATTTGTGTATTACAGTTTTTCTCAATAGGCATATTTGTCTAAATTGATAAGTTAATGCTAGTCAGTAGAATCTTTCATCTGCCATTTATGCACAATAAAGTGAATATAGGTCGCCCCTGTCAGCTGCAACTTCAAACGTAGGTCGTGTGACTCCTTCAAATGTGTTACTTTTCTAAGCTTGTGTGGTATCGGATGCGATGCCATGTTACGGCTTGTTGGTTTGGGGTACCTTGAAATGAAATTGAAATGTACCTTGAAATGAATTGAAAGGGTGCCTCACCTAAAAAAAGGTTGAGAAACACTGGTCTATTAAATAAATATTTAAAATGAAATAGGCTGCCATATGTGTGTGTGTCTAAGTCAGGGGTGTCAAACTCAAATTGACCGAGGGCCAAAATCAAAATCTGGTACGAAGTCGCGGGCCGAACTCAACAATTATTTTTTTTAAATTGACTAAAATAGTGCATGCATGCACTTCATACTAATGTTTAAATTTCACATACACTCTTTCCCATCATGTTTGTAAGTTAAAATGTATCTGCACATCCTGTGACACAGCAAATTTCATGTTCAAGTCATTGCGCTATACATTAATGGTGTATGTCGGGCAACTGTAATACACATTTGAAATGATCTGGCGGGCCAAATAAAATTGCTCCACGGGCCAAATTTGACATCATTGCAGGTGTGTTTGACTGTGCAGAACTGACCAAAGCATGACAACACAGACCTTGTGTCCTTCCTTAAAGCACAGAGAAGATATCTTAAACTTCAGAGAGAGAGAGAGAGGGAGAGGGAGAGAGAGAGAGAGAGAGAGAGAGAGAGAGAGAGAGAGAGAGAGAGAGAGAGAAGTAATTTGTGTGCTACTGATGCCAGCACCTTTGCATATGATATTCGTTCTAGTTCCTCGAAGCATCACACAGATAACACTGTCATAGAAAGATGCAAATCGATGGTGTCAGAGAGAGACAAAGAGAGAGATAGAGAGAGAGGGAGAGAGAGAGAGGGAGAGAGAGAGAGGGAGAGAGAGAGAGGGAGAGAGCTATGTTCGGGACTGTGTGTACGCGGCTGTGCCGGCCCAAAAGGGTCAGTTGTCCCCAGGCAGGGCTTTGAACCGGTTCAAGGAACGAAAACGAAAACCGGGAACTTTTTGTATTTTACAGGGAACAGAAACGAAACCGGAAACGTTATTATTTTTTATGTTCTGGAACAGGAACACTTATTTAAAAATAATGGTAACCGGTTAATACCGGTTAATACCGTTCCTCAAACAAACAAAAAAGTAATTATTTTCCTGCGCATGTTACCATGGCGGCTGAGGTTCACGTCCTGTGTGACATCAGACATTCTCTGACTGAATGGAGAGAGAGCTGTGGACTACAAAGTCTCCACTCCACATCTTAAATAAGAGAAACCACTGTCATACAAAAGGGCAAAGTTTCCATTGCATCATTGTAAGACATTGCAGAGAAGCGCGTGTAAAGCGCACCAACATATGTTCGACGTTATTGGGCATCCATGGCCGCTTTAAATATGCACAAACTCACAATGTCCATCATAGCGCTCCCCGTGACCCAAGTCAGCGTGGAGCGTGCATTTTCATCATTGAGGTTTATTCTCCGCTTCTCCGCTTAGGTCGTCCCTAAATGACAAAATTCTGGAGGATATTCTTTTCATCTGCTTGAATAAACAGTTTGGAATGTAGGCTGACTCATTTGCACTTCCGTCTTTCTTGGTTAATTAACGTCAGTTAGGCCTATGGGAGTAATCAGCTGACAGGAACGAAATTAACCGTTCCGGGAACAGTATTTTTCTGTTCTAACCGGTTTGGGAACGTCAATTTATTGGTGGAACGCATAACCGGAAACGTTATAATTCCGTTTCTGTTCGGAACGGAACGTTTGGAAAAAAATAATGGTTCAAAGAAGGGAGGACCTAGAACTGACCGATTCCCCATGTCGTGGACCCAGTGAAAGCTTTGTGTGTGTGTGTGTGTGTGTGTGTGTGTGTGTGTGTGTGTGTGTGTGTGTGTGTGTGTGTGTGTGTGTTTGGGGGGGGGAGAGAGAGAGAGAGAGAGAGAGAGAGAGAGAGAGAGAGAGAGAGAGAGAGAGAGAGAGAGAGAGAGGGGAGAAGGGGTGGAGCACCAAGCAGCCTAGTGTGTGAGACTCTGGCCATTTCTCAAAGTCTAGTGCCCACCCAACACCCCCCCCCCCCGCCCCCCACCCCCCCCCCCCCCCCCCCCCCCCCCTCCAAGTGTATCAGTCTTCATATTTACGTCCAGTGATTGGATGCTCTTTGGTGAACTCTGCGGAGTATCCAATCACTGAATTAGACAGCCAATTAGACTGACACACTTCCAAGGCTTATACACTTGACATTGAGAAATGGCCGCCGTGTCTGTGTGTGTATGACGTGTGTGAAGCACACACACTATTTGCATAGGAGGCTCAAGATCACAATTAAGGAAGTTTACACCAAATGATGCAAAATATCAACAACAAAGATGCCCACTCAGGTAACAGCAACCTACATGTAGATGAGTTTCACTGGAAAATGACAAACAGGGATCCCTGTCTCTGTATGAGTGTGTGTGTGTGTGTGTGTGTGTGTGTGTGTGTGTGTGTGTGTGTGTGTGTGTGTGTGTGTGTGTGTGTGTGTGTGTGTGTGTGTACGTGTGTACGTGTGTACGTGTGTATGTGTTTGTGTTTGTATAGGGGCATTCATAACTGTTGTTGCCAATGATGTTGTGCATTCGTCATCGGTGACGTGCTCTTCAGGCCTGATATGTGTATGCAAATCCCAAAAAACAGAGAGCAGACGACAGGCAAATCACATATTCCACCATCGCGTGCAATGTCAAAGCCCCTGCCTGCTGGATGGGAGGTAGCTTTTTGGGGGGAGGGGGGCAACAGGAAAAGATCAGCCTTTAAACAAAGAGAGGGGACGGGACACAGGACAGTAGGTAGCAGTGGTGGCAAAGAGAAGACTTCTCCTCACCCTTTAACACGCAAGCTCTCCTGGAAACAACATCCTCCACTGACCACAGACCCTCCATCGTACTGCAGGTGTTCTCCAATAAAGGACACTTTACCCACCTGGCCAGGTAAGGGCGATTCCAGAAAGACTTTGACGAATGATGTAAATTCAAACTAACTAAATTAGCATTAATAGCTGTTGGGTATGTCTGAGAGCTAGTTAGTTAGTCTCACTGAGTCAAATGTAAATTAGGTGTCATTACCAGCTGTTGTAATGACTGAGACCTGGTTGGTTAGTTAGTTACACATACTCAAATGTCAAGTTGTTGTGTTTTCTCCCATGGACTAGAGAGGGCCCACGCACTCTTTGCTGTCTCAACTACACCACAACAGCATCGCTATGACAACTACACCATCGCTATGACATTACTGAGAGTTTTAAATGACATTTAAACTTCTATTCGGTCATTTCCATTTTGGTGACAATAGGTTACGTATAGACTCAGCTCTGCAGAGTTGCTTATTGGTTAGTAAGACATAGCGAAGTTATGACATGTCAACACCTGGGGGTATGTGCATACGAGACAGACAGACGGACAGACATAGAGAGCGTATGAGAGAGAGAGAGGACGTGTGTGTTGGGAGAGAGGGCGTGTGTGTTGGGAGGAGAGAGGGTGTGTCTTTTGGGAGAGAGAGAGGGCGTGTGTGTTGGAAGGAGAGAGGGCGTGTGTGTTGGGAGGAGAGAGGGTGTGTCTTTTGGGAGAGAGAGAGGGCGTGTGTGTTGGGAGGGTGAGGGTGTGTGTGTTGGGAGGAGAGAGGGCGTGTGTGTGTTGGGAGGGTGAGGGTGTGTGTGTTTTGGTAGAGAGAGGGTGTGTGTTGAGAGAGGGAGAGGGTGTTTGTTCGGAGGAGAGAGGGTGTGTGTGTTGGGAGGGAGAGGGTGTTTGTTCGGAGGAGAGAGGGCGTGTGTCTGTTGGGAGGAGAGAGGGTGCGTGTGTTGGGAGGGAGAGGGTGTGTGTTGGGAGAGAGGGTGTGTGTTTTGGGAGGGAGAGGGTGTTTGTTCGGCGGAGAGAGGGCGTGTGTGTTGGAAGGAGAGAGGGCGTGTGTCTGTTGGGAGGAGAGAGGGTGCGTGTGTTGGGAGGGAGAGGGTGTGTTTTTTGGGAGGGAGAGAGGGTGTGTGTTTTGGGAGGGAGAGGGTGTGTCTGTTGGGAGGAGATAGGGTGCGTGTGTTGGGAGGGAGAGGGTGTGTGTGTTGGGAGGAGAGAGGGTGTGTGTTTTGGGAGGGAGAAGGTGTGTGTGTTTGTGTGACGGGTTCCACGCCACCTCGTTACGGGGGGCTATACTTTTGTCTTACGTCATTCAAAATGACAGCTATCCCACGGTGCAGATGAATGCTGGTAGCCGGTAGGCTACGTGTTTTCAGTTGAAGTATTTTTTATTTTTTTTTACTAAACTTACTTACTTACTTGTTATTACATTGTGGAATGCCTTCTTCTGTATCTTGTGTTTTATTCTTGCTGTTTGACCTTGTCTTGCTTTTAATGTAATTTTTGTTAGTGTTTAATTTTAGTATTTTAGTTTAACACTCTTCAGCACTTAGGTCAGTTCTTATTGTTTAAATGTGCTATAAATTATATAGAGACTGACTAAATAGAAATGACTAAATAGGAGCTGTTATTTATATATATTCAATATATAATATAGCTGTTATTTATATATAATATATATATATATATATATTATATATTATATATAAATATATTATATATATTATATATAATATTATATATTAATTTATTCAATATATTTTATATATATATATATAAAATAACAGCTCCTAATTAGTCACCACTTTGCTGGTAGTCGGCTTCCGTTATCAAGGCTATTAGAAGCATACTGTTTATGCATATATTGAAAAAATGAAATGGCTAACTTATCAGCATGGTATGGCATAGGCCTATCATAATTTGATAGATAGTGTAGGCTAAGACGTAAGACACAAGTTGTACAGCCCACGGCCGTACCGAGGTGGCGTGGAACTAGTGGGTCCCGGTGTGTGACAGCGCTGTGTGACTGTTAAGTAGTTTAGCTTGTAGGGGGGAGGGGAGAGTGTAGTTTAGGCCTATTACAGATGGAGTGGATGAACACAAATAAAAAAAATAATACAGTTACTACTTACTAGACAATCAAAGTAAGTGTTTTAGATGAGCTCCAACACAGTTTAAAGAAGCAAGGTAACATTTCAATTACTGTTTTTGCCTACTGCTTGCACACAATTAGCAAAATTTGGCTCATAGAGTTAACTCTACACACAAGCCAATTACTCTCAACACTTGGAGATAAACCCTTCACATATGCCAACATGAAACACTGGTATCAAAACCTTAACATTGCCATAAAAACTCATCAATCTTTTGTCAAAACCTCACTTTCATGTCAAAAGAGAGACAATAGCACCAAATGAGAAAACAAATCAGATCATCATTTAGGTAGGTGTGAATTTAGCATAGAAGCAATCAAAGTAAAACAAATCAATGCAAAATAAAATAAGTGCAATGTAATATAAAGAATGCAACTTTGTAACTGGCAGAATAGTTAATTTTGAAAGCATGTGTTTTAGTGTCTCTGTCTAAATCTTGCCATACATCAGTGTGTTTTTTTTTTTTTAACAGATGTGTTTTCACAATGACACTGAGATTTTACTTTTGAACGAAGTGTCTTGTGTATAAAATGGTGTGCAGACAGCTGGAGTCTGTGTGTTGCGTAAAGGAGTAAGTGCTTTGCAAAACTGGTATGAAAGTTGCCTGGTTAACACCAGACCTAATCACAAGTGAGATTAGGTCTGGGGAGTTGCCTATTGTAAATTCCGTAGGGGGCAGAATACTTGGCTATTATGACACACTGCCCTGCTCTCTGATTGGGCAGAGAAACTGTTAAGGTCAGAATACTTGGCCATTATGACACAGGGCCCATGATCTTGGACGTCATGAGTCATCCTCGCCAGACTGTCTTTCAGATCGAAACGATTGTGTAGAACTAAAGGCAGTATGGGAGTTCCCAGGCTAGTATGAAAGTGTAATGCTTGACTTTTGTTTAAGGTAAAGCAACATGTGTTTAAGTTATAGTACCAACAACTTAACAATATGCTTGGTTTAAGCATCGGCCTATAGTGTTTAAGCAGTAGGCAAAAACTGTAATGTGCAATAATTACTGTAGCCTATTTGCACCATAGTGTTGTCCTGTAGGCCAACAATTAATGATGAGGAAAAAAGTATGATGTACGAGCTTTCATTCAGTTGCCAACAACCATTCGGCTCTGCATGACATTGTCCACCCAAAAGCCCCCCAACAATGATCATTTTGAGGTTTTGGAATGTTCCATCTGATTTTCCATCTGGTCACACTGATTTTAATCCTCAGTACTAAGGAGTGACTTAGCCGCTGGCTAGTAAGACACTGTAGTCACATTTTAGGTTTTGTGTAACAGCAGCAATATAGACAATACGTTGATTTTCTTTGTACTTTTCCCATTTTTTCGCAGACATGGCTCACGGGTGGTGTGTCCTCCTGCTCACCCTAGGTACAGTGTGTGTGTGTTATGCTACGTATGTATCCATGTAGGCTATGTACTGTATGAATGTAGGCTATGTACGTATGTGTGAATGAATGTATGTTTGTTTGTATGCAGGCCTATATATATAGGCTATGTAGGCCTATGTGCAGGTAGGCCTATGTAGGCTGCTATGTTTGTATGTAGGAACAACCGTATCTCACTCATTTCGTGAAGTATTCACGAAAAAAATAGATTAATTTTCGTGGTGCATTCACGTTATTGCCCGCCTTTCGTAAGGTCTTCACGAAAATAATAGATTAATTTTCACGCTGCCTATTCACTTGAATTGCCCGACTGTTGCCTAGACTAGTTTGATGCCCTTTCGGTAGCCTACCGTCACATAGTAATCAAACATTTCAAACAAGCAATTTAGGGTTAGGGTTAGGGTCAAGGTTAGGGTTAAGGTTAGGGTTAGGGTTAGGTTTAGGGTTAAGTAGGGTTAAGGTTAGGGTTAGGTTTAGGTTTAGGTTTAGGTTTAGGTTTAGGGGACATAAGGCATAAGTACCGAAAGGGCGTCGAATTAGTGAGTCCCGAGTGTATCAGCAGTGTTCTGTCAGCACTCCCTCCCCGCCCCTGCAGACGTTTGGATAACCATAGCAGCAGTGGGGCAATTCAAGTGAATAGGCAGCGTGAAAATTAATCTATTATTTTCGTGAAGACTTTACGAAAGGCGGGCAATAACGTGAATGCACCGTGAAAATTAATCTATTATTTTCGTGAAGACTTTACGAAAGGTGTGAGATAGGGCTCGTAGGAATGTATGTATGAATGTATGTATGAATGTAGGCCTATGTATGTATGGTTTTATTTATTTAGGTTTCTTGCTGCATTTCTTAGTATCTGTTTGTGTTTAATCACACACACACACACACACACACACACACACACACACACACACACACACACACACACACACACACAAACACACACACACACACACATGCACACACACATAAAAATAGCAAAATAATGACACATATATAAGTATACTCCCTCTCCCTTTTTAGGTGTGTGTGGCCTCTCCTCCTCTGTGCCACGTCAGTTCCATGTGGTGAAAGAGGAGAAGACCTGGACAGCAGCTCAGCAGTACTGCAGAGAGGAGTTCACTGACCTGGCCACCATAGACAACATGGCAGAGATGGAGGAGATCAAGAGTAGGATCCATAGTGTTGGGGCGGGGGGGAAGGTTTGGATGGGGCTAAAGAGAGGGGACAGTCCTAAGTGGCAGTGGTCTCTGGCTGATGAGGGATTCTATGGAGACAATGAGGCTGAGTTCTGGAATTGGAATACAGGTGGAGGCCAGCAATTAGGCAGTGAAGGTGAAGACTGTGGGTGTATTCACCAGGGGGGGAAGTGGCACGATCACTACTGCACTGACAGGCGGCACTTCATTTGCAATGGTGAGACACCACCTATATTCCCTTACTCTCTCATGCATAAAGATGCATTTGAAGTGTGATGTTGCAAAACGGTGTATATCCATTTTGTAGAATGTTGGGAAATTGTATTTATTTGGCATTCCATTGCATTGCATTGCAAAACGCATTTTTTTGTAGGCTGAAAAAGTATGTTCTCAAAATATTTGAATGGCAAGAATTCAACCATAGGTGACAGGACTTCTGAACAGTAATTTCCAATAATAAAATGCAAAAGTCAAAAAATGTGGATACCCCGTTTTGCAACAAAACCTCTTCCTTTGTCGTGTTATGTCAGACTATTAGACTGTGCTTGGGTCGTGAGTTACCCATATCACATACAGTGACATACTGTTCATAACAACAGGGCCAAGCTCTACACAGCCCTATGTGCTGGTTGAAGAGGAGAAGACCTGGGAAGATGCTCAGAGATTCTGCAGAGAGAAACACACAGACCTGGCCACCATCAAGAACGAGGCTGAGAACGACAAGATCAAAGACCTAATTAAGGGGAAAGGAAATGTCTTTCCCTGGATCGGCCTGTTCAGACATGCCTGGGAGTGGTCAGATGGCAGCAGCTCCTCCTATCGCCACTGGGATTCTCATCAACCCAGCTTCGACTCCAGTTCTCACGGTCTCTGTGTGGAAATTCGGTCCTCTGGTCTGTGGAATGATAAATCCTGTGATAGTCAAAGATACTTTGTCTGCTATGAAGGTGAGTCTTTCAGCCCTCAGGCAGCTCAGCAGCATGTAAAAGCATATGGGTGGTTCTGTGGCACAGCATGCCAAGACACTCAGTCACAAATGGGCTTGCATGCCCAGGTTCGAATCCGGCCTGGGTCATTTCCCAGCCCTCTCTCTCTCTCTCTCTCTCTCTCTCTCTCCCTGTCTCTTCCTATCATTTCTTCTTCATGGTGATGGTGATGATGATGATGATGATGATGATGATGATGATGATGATGATGATGATGATGATGATGATGATGAAAATTGCACTGTTTTTATTGATGATTTATGATGTTATTGATTTCAGAATTCATTTGTTTGTTGTTTTTGTACTGGTAATTGCCACCCATGTATTTATTGATAATACATTTCAGCACTGTTGTGCAATTTTATCATGTTTACTGAAATGATTTCTGTGTTGGTCTCCATTGCTCAGCTCTCCCTGTAGTTGAGGTGGTGTCTCCTCTGCCTCCCCTCTACTATGGAGATGTCGTCACCCTCAGCTGTGAAATACCCAGGAATGCAGGCCAGCACCATCACACTCTCAAAGGATGCGGGTCGGTACCAGTGCCACAGGCTTAGAGACGGTTCTTCAGTGGAACCCTACATCAGCACACCTGTTACCATTGAATACCAGGGTGAGTCAACATTAAACAATTGTTCCTGAAGCATGTGGCATGTCACACTTGTCTTGGTTATGGCCAATAGCTAAATAACTATGGTGTCCTTTATGGGTAAGGCCTATAGTTACTGACAGCAACACTTCATTTACGTTTTATTGAAGTTTATTTTGCTGTTTCTCTTTGTTTACAACTCATCCTGATGCTTCAGTGCTTCTTCATTTCTGAATTTTGTATTTGTCTTATTTGTCCTCATGCCTCAGATGTCCCTGCTGCTACAGTGGAGGTGGTGTCTCCTCAGAGTCCATTTTACGCTGAAGATGAAGTCACTCTGAAGTGTAACATAGCACAGGGTTACTGTGGCACAGTTACAGACTGGGCTTATGGCTGGTATAAGAATAAAAGCTACCGCCCAATTACTCACAAGACCGGTCAGTTCATCAACATCAGACTCCCAGAAGACGCAGGCCAGTACCGGTGTATTGGATGGAGAAAAGGTTGCCCAATTCAATCGCAGCCGAGCCCACCTATGCCCATTATACACCAGGGTGAGTCAATATTTCAATCAATGGTCATTTGTTAACAGAGTGAATTGCTACTGATTGCTACCATTCAACTCAGTGTTATGTTGGGATGGCCACATTCACACCTGCAACTCACAGCACCACAGGCAGGGTATTATGCCCATTTTGGGCACTTTTATGGCCACCGCTAGTGTAACAGATCATGAAGGTTTTGTTCAAGTTGTTTCTGGTTGTTTCTTTGTGTCATCATTCTGTGTTTGTCTTCATTCCTCAGCCTTCCCCGCTGCTACAGTGGAGGTGGTGTCTCCTCAGAGTCCCTTTTACTCTGGAGATGTCGTCACCCTCAGCTGTGATATACCAGAGTACTCTGACTGGCATCAGTATGTCTGGCTAAAGGACAACAACCCAGCTCCTGGTAAGACCACCCAGAACATCACCATCACACTCCCCCTAGAGGCAGATCAGTACCAGTGCAGAGGAGAGAGAAACGATCGCCCAAAGACATCCTCAGTAAGCAGCTCTGTTGACATCACCAACAATGGTGAGTGTGTTATTGTTTAATGATTTCATCTCATCCACACTCCTATTCATCTATAGTTATCGATACCATCTTTATGAGGTCTACTAAGATGTCTTTTTACCATTTTCCTCCCCTCAGACAAGCTGGTGCTGGTGGAGGAGCAAAAGACCTGGAAGGAGGCTCTGGAGTACTGCAGACAGCACCATGAGGACCTGGTGTCTGTGCCCTCTGAGAAGATCCAGCGCTGGGTGGCGGGGTGGGCCAAAGAAGCTTCAACTCCCTACGTGTGGGTGGGCCTGCGCTACTCCTGCAACTTGGGCTTCTGGTTCTGGGTCAGTGGAGAGATAATCTGCGACTATGACAACTGGGTCTCAAATCAAGAGAGAGATCGGGGCTGTACACACAAGGTGGGGGCAGTGAATAGAGAGGGGGGCAAATGGGGCAGCTTTGAAGAAACTCGGAAACTCAACTTCATCTGCACCAAGGAAGGTGAGTCTGTTGTCACCCTGTGTGTGTGTGTGTGTGTGTGTGTGTGTGTGTGTGTGTGTGTGTGTGTGTGTGTGTGTGTGTGTGTGTGTGTGTGTGCGTGCGTGCGTGCGTGCGTGCGTGCGTGCGTGCGTGCGTGCGTGCGTGCGTGCATGTGTGCCTACAAGTATGTGTGTACAGATATGTGTGGAAGGATGAGGTTATATGTACATGTGTGTGCCTGTCCCCACTTTGTTTAAACTGTGTGTGTGTTTTTTTTCCTGTCCTCATGCAGAGCAGTGAAACTGAGTCCTGGAGAAACCCCATCAGTATACTCTGGAGTCGGTCCTGATGCGAGGGATGGAGACTCCGGAGTCGGTGCTGATGCAAGGGATGGAGACTCTGTGTCCTCTGGGTCCTAATGCTCCCAGAGTTCATTCCAGTTAAACACACCTCTCTCCCACATGTACTTGATTTCGTTCATGTACCCTGTATTACTCCCCTGGCCCAGTTTAAACAACCAATCAGATTGAAGTTGATAACCCCAATAGAGTTCGCAAGTCACCCGGAAGCATGTAGTCTTTCTCGGTTTAGTAATAGATTCCTAGTAATGAGATTGAATTGATCTTATTGTTAATGATATTTCTGGAGGTTTGGTTGAAAGATCTTAGTGGTGGTTACCATAGGTTGCAGTTTATTTTGGGAGATTCATTATATGGGTGATTCTTTTTATTCAAGTGATTGCAGAAACATTAATTATGGGTTATGGCATTAAGGTCTTGTAGAATCTTAGTACTGTATTTGTAGGAACAGTAGGGTTGTGCATAATTTTTATCCCACAGTTGTAAGAGGGTTTATGGATTACGGTTGTTTTGATGTTATTTCTTTTTACTCTTTGTTGTGTTTGACATGAGTGAAGGTTTATTGTAATTGATACTTACATTGTGCATGTGTGATGTGGTTTAAACTTTACAGTTTGATGTGTTTGTGATTTAATCTTTATGGTTTTATGTGATAGGGGTGATGTGTTTGATTAAATATCAAACACATTACATTGCATTTGGCAGACGCTTTTTAACCAAATCGACTTACGACCAAGGACATAATCACAACACTGTGCACTTTGTATCTGCTTTGTATCTGATTATGTTCTTGATTGTAAGTCGCTTTGGTTAACAAGCATCCAAATTCATTGTAATGTAATGTGTTTGATATTTAAACTTTGCGGTTTGATGCGATAGAGAATTAAACTACTTATTGTTTGATGTGAATGGACTGGTAAATAGACTGCATTTATATATCGTCTTTCCACTCCTTCGAGCATTCACACACCGGTGGCAGTGGCTGCCATGCAGGGTCCCGTCCTGCCACCAGGAGCAACTTGGGGTTAAGTATCTTGCTTAAGGATACATCAATGGGGTCAGACAGAGCAGGGCTCGTACCTGCAACTTCCGCGTTGCCGAACAGCTCCTCTACCACCTGAGCCAACACCGCCCATGTGATAGGGTGTTACAAAGTGCAACATAAAGGGGAGGGCAACTCGGAAAAGTGGCTCAATGTGTTTTTGTGTTGATGTGTTTGATATTTTATCTTTGTGGTTTGGTGTGATAGGCCCTATAGGGATTTGGGCAGTCATTGGTAAGTGGTTATGGCATCAGACTTGTAGCCAAAAGGTTGCTGATTCGACTTCTGACCGGGGGGAGTAATTAACCAGTGCTCTACCCCACCCTCCTCCATGACTAAGGTACCCTGAACATGGTACCGTCCCGCCGCACTGGTCCCTTTTGGGTGCCATTGGGGGCTACCCCCGTGCACGGGTGAGGCATAAATGCAATTTTGTTGTGTGCAGTGTTCATGTGTGTGCTGTGTCACAATGACAATGGGAGTTGGAGTTTCCCAGTTGGGCTTTCACTTCACTTCACTAAACTTTACGGTTTGATGTGTTTGGCATTTAAACTTTACGTTTGATGTGGTAGGGATTTAAACTTTACGGTTTGAGGTGGGGTTTTTTTTTGTTGATTTAATCGGTTGGTTGTGATAGAGATTTTCGTCCCACAGATTATGGTGTTGTTGCTGTCCAAATTTTGTTTTGTTGTTATTTGGCATTTGTAATTCATGGTTTGCTGTGTTTGACATTTATTTGTAAATGGTTGTCGTTGACATTATTACTCTACTACACAATAACACACACACACACACACACACACACACACACACACACACACACACACACACACACACACACACACACATACACACACACACACACACACACATACATACACACACACACACACACACACACACACACACACACACACACACACACACACACACACACACACAAACTTTCTCTTACTTTCACTCAAACACACACACGCACGCACGCGCGCGCACACACACACACACACACACACACACACACACACACACACACACACACACACACACACACACACACACACACACACACACACCATGGTCCATGTTGCACTGGTGTTCCAGTCTAAATGTTTCCATTTGGTCTGTATTGCTTTCACACATTCTTCACACTTTTACTAAATAAAGTCATTTTGATTTGGACAAATCCTGTCGTGTTGAAGATGCTTAAGGAGGTGTGTGTTGCTGTGTGTTGCTGTGTGTGTGTGTGTGTGTGTGTGTGTGTGTGTGTGTGTGTGTGTGTGTGTGTGTGTGTGTGTGTGTGTGTGTGTGTGTGTGTGTGTGTGTGTGTGTGTGTGTGTGTGTGTGTGTCCTTTTGTTGGTAGTAGGCCTCAGGCCCGCTCTTTATGCAAACGTCCTCTTTATACCGACACTGTGATGTGCTGTGTCCGTATGCGGTCTGGGCTCCATTTGAATACCTCGAGAGGCTACACGGAGTCAGAGTCAGGTGCAGGACGGCTAAGCCTGCAAAATGCATCAGGCAGCACTTATACTACTGCATTATAATAGAATAGCTTTAGGATGTGCAAGTTCTACATGTAGCGAGCTCTGAAATTGTTGAATAACGAAAATGTTTCAAACCGCACTTGTCTCGGAAGCACTCAAGCATTGGTATTTATAAATGTACACACAGCTCATCAGTGCGTCTCAATGTGCAGAACCGAAACGCAGAACAGGAATACAGACCTATATTCAGAACATGGAGACGCCTTTAGAGTCCGGTCCAGAACAGGAATCCATGGGTCTATGCAGGAATCCATATGCAATAGCATATTAACCTGCACAGAGCCTCTGTTGTATTTTTGCATTTGTTAATTTTGTGAAGCACATTGAGTTGCACCTGTGTATGAAATGCCTTGTTGTAACCAGTGTCAGGGCTGGACTGGCCATCTGGCATAGTGGGCATTTCCCGGTGGGCCCTGCACCCTTATGGGCCCCTATTTTCGGAAATGTAAATATATATACATAATTTTTTTTACATTTCTGAAAATAGGGGCCCATGAGGGTGCGGAGCCCACCGGTGAATCAGTTCTGCACCGCTAATTATGAGGGGCCCCTTTAAGCCAAAAGTGCCCGGGTCCTATTTCTCCCCCAGTCCCCACTCCCCAGAACTGTAATGCATTTGTACAGTCGGAGATACATACGTCAAGCACAACCTGAATCACTTCCTCTAAACTAATCTCTCTCTCTTTGGCTCTCTGTCTCTGTCTCTGTACCTCTCTCTCTCTCCCTCTCTCTTTGTCTCTCTCTCTCTCTCTCTCTCTTTGTCTCTCTCTCTCTCTCTCTCTCTCTCTCTCTCTGGGGACATAGAGCTGTAGGGCTGTGACCCCATCTCGGCAAATTGGCAAGATCCGTGAAACTGCCACAGATTTTGTCACAGAGGTCAGAGTTCATTTCAAGAAATTCTGTGAGTCTCATGTTGCAGCTCACTTCCGCCCTACCTCCCTCTCTCTCTCCCTCTCTCTCTCTCTCTCTCTCTCTCTCTCTCTCTCTCTCTCTCTCTCTCTCTCTCCCTCTCTCTCTCTCCTTCTCTCTCTCTCTCTCTCTCTCTCTCTCTCTCTCTCTCTCTCTCTCTCTCCCGCTCTCTCTCTCCCGCTCTCTCTGTGTGTCTGACCTGAGTGTTCATCATATTTGCATGCTGCCCAGTACACCTGCAGGTTACAGTGCTACAGTTCTCACGTCCCTTCTCTGGAAGCAGGACATGCCACTGGAGAGGGGGAGGGGGGGGGGAGGAGGAGGTGTGGTAGGCACAATAATAAGTGGACCCCCTTAGCTGTGGTCTCTCATGGATTATTGTTATCGAAGGGTAATGCTGGATTTACTGTGGCTAAGGGTAATGCTGGATGCTGGATTTACTCTAAGAAATCCACTGTGTGCTATTGACGGCAGCACCTTTGCATATGATGTGCTTTTACGAAACAGTTCCCCAAAACATCATACGTCACAGACGCCAGTCTCTGAGAGTGTGTTTGTGTTTGTGTTTGTGTGTGCATGTGCGTGTGCGTTTCTGCAGAACTGGGGTCTGACTACAGTAGGTTTGCTGGGCATTATGCAAATATAATGGGAAATATGATGCCACTCTGGCCAAAGCTACACACAGACAGAACACACATTGTATGATAAGGGGAAAAATAAATATATGACGTAACCTCGATGAGGAATTTCACGTCAAAAAGCTCGTCAGAGCTGCACATTTGGGTTGAAGTGTCAGACGGAGCGACACATAAACTGACAGGGTCGACCTCATCCCTACACACCTCCAGCTGGCCACAGACTTCTTAAGGTGAGATGGTAACTTATTAATGCTTAAAGTTACATTTAAATGATGTGGTCATGAAGTGAAGAGAAAATCCGAAGTGCTCAGGGAATTGTTCAAAAAAATCTGAAGGTGCTCTTTGGTGTTGGGGAAAATACAATATCTTGTCAAAAAAGGGAGTTCAAGGCACTCTTCTTATGGAAAAATATTAAAAAGCCTTTATTGAAACATGGCTAATAAGTTTAAAAGGATGGGAGCAGAGACCCACGCTTTTCCGCACAAGCTCTCTTCAGGGCTTAAATTATGTGGTGTTTTGTATGGTCATCAGCAAAATAACACATATTATGAATTTATGATGCTCAGAATGAACTAATGGTCAAGTGACTACAATATTGAAGAACATAAGCTATATATTTAAGTCATGCCAAGCCAAGTAAACTTTTTATATAGTCCTTTTCATGTCCATTAAACAACAACATGTGCTTTATAAATATAGCCCAAAAAATAATCCAATGTAATGGCATTAGGACAAATTATCTATTGTGGTGTACTGATGATTTGAGTATGGCCATAATTTCTCTTAATTTGTGCATAAAAGATTACACCACATTAGCTGTGACGCATCCTTAATGTGGGTTTGACCTTTCTCTGACCTCTTCCACATTTTTTTTCCCAGTCCCCACAGAGATGGGGATTTTCCTCCTTCTGATGCTCCTGTTCCCAGGTCAGTACAGGTTCACCTACTGCAGGGGTGCTCAACTGGCGGACCCAGGTCCGGATGCGGACCCAAACGCAATGTCATCCGGACCAAGACAAAATCCATCTGTATTTAACATGTATAAATTATACATGAGATTTCGCTGCCATGCGATCTGTATTTCTGCGAAGCCAGTCTTATGACAAATAAAAGTATCATCACTATGACAACTCAGTCAGTGATCAAGAGGCCAGTGCGGCCAGCGAATGAGGCTATTTTCTGCATCGGTCCGTAGCGACTTTTTTGGACCCTGGAAACATACGAAATTTGGCGAGTGGACCTTTTCAGTTTCTAGTTGAGCACCCCTGACCTACTGCTTCTGTGTATAAGACATCTCATGTATAAGACACCTGTATATGCATACCGTAAGGGACCTGATACATGTAGGGTACTGTTCTCTCTGTCTCTCGCTTTCCCTCTCCCCTTTCTCCTTCTCCCCTCTCTCTCTCTCTTACTCTCTTACTCTCTCTCTCTCTCTCTCTCTCTTTACCCCCCCTCTCTCTCTCTCTTACTCTCTTACTCTCTCTCTCTCTCTTTACCCCCCCTCTCGCTCTCTCCTACTCTCTCTCTCTCTCTCTCTCTCTCTCTTTACCCCCTCCTCTCTCTCTCTCTCTCTTGTGTGTGCCTGGTGAGTGCCAGTCGTATTTGCATGCTGCCCAGTGCACCTGCAGTAATACACCACTAGAGGGCCGGGGGTGTAGGGGCCTATATAGGTCAGTGGTTTAACCCCGTAGCGCAGAGCCTATGTTATGACCTAACTGTGACTAACATTATAATGATCAAGTATCAATCTGTTACTTCAGAGTCTCTGTAATGTCATAGCAATGTTGCTATGATGTAGTTGAGTCTGTTCAGCAAAGAGTGAATGGGCCTGTCGTTGGGCCCATCATCACAAAGAGGCTACAGCAATGCTGGTAACAGTGGACTGTTGTCAGGTACAGCTGACACTCTAACAGCACACTGGAATCCAAATGAAATGTATATAATTATTAGTGCCCTGGTCGTATTAAAAGCAGTATTATTTCTGACCTCTCATGGTTAATTTGTTACCCGCCCCCTCTCTATCCCCCCTATCTCCCTATCTCCCTATCTCTCTCTCTCTCTCTCTCTCTCTCTCTCTCTCTCTCTCTCTCTCTCTCTCTCTCTTTCTCTTTCTCTAACAAACACACACTCTCTTATCTCTTTGCCCCCTCTCCTCTCTCCTGTGTGCCTGGTGAGTGCCAGTCATATTTGCATGCTGCCCAGTGCACCTGCAGTAATAAACCACTAGAGGCTAAAGGGCCGGGGGGTAATTAACATTTACGTTTTTAACATTTTTCTTGTCCAGTCAATTGGAAGGATTCTTGGGGATGATGGAAGTCTTTTCTTGGGATGGTAATGTATACCGTGTCATACTGTAAAATCTGTGAAAACATTCCTTGAATTAAAAATAGGTCCTATACATGAAAGTCAGTCTCGTCATGGCATACAGCATAGTCTGGACCTTAATGCAAATGAGACTCTGTGGTAGAAATGTGATAAAAAATTAAAAGGCTGCAACCTGTAGCCAGTGTTGCCAGGTTGGGCGGTTACCTGTCCAAGTGGGCTACTAGGGATGGCCGTCTGCGGGTAAAAACGGGAAAAATTGGCCATTTGGCTTTTTTTTCTGCAGTTTTGTGCCCATAGAAATCAACAATTTGTGGAAATTGGGCAGAATTTAGCGCATTTTGGCATTTTTTGAGAACCTTTTGGGCGGAATTTGATCAGACACATCTGGCAAGCCAATGCAAGTTTATTTATATAGCGCACTTCATACACAGGTGCGACTCAATGTAGCTGATTTGGCAACTAAGAGAACGTTCGTGCAAAAATGATGAAGGGTAGGCCTACCGTTTTCACCATGTTTTTCACTCATTAATAATACCGTGCCTCAGAGATTGTAGGCCGGCGTTCTTCTAAAAGGAAAAAGTGATTTTGTAGTGTTCTTTTCCATGTTTTTCACGATTGCATTTGTTTTTGCTCAGACTTGAGCGATTCCATATTTTCCCATATGCTCTAAAAAGTAACAATTACTTGCTATAACAGTTGTTTTTCTCGATTTCTTTTAGTGTTTCTTAAATCTAGACAGTTGACTTTTGAAATGACTTCAATGTGTTGTGTCTGTGATCTGCTTTTTTCTACAAACTTAAAACGACTGAATGGACATCCTCAAAGACGGCGGGTGACCATACCAGAGAATCGTATATGAGAGGGAGATAAAGCAGGCGGGTTCTTTTCCAGTATCCACTTTACGTCGGGTGAACGCCCCTTTAGGAGACCTTCGATTAGGAGACCTTCGGAGTCTTGAGGTTGAGAGTCCCCTTAGCACTATAGATGTCTTGTGAAAACACCACGAAAAGAGAAGGAGGGACAACGCCCCCTTAGGAGACCGAATTTTGAGCACACGCTTTTGCATTGAGTGGGCGTGTTTCCATTCCTCTTATTATATATCCAACCTCTTTGACCATCAGTGGTGTAGTCTAAGTAGAAAGCAGGTATACGGAGTATACCCACTTCTAAATTTCAGGTATAGTATATCAGATATCAGTATACCCACTTAAAATTGAGTGATCCATTGTTTTGAATAGCACAAATATATACAGTATACCCACTTCAAAAAATGCTCAAATATACAATATATCCACCATAAAAAGTAGACTACACCACTTTTGGCATACTTTTTGTCAGGCATTGCATTACAAGCATACATCCTCCTTAGTTCCCCCATTTCACCAGCAGAGGGCGCCATTTACCAACACATGCCTGCCTCCACCCACGGCTCACAATCAACCAGCATTTTATGTTTTTTTTTTGTCCGAGAAGCCACCTGCTGTGGGATTGCCAAATTATTGCATAATTTCATAACCACACTCATACCTCAGACACAGATTTGCATTTATTTGAAATGAGCAAGTACAGACTGGTTTGTGTCGTAGCCTAGATAGGCCAAGCATTCCATGATGAGAAAATGTTAAAATTAGTGGACTGAACATGTTTTTGCTTACAGTTACTCTGCATTCCACTACAGTGAAGGCCCATCGGGAAACTCCAACTCCAACTCCCATGGTCATTGTGACACAGCACACAAGTGAACACTGCACACAACGAAATTGCATTTCTGCCCTTGCAAGGAGGCAGCCCTAAATGGTGCCCCAAGGGAGCAGTACAGTGGGACGGTAGCACGCTCAGGGTATCTCAGTCATGGAGAAGGATGGGGGAGAGCACTGGTTAATTACTCCCCCCACCAACCTGGCGAGTCGGGATTCGAACCAGCAACCTTTGGGCTACAAGTCTGACGCCCTAACCACTTACCCATGACTGCCCATACAGTATATCTATGGATAGTTTTCGTGGTAGTTTCGGATAAAAATCCATGCAAGCTATGAAATACAGTAGATGGGTGCATTTGATCATGATCACGTTGGGTATATTGCCACATAACCACATTCACGTCGCTATAGGCCTACTTAAAATGATTACATTTAGGAGTAGCAAATAGGTCAACTAATTTGGCGATCGCAATGGGGTGGATGTACAGTCATGGTGCGACATGGTATACAGTACTCAGACACATTATTGTAGGCCTATAATATCTTCACTGGTGCAGTGTGAGGTTGGGTGCCTTGGCTCAAGTTTTGGCAAAGGACGCGCTCAACTTCTTGGAAAAACGAAAGTCTTTGGGTGTGCCATGAATTGTATCAACTTAAGGAAGAAAAATCCGCACTCACAAACTGCGTCTCATTATTTATTTATATTACCACCATGTCCAAAAAGCAAACGCGTTTCGGCTATCAAGCCTTCATCAGTGCGTGGTACTTGATAGCCGAAACGGGAACGAGAACCATTGGCATAGATGATCACAGTTTTTAGTAGACATCTCTCAAAAGCACAGTGTGGAAGTCGACTGGCCAGGCAACTTGGTTTACCAGGCTCAATTTAAATTTCAGTCGTAGGCACCTTACACATTTTGTTGTATAGTATCAAGGTGAATTGTATGAGGCTAACGAGAATGTATTGGAATATTTCTCAGAAATGACATTAAGATATAAACATAGTTTAGTTTAGTTTAGTTTAGTTTAGTTTAGTTTAGTTTAGTTTAGTTTAGGTGCAGACCCAGCTGTTTCTCTACCTAGAAGTATAATGTTGTACCCCATCGGATCACCACACTGCATGAAGGAACATCATATTCAAAAGAAGGGGCTTTAGTAATCAGCAAAAAGGTGGGCCTACATTCAGGGCGAAAACCAAAACCAAATTAGGAAAAAGGAATGGCTGGTGCACAAAAGGTAGATCAGAAGTTTTTTTTCTAAAAACAGTAAGAGAAAAAAAACTGTGTTACAGTTATATAGTAACTCTTAAATGTCTACTGTGTAATATCTTTATCAGCTTATTTCCATATTCATGCTGTCCATTTACAAATGTTACCTTTGTCATGAATACTGACTACCACCATCAAACTCTAAGTATTCATTATGACTGGAAATATCGCAAATTTCATACATGAAAAGGGGGAACTTCGCATGGTCCGATTTTAAAAGTGCACTGCTGCCTATTGTCAAATTTGATCTTTTCATGAATATAAGTAATAAACAAATATTTACAAGTATGACCACAGCTTAGAATGTTTTGCAGCTGAAAATGTTTATTTCTGAACATTCAAAATGGCAGACAATGGTATGAACAATGCTATTTTTCCAGCCATAATGAATAGGCCTACTTAAGAGTTTGATGAGTAGAGTATTCGTTGAAAAGGTAACATTTGTGAATAGGCAGCATGAATTCTAGAAAGCAACTACTAAAACGAATTAGACAGTGCACCCTTAAAGTGATACTGTCCCATTTTTGGAAATAAGCTCATATTACACCTCCCCTTGAGTTAAATAATTGAGTTTTACCTGTCTCCTGTACTTTTAACTGTTCTCTGAGTACGGCAGTGCAAATTTTACCTCCAAGCTAGCAGTTAACATTGGCTCCTATGAGACCAGTTAGCCGCCAGCTGGTCTCATAGGACTCAATGTTAACTGCTAGCTTGGAGGTAAAATTTGCACTGCCATACCCAGAGAACGGTTGAAAGTACAGGAGAATAGTAAAACCCCATTATATAACTCAGGGGGAGGGGTAAAATGAGCTTATTTCCAAAAATGGGACAGTATAACTTTAAAGAGGTGAGATGAATTCAATCTCAGATAACATTTGGTCTCACTCGCAGTGTTATTTCTAGTCTTCGGTCAGTGTAGCACGTCAGCGTTAAATCTACTCGTACATGTTACAGTAAGACCGGTAGAGTTTAAGAATATTATAATTCAGAAATTACTTTGTTTTGACTAGTAACTTTACTCTCTTCACAGTGGTGTAAATTCTCTATCTGGTACTGTATAAGTTTTCTCTGAAATATTGACCCACGTTTTTTCACTGTGAAGAGTTATTAACGTTCCATGCTTTTCTGGCTGATCAGATGGGTAACAATACTCAGATTTCTAGTGAGATGTGTCCAAACTGGACTTGTTTGGTTCAAAGTCTGATGGCTTTCTTACACTATTTGCGTTTTTCCCAGTTCCACAATATACAAAACACATGATTTTGATATCAAATATACATTAATTTTTTTGTTTCCCTTCATATCTTTTGCATTCTTTTTTTTCTTGATATGATTTTTATATAAATTTCACGTTTACAGTACACCTCTGTCCAGGTTCTTGGTGAGAGTGTTGCTTTTAATCATAAATACATGTCTGGCAAAAGTCATCTGAACTGCTTTTTTGACAGATAGGCCTACCTTTTTTATATCAATCGGAGGACCAATTGGACATAATATGGGCACATGGTTAAACAGGGCTCTAAACTAACACCAGCCAACCTGCCAAATGATGGTAAAATTTCAGTTTGGCTGGTAGAAAAGACCAACTTACCAGCCACTTTGACCCATGAGTGTTTGGCTAGTAAATTAGCATCTACTAGCCATTTTGGCTAGTGATGAAAAAAGTTAATTTAGAGCCCTGGTTACAAACCAACATCCCCTCAGCCTTATGCTGAAAACAATATGCTAACAACTTACTGCACTGAGTGCCATATGACAGTGACTAAAGCCTTAGACCCTACAAGAGGATCTTCAATTGAATGAGTTAAACATTACACCCATTAAAAAAAAAAAAGTTTATCAAACCTAATTTGACATGCCAACATTTCACACACACACACACACACACACAGACACAGACAGACAGACACACACACACACACACACACACACACACACACACACACACACACACACACACACACACACACACACACACACACACACACAATATTCATAGAACACAGTAGGCCTAGAGACAAACACTATTAATCCTAAAACACACACACACACACACACACACACACACACACACACACACACACACACACACACACACACACACACACACACACACACACACAGAGCGAAGCCAAGCACTTTTAGAAACACAAAACCAGAATTAAAAACTTAAATTAAACAGTATAATTTATGCATCAGGCCTTTTAGTATAGTAATAATAGCAATAATAATAATCATAACCATAATCATAATCATAATCATAATCCCATTGATAATTTCAATAATAATAATAATAATAATAATAATAATAATAATAATAATATTATTATTATTATTAGCATTCTTATTATTATTATGATCATGATGATGATAATAAAACCATAAACGATAAAATCGTAATCAAAAATAAAAATAGTGCATCAGAGCCACATTTGTTTATATTAATCATGTTTATTAGGCCACAATTCACTAAGATACGTCACAACTATTTCACCTGGAAATTTCAATTCTGTTAAGATATTTTTCATGTGTTGATTTCGAACAAAAAACACTCAAAACTAGTCTCTATGTCAGCATTACAGAAAATATAATCAGCTGTGCAGCCCTACCTGTTTCTGAATTAGAGTCTTTAATTATACAGTAATAAATAACCTATAATTAATCTACAATTGGGTTTTAATTCGTAGGCTACTTGAACAGGGTCTCCTCTCCACCCACACGAATTCTTCAGCTATTTGTTCCTTTTGCATTCTGATGGATAGCGTCTGGAATGTTGTATTGCGTCATTGACGTCAAATGCACATGCTCCCTAACGTAGGTTAGATTGGCGTCACAATTTTTCCATTGAACTTTTTTTTATTATTAATCAATTAATTTGCAACCTCTTAACTCATGTCATTGGTGTTTCTCCACCTTGCTTTTAGGCCCTAAGTCAACAGCTAGAAAACAAGAAAGTGTGAATGAATATCACTGAAATAAAAACTAGGCTAATTTGAAATTTGATCAATTGGAAATTTATCATTAGACTAATCTTTCACTACCGCTCACACAAACAGATTTCTTTCCATCTGCCTTTGGTCATAGTTAGGCAGCCTAGGCTATCTACTTTCTATAATAATTCTTTTCTCTCTTATCTTTATTTTATCTTAGCACATTGAATAGGCCTATTGGGCCAATGTGCTATACAAAATCTGTTGCTATTGCTATAAGCCTGTAGTGAATTACTGTAAATGCATTATCCAGGCTCATGAAAAGATGATCAAATGCGTAAATTAGAAGACACTCAACAATTATACACTAAGCTATTTTCCTAGATGTTATCCATGAAGTCATGGTAAAGGAAGGCCTATTGGTCAATTGCGTTAATATTATACTTTTTAATATTCTTATATAGGCCTACTACGTCTTTTCCTGAAAAATGTAGGCCTATTAGGCTTAAACTCTGAAAACGCGCTGCCGCTGGTTACGCGTAGGCTATCCTATTGCCATTTCCAATTAAAAAAAACATCGGACGAGAAGTTTTCAAAGAAAAAGGAAAGAATGGCTTTTTAATGATAAGCAGCCTTTTTGAACTGCAGTTACCCCACCACTTGATACGTTCACCTGCGGGCGACTATGTAATATCCCGCGCGTTATCTCCGTGGCCTACATGTAGTGCCCAGTGTGATGCACACCGACACCGGTAGCCTATGCATTCGACAGGTAGATAAACAGTAAACCATAAACCGTATGCATAGTGCAATATAGATTAGCATAGGCCTACCATATCCTTCCATGTGTTTGGCACCTCCGTGTAGACAAATATATGACGAAAACAAGACACTTTTTTCAACCATGTCCACGGTCACAAATTCTCCCACATTGACCAAGTTCAAGGTAAGAATGCCGCATGGTTAGCCTACTGACGGGTCGTTCCTCCGTCCGTCGGGTCGTGTAACGACAGTGAGAGGCCTTGTTCCCGCGTCTGAGCAGCTAAGGGAAGCAAAGGAGGGCAATATGGAGGCATAGCAGGTCCCACATCACATCAGCTATGCCAACATCTTGCCATCTTTTCTCTACCCACTGAGTTTCAGAGTGGACAACATGTCTTCACACCTGCTCTCCGGTCACTGAAAAAGACAGGGCAAAGGTGGAAATGTGATTAGTGAAATATGTTTGATGAGTTCGATGTTGTTATGTTGGCCTAGTCTAATTCATTGAAAGTTCCATGTCCAGCCCACGTCCACGTCCACGTCCATGAATCAAAATGCGCTATTGCCGACTTTCATAGCACCGGCATGTTCCCTCCAAAATGGTGTTCTCCGTAAGTGGTCCAGGTTGGTTCTGAAGTTTGAATAAGCAATTGGTCAATGCAAATATGTTGCCCATAATTTCCACGCAGTTCATGAGTATATGTTTTCAAATAGGCCTAAATGTAGGCTACTGTAAAACACACTTTCCAGTTGACAGGTAGATTTGGCAATAAGTGGGCCTATCCATTCTTTTAAAATGTAGGCTATATTGGGACTTTAGGCTACAAGCGACACACTAACACTCTTACGAGGAGAGTTTATGACAACCCATAGCCATCCAAACCATTAGTGAGTTGGCCTACCATAAAGCTGTTAGGCTACTGTTTTATAGACTGGGTGGCTTTGAGGAATGGCAATACGAATGCGTTGCGGTCAGTTTTGCGCATCACTCAGCCTACGGTTTTACGAAAATAATGTCAATTTATAGCCTAACTCATATTCTAACACCACCCCCTCTCTCTCCCTCACACACACACATACA